>NW_012149618.1:6386833-6424374 GCF_000956105.1 Propithecus coquereli | reverse complement strand
GTTGCCAAGAGCACCTCCCCCCAAAATTGCCTCCAGGCATTACCAGATGCCCCTGAGGGAAAAAACCACTGGGTTGGGAGCCATCGGGTTAGATTAAGGTGACAGCTTCCCCCTTGCTTCTCCTGCCCCTAAGCCCCTTTCTTGCATGTGGTCATTCACCCAGGGTTCCCCGTCCCAACCCAGCCTTCGACGGCTCCCTATTGTCTACCACAAAAACCAGGCTCCCAGGCCTGGCACTGGAGACATGTCACAACCCGGCTCCAGCTTGCTGTGACTTTTCCAGGAACCATCTCTCTGCTCCCGCAGGACGGAGAGGCAGCTGCCTGAGTCAGACAGGAAAAGGGAAAGGAAGCCGAGGTGTTGATTTCACTTTAGGCATGGCCTCCAGGCTGAAAGTGGCATAAGCTGCTCAAGTGGCATTTTGTGAAGCGTTGTGAGTAGGCGACACACATCTCTCTCTTATGACTGTGAGTGGGCAGTGCTCCCGGGCATCCCAGCAGCCGGAATGTTGTCTTCCCCTTTCCCTGGGGCAGGAGTTTACTTGGACCATGTCCAGCAAAGCCGGGGCGTTGCTGGTACTCCATATCTTTGGCTGCATGAGGAAGTAGGAGGAAAGGAGCCATGGGCTCAGAGAGGGGTCCTGCGATGCCCTGGACCTCAGGGGAAGTGGCCAAGCCAATAAAGCTTGGACTGGGGGGCGGTAGTGCCCATCCCAGCTGACCCTCCCATGGTGGGAGAAAAGGAGGAAGAAGCAGCCATCTGTGGGCAGCTCAGGGCCGTGATGGGAACCCTCTGTAAGTGAGCAGAGTGTTCTTTTCCAGAAGCCGGTGCTAAGCTGCCGCTGCTCTCAGCAGAGAACAGCTGGGTTCGTAGCAACAGTGAATTTAGGAGACTGGAAGCACACTCTGAGAGGGGAAGACATTCAGTCCACTTCGGCAGACTGCACCCGGCCCCTGGGCACCAGCCGCCTGGGGGTGCACGTGGGGCTGTGCTCAGTTAGCCTCAGCCCCGCTCTCCGGCTGCCCATGGCCCAGCGGCCGCTCTGGGTGTGTTTCTGAGTGTTCTGAAGGTGTCAGTCCGCTTTGGACTGATAGCAACGCACGCAGCCATGTCAGCTAAAATCATCCGTGAGACAGGTTGAAAGTGGGGGGGATACACTGTCATAGGACCGACTTATGGGACCTTTCTCTTCCTTTCAGGGGCCTCTCCTCCTTCCTACACAAACCACCAGTCTGTCCTTCCACTTCCCAGCCCCTTCTGCTAATGTTGTGCATTGGCGGGTTCTCTCCTCTTACCCCCACAATGCACCTTCGGCGTTCCCACCTGTGTCCTCCTGCTCGTCCTGCCTCGTGGCCTGTCCAGGAGTCACGTCTGCCCCTCCAGCCCCTAAACATGACTCCTTCAGCCCTCTCTGCCCCCACCTCTTCTATCTCTGGGAGGCCATATCAGAGAAGTGTCATAAGAGCCTATTAAGTAGGTATTACTATTATCCCCATTTTACAGACGATGACACCAACGCTCAGAGAAGTTATCCAAGCTCATACACTTGCAAGTGACAAAGACAATTGGAAAATCTGGCTGCGTACCATGGCTCTGCTCTTGCTGATGCTGGCAGAGGCAGAGCTGGCTCCAGGCTCTTTTAGACAAGTTTAATCATGGGAGAAGACACCTGCCCCTGAGGTTCCTCTTCTAGGTTGTAAATATTAAAACCATAGATCAGCTGCTCCTTGACAGGAGAGAGTGGCAAGAGATTCTTCTTTGTGGCCAGTTTCCAATGACGACCTTTGTGAAAAGACAAACAAAGATCATGCCCCCATGGCGGGGCCTGGGGTGGGGCAGGCCACAGTAGTCCCCGCCCTGACTTTATGGGAACTGGGCAGGAGTACGGATGGAGCCCACAGTGCCGATGCCGCACCAGCCCCCCTGCTCCCCACCCTGGCCTGCATGCACAAGCTGGGTCACTCCCCTCTAGATGGTCCCCCTCATTCCTAGGGGAGTGTACTAGGGACACAGTCCACCCTCAGAAGACAAACCCTCGAATGAGATCCACAAAGGTCCTGGAGTCAGGCTGGGCCATTTGTGGGGGGATTCTGGGGTCCTAGACTGTGATGTAAAGGCACCAGAGAGTGGGGACCGGGAGCTCTGAGCTCTGGTTCCAGCTGGCCACTCTCTCTGCAGGCAGGGTGAGCCCCAGGCACGAGGTGTCCTCCTTGTTGAAAGGAGACTGTTTCTCCTCCAGCTCTGACACTGGCTCACATCTCTGTTCCACCCCCAGCCCCATCCATCCCTCTGCCTTTCCTCCTTCTCTTGGCTGCCTGTCAACCTTGGGAGCCGCATGTTTAATCTGAGTGTGTATTGGAGATGTCAGCAAACCGATGCCCCAGGTGAAATGCGAGAGAAATACATCATCCATTTGTAAACATGTGAAGCTTAAGGAGTCTCCAGGTTAACAAGTTTCCTTGTAACTTTACTGGATGCTCTAGAAAAATATCTGTGAAAGGTAGAAAGAAGACAGGTGCACCAGTCTGGTTTCCATCCCAATTTAAAGGGAGGGAAAAATATAAATTAAAATATTTTTAGGCCGGGCGCGGTGGCTCACGCCTATAACCCTAGCTCTCTGGGAGGCCAAGGCGGGTGGATTGTTTGAGCTCAGGAGTTCGAAACCAGCCTGAGCAAGAGCGAGACCCCGTCTCTACTAAAAATAGAAAGAAATTAATTGGACAACTAAAAATATATACAAAAAACTAGCCAGGCATGGTGGCGCATGCCTGTAGTCCCAGCTACTCGGGAGGCTGAGGCAGGAGGATCGCTTGAGCCCAGGAGTTTGAGGTTGCTGTGAGCTAAGATGACGCCACGGCACTCTAGCCCGGGCAACAAAGTGAGACTCTGTCTCAAAAAAAAAAAAAAAATATTTTTATTGTGTCCTGCTACCTGTGACCCAGCAATTCGGGCTACTGGCCGTGGAGCACGCACACAGGCAGCTGGGTACCCCAGGTGGACGAGGTGAAGATAAAGCTCTTCCCCAAACCTAGACTCGCGTTGGCACCTCTAGGCGTGTGAGCCCAAGTCTGCCAGTGGGACGGGATGCCAGCACGTCACCCTTCTGCGCTTTGTCAGCACAGCCTTCGGAGTGGCCTCCTCTGGCAGAGCTCCTGGGCAGTTTTCCAAAGGCAGGACTGTAGGGCTGTCTCTCTTCCTGTTGGCTCCTCCATCACCATCCTCAACGCAGCAGGCAGTAACTGAGCATTTGCTAAATGGAAAGCGCTGCTCTGGGCACAGATAGGTGTTAACCCGATTATTCCTTACAGCGACCTTGCAAGGGGGTGGGAGCGGGGGTGGGAGGGGATATTTTCTTCCTTTTGCGTAGGAGGGAACTGAGCTGCAGAGAGTGAGCAACTCACCCAAGGTCACAAGGTTAATAAGCAGGCGAGCAGGGATTCCAGCCCGGGCAATTGATCGCCCCAGAGCCCAGCAACGTGACCCAACACGCACGGGTGGGTTTTTAATCACACATATAAGTGAATTCTTGCAATGTGAGAGGAAAGGACAGGATGGGCTGAAATTAAGAAAAGACCCCAAGAGCGGGTCCATGGAAGGTCCTGCAGGGAGGAGGAGTGTGGTTAGGAGCTTCCCAGGTCGCCCTGCCGCTTCCCGTGACAGGAGCTTCCCGGGGCTGAGGCTGGTGTCTGTGCAGCTGGTGCAGCAGCGCCCAGCATGGCCGGTCACCGCCAGTTGCTGCAGCGGACCCCTCAGAGAGGCAGGTGGAGCACGAGGCCGGCTGACTTAAAGGTTCGGTTGAGCTCAGGCTCCTTCATTCCAGACACCTTGTTTGAAGAGAGAGTTTCAAAGGCACGTTCCATGGGCTACTGAGTTGCCCACTGTGGCCTAAGAGGTTAGTCGAGGCCCTGGATACTCTTAGCTCAGGTTCCATCTTACCCAGACGGCCCAAGTTCACAGAGGGAGCCCCAGGTCTGTTCCTGGCCTTGCCCAGAGTAACCACTGCCCCTGCTACTGGGGTACTCCCTGCTCCCTCCACAGTGCCTGTCTCCAGAGATGCCCTCTGAGCACAGAAGTTCTTAACGTGCCCCAGCTTGGACACTCCCCTCCCCGTTCACTGGGGAGCCTCCTCCTCCTCAGCCCCTGGCCAGCCTGTCCCAGCAGGGCCCAAGGCTGCCCACACCAGCCTCCCAGTGGCCTGTGGGTTCCCCTCCATGGCTTGGCAGGGGGTGGGGAGGGACTTCCATCACCACGGAGGCCTGTGCCTTGGCCAGTCCCCCATGGAGCCATCGGCCGAGGGCTGGGCACTCACTGATGGGCACTCACTGATCGAGCCTCCTGAGCAGGCGCTGCCTTCCCGGGTCCTTTCTGACTCCAGGATTCTTTCAATAAGCCCCCTCATCATGGGTCATGCCGGGAAGTCTGGCAGGGGCAGGCCGCAGAATGAGAAAAACGTCAGAAACCGTCTCCTTGCTTCCCCTCTCTCCTCTCGCAGACAGCCAGAGATCAGCCCTCCTCTGGGAATCCTGAGGCTAAATTATTTAAATGCCGCGAAAGCACCAGCCAATGGAAAGTCCACTGAGCCTAAGGGCTTCAGCTTTCTGTGCCTGTTCACACACTCCCCGCGGGGGCTTGGAGGCGATTTCTTCTGGCCTGGCCTGGGGTGTGTGCAAGCCCACATGTTCCCTCCTCCAAAGGCATTGGTGGGCAGGGGGTCTCAGATCTCAAAAGAACCCCCATCCCCGGTACTTCCAGTTTCCAGACCCCTAGGATATTAAAAAGGAAGAAATGCAAAGTGGGCTTTCAAAACGGCAGTTTATTTTAAGCTTTTATGTTTAATCACTTAATGCTTTTAACACAGAGAGTACAATGCCATTGTACTATGGTGATCAGATCATTTTGAAATGCTAATTCATGGTTCCCTGCATGCTGTAGAGTCAAATAATGGGACACAAGGAATGAACCTCATCTTCTTTCCATATCCTGACTGTCTGTTTAGCCTCATTTCCAGAGAATGGCAAGAGTCTAAATTTGAGGTCAGTGACCTCAAGGCAAATGTCTTCCTGGCAGCCTAGCCCTTAGACAGACCCTTGGGCCCTTCTCTCTCCTCACCACAGGTCAAGGAATATTCTGGGCTTACACTCAAGGGCCCACATTCTAGATCACATTCCAGATATGTAGAACCCCAGAATCCCCCACCCAAATGGCCCAGTCTGACTCCAGGACCTGCGTGGGTCTTATCCCAGGGTTGTCCTCTGAGGACGGACTGTGTCCCTAGTACACTCCCCTGGGCACAAGGGGGACCGTTTAGAGGGGAGTGACCCAGCTTGTGCATGCAGGCCAGGGTGGGGAGGGAGGGGGGCTGGTGTGGCATCAGCGGCGTGGGCTCCATCCGTACTCCTGCCCAGTTCCCGTAAATGTCAGAGAGGAGACTACTCTCTGGCCTGCCCCACCCCAGGCCCTACCACTGGGGTGTGACCTTTGTCTTTTCATAAAGGTCATCATTGGAAATTGGCCACAAAGGAGCATCTCTTGCCACTCTCTCCTGTCAAGGTGCAGCTGATCTATGGTTTTAATATTTACAACCTAGAAGAGGAATCTCAGGGGCAGGTGTCTTCTCCCATGATTAAACTTGTCTAAAAAAGCCTGGAGCCAGCTCTGCCTCTGCGAGCATCAGCAAGAGCAGAGCTGTTGGAGAGAGTTGGTTGGGGACCACTTGCTAGTATACGACCTTGGACAACCTCTCCGAGCCTTGGTTGCGTCATGTGTAAAATGGGGATATTAATAATACCTACTTAATAGGATTCTCACGAAGATTAATCTGTGTAAAGTTGCCAGGACAGTGTCTGGCACACCATAGGCACTTAATAAATGTTAGCCATTGGGAATTAACGGTAGCAGCATGGTTAGTGCATCACCCCTGTGCATACGGACCTCTTGCCCCTTTCGGCTCATTCTGGAGGAAGGCAAGAGGGACATATAGAACAGTGACGTTCAGAAGGCCAGAGAAGAACTTCTTGATATGTCTGCAAGAATATATTTTATGCCTTTTTATCATAGAGAATTTTAGATATATGGGTATGTGGATACCGAAGTCGAATAGCGTAAAGAGCCCCCATGTACCCATTGCCAGGCGGCGAGAATTACCAACTCACGGGCAGTCTGGTTCCATCTATATTGCCATCTGCTTCCCAGGGTGAATTTATTTAGTCTAGGTCTTCTCCCAACACCAGCAGTTTGAAAAGGGACAAAAGAATCCTTAGGCAGGAGCCATCTTCCCACTGAGCTGGTGGCCTCACTCAGGGATGAGGGGACAGGGGAAGGCCCAAGATTAGGAGAGAAAGCTGTCATTGTCCAGCAAGTCAGGTCACCTCAGGGTGAAGGTGCGCTGTATGGTCAGGACGGCAGAAGGGCTTGGGCCTGTGGGGGAGGAGGAGGACACAGCCAGGTCCCAGAAAGCCATTAAAGATGTTCAGTGGACCGTGGCAGTCAGGAGAGGACCTAGGTGGGACCAGGGCGGGGCTGGCAGGAGGCGGGCAGGGCAGGTGCAGACCAGGAGGCGATGGCCGCCATGTCTGCAGGGGCCTGGCCTGTTCAGGGGCCTTTTGCATTCTTAGGCCAAGGAGAAGTAGCCCACACGTGGCCTGGTTCGGAGGCTGACGTCAGCTGGTTGGCAGGGATTTCGGGGAAAACAGATGCTTTCACAGAGTCCTGCAGCTTCCCTCGGGGGTCCAATTCGGGAATCATCTTCTTTGCCCCTGCCAGAGGCAAAGGGCAGATGTGATCCCCATTTTATAAGCTGGGGAAAAACCTCTTGTCCAGATTCACATTTTGACAGCCATTATGGCAGCACTTTCTGCCCTCCAGCTTAAGAATGCAGGAGTACTTGTGGCTTCATAAGCCACAGTTACTCCGATCTCTGGCACTTTGGAGGAAATATGTTGGAATCATCCCTCCTAATGCACCTCCCAGAATGCCGCTTTTCCCTGTGCCATCAGGTCTCTGCTTGTCAGTCTCATTTCTCGGCTTCTCTCCCTGCAGGAGTTCAGGAGCCAAATGACCTATTACACTGGCATGCTAGGGCACATGTACCTCTTGAAATCATGTGATTTCTCATAATTTTCTTCCCTCAGTTCTTCATCCCCTGCCCTGGAACCTTTCCTGGCTCCCTTTGTCCCTCTATCTGCCTCTTGGCATAGCGCCCATGTGCTCAAGACACTGACTAGGACTCCCTTTCAAAGAAGAGGGCACGTTCTAAAGACAGCTGGTGGGGAGGGATGCCCTTCCAGGTGGGGAACAGACTCCCCTCGAGACATTCTCTCCAAACACAGAAACTGGACCACACAGCTCAGCCGAGATGTTGTTCGGGCTCCTGTCCGAAGCCCAGAATTGTTCAACAACTCCCAGGGGCAGCCGGCATGGCCCAGGCCCAGTCCCCTCCACGGGGTGTGGGGTGGAGACTTCCATGGGGCTGTGACCTTCAACTCTCTGGCACTTGAGTAGCATTTTCCAAGGTGACCTTGTTGACAGCCAGTGCCTGCTGGGACCCCCAGGACTTCTTACAAACTGTACTAATCATCACGTGCATGCTCGGTCCAGTGCCACTTCTTAGATCCTGAGCGACCTTCCTGGCCTCTTCCTCCCCAGGTGTGGGCCTTCACATACACCCAGCAGATCCTCCAGGAGGAGCTGTGCCTGTCAGTTGTCACCTTGTTCCCTGGTGCTCCTGTAGTTCTTGCCCTTTGCAAGAATGAAGATGCCAGACAGGTAAGTGCTCAGGGGGCTTCTGGGGCGTGGCCGCCTTTCATAACGTGACTGCCTGTGTGGGCCTAAGTTTCCTGCACAAGACAAGAGAGAAACTGTTATAAGAAGAGTTAATAAGAGAGAGGTCCTTGTGTTAGGAGAGGGAGAGAGAGTGCCATCTCGGATACCCTCCCTGGTGCCAGAAGCAATGGCAGGGTCAACCCCTGCGGGACAGCTTGCCACATGAAAGCCTGTTGACCCAAGCTGACCATACCATGCCCATTCTTGTGCTGTCCTGTCCTTGCTCTGCCCCCCACCTGGGATCGCAGACAAAAATCTCCAAGCCACAAGGATGAGTGAGACTCGACCCTTTGCTTTCAAAGCCTTGGGCTCTGGCAGTGTGTCCACCAAAGTTCCTAGTGTTCTGGATGCACCGAGTGCCCAGTTCCCCTAGCAGCAAAGTGGTGGCTGCCAACTGGGTACTGGCATTAGAGAGACCGAGATTCAAATGTGAGTTTTATGGCCCATTGGCTGTGTGACCCATGGCAGGTTACTAGACCTTTCTGAGCTTCCGTTTCCTCCTCTGTGAAATGGGGTTGGTGATACTCACTCTGCAGGGCAGCTGAGATGGTCTCCATGCAGTACGGAGCTCAGTGCCTGCTCAGGGTCTTGCCCAAGATGCGTCCAGCCCCTCCCTCCTTGTCACGCTGGGTGGAGTGGGGAACCGCAGCGTGGGGCCTGCCTTGCCGCTGCTGCTGTCCCCAGCCTCCCCAACTTCCTCGTGACCATGCAGATACCGCGTGTGGATCGTTTCTGTGGTCGCTCCTGTGACTAACTCACTTCAGGTTTTCTGGCCTATTGCTTGGAAAGTTATTGCCTCCTAATGATCTTCCCTAGTAAACATATTGATTTTGCTTTTAACTTTTTTTATCCAATTAAACAAAAAAACCCAACAACAATACCTGGCAGAACAATTAGTTGCAGTTTTAGTGCTCCATGAGACCGTGAAATCAAGTCTCGGGGTGACCCCAGACGAGCAGTATCAACCTTTCTGAGATTTCCAGAACTCCCGATATGATCAATGGGACCAGGGGATCTAGCCAGGGAAACCCAGTTCATCCTCTCTCCTCTCTGTCCTCTCAGCAATGGACCAAGACCGGTTCCCGCATCGAGCACATAGCATCCCGCCTCTGCCTAGACACGGACATGTTCGGTGATGGCACTGAGAACGGCAAGGAAGTCGTTGTCAACCCGTGTGAGTCCTCACTCATGAGCCAGCACTGGGACATGGTGAGCTCTTGAGGACCGTTGCCAGACACAGCGTGGCCCTCGCGTGGCGCTTCCCTGGACCAGAACAGACTGGAGCAGCCCACGATGACCCCAGACACCCTGACTGGGAGGTGGAGGCAGAGCCCCCAGTACAGGGGCAGCTGTCTCAGGGAGGAAACGATCGCAAGGCAGTGGGGCTCAGAGACAAATCCCACGTGTTCCCAGTGCTGTCAAGTTCCAGCGCTGGCCAGCTCTCCCCCCGAGCGATATCTGGACACAGATCTGATGGGAAGTGTGTGTTGTTCCCTTTCTTACAAAAGAGGCACCGTGGCGGCAAGAGAGAAAAAACCTCCTTGTCACCAGGCCAGGACTAAACAGAGAGATGAAGAATGAGGGTTTTTTCCAAAACAAATAAAAATAACCTTAGAAGTTGTCTCTGGGTCTCTTACTCTGTTTCCTCTGATGTGGGCTCAGGGCTAAGCTGAGTCCTCCACTGGATGGAGGTGTGGGGCGGGGGTGTCTTGTGGCACAGTGGACAAAGACCACAGGGAGATGGGGAGGCCGGTGCCCTTGTCCTGGGCCACCAACCAGCCATGTGATCTTAACAAGACATGTGACTTCTTTGTCCCACCACTTCCTATTATGTCAGAGGGGGGCATAGGACCAGATCAGTGGCTTTTGCTGATGACATACATCTGACGCATTTGGGGAAATTGTCTCTAATTCGGAGGCCCTGGGTTCCCCTGTGGAGATCCTGGTGTAGTAGGTCCAGCACAGGGGCCAGGTGTCTCTGCGGATGACGATGCCCTCATTGGTTACAAACACCTTATGGTCTGTGGCCATTAGCCTTGGAGTTTCTTACTCCAAGAAATCCCCAGAGTGCTCTGGGAACTGGTGATGGTGGCTGTCCATTCTTACTAAGGTTTAAGAGAAGAACCAATTCATATTGCTTTCAAGTTCCCAAAATATGCCCATACATTCTCTGCCCAGGTAAGTTCACCACGTGTTGATGAGTATCTTCCTTATCCACTGCTGCATAACAAATTACCCCGAAACTGAGCAGCTTAAAGCAACACATATTTATTGCCTCCCTTTTTCTGTGGGTCAAGAATCCAGACACAGCTTCATAGGGTCCTCTGCTTCGGGCTGTCTCACAAGGCTACAGTCAGGGTGCTGGCCGGGGCCGCAGTCATCTCAAGGGTCAGCTGGGGCAGGCTGTGTCTCACGCCCACTCAGGGGTGGCTGGCAGGACTTTGTTCCGGGCAGGCAGTCAGCCAGAGGCCGCCCTCAGCTCCTCACCATGTGGGCGTCTCTCGCTTTGCAGCCTGTTCATCAAGGCAAGCAAGCCAGGAAGGCGAGACGCCAGCAAGATGCAGAAGTCACAGCCTTTCACAACCTCATCCCAAAAGTTGCCTCCTCTCACTTTTAACATCTTCTGTTTGAGAGAAGCAAGTCATCGGGTCCAACCCAAACTCAAGGGAAGAGGAGTGCACAAGAGAGTTAATGCCAGGAGGCAGCTATTGTTGGGAGCTGGTTTAGAATCCACTTGCCACAGTAACTATTATATTCGAAGCAGGTATCCATCTCCCCTTCATCCAGAAAGCCCTTCAGTGATGGGAATTTGTTCAAGCTCATCATTATAAAATCCATTACCGCAGACTGCGCTAGACTTGGAGAGCGAACAGCTGAGTGTGTACAGACCCGACCTCTGTGGCTGCGTTCATGTGTTTGTGCAGTTCTCCCGTTGCCTGCCGGAGGTAGAATGTGGCTGTTTTGTTGGAGCCATTTCGTGCCACACTGGGCTAAGGCAGGCAGGCCATGGCTAGATAAAGCTGTCTACAGAAGACGTTCTGGTGGCTCCTACACTATGTGTCTTCGGAGTTTAAACCAGCCCTGCAGAGAAGAACGAGAACCTTCCGCCCAGTAGTGAAGCAGAAACTGTATGAGAGTAAATACGAGAGAGCCTGGAACTGTCCTCATCTGTCTACTTGTTGCCCTCAGCGTATGTGCCTGTCTTCGAGCCCCCAGGTGGCAGTGAAGATGTCTCCAGCCTTTCTTTATCCCCAGCACTGGGCTGGGCACCTCTGCCTCTCAGTGGACGTTTTCCTAAGTGGATGATTGACAAACTATTCCTTGTCCCAGGCGAAGTGACTTTACTTACATTTTGCGACCCCTATAAAGACACAGAATGCAGGTGGTCTTAGGTTTCTCAAACACCCAAGGGAAAGGGGACAGAGGAAACACTCCTTATCTCAAACCCTTTCGATGTGGCCCAGCTGTCCTGCTGATGTCCCTTCCCAGGAAAAGACCATGGGATAATCATGAAGAGTCACCCTGAAGGACATGGAGGGTAACGTGCTAATGGAGATGCAGGTGGCTCACATGCGAGGTGCAGGGCGTGCATCCTGAGGCCTCCTTAGTGGAAAATGGAAGTTAAAAACTCTGGTGATGCACATAGGAATCCCATAACCATGTAGGGTTACTCGAATGCTCTATCCACTAACCTGATGTTGATGCAGCCAAAACGAGAGTAGTTGATTTAAAAGCAGGCATAGTAGCAGCAATTCCAAAGCTCCACCAAGTCAAGACAAAGCCAGCAATAACCTGATAGGACAGTGACCCGCTTTAGTCACAGGGACCCTGTGGCCTGCATTCATGCAGCACAGAATGACCATGGCCAGGCTTTGCCTGGCTGTCAGTTCTTTCGGTGGATGTTGAATTAGAGTCCGCAGTCAACTGTGAACATTGAATTTGAATGCCAAGTTTTAGTAACCTGGAATGGCTGTGAGTGAAGGTGAAAGTTTGTCAAATGACATCAGCCTATGAGAATAAAAAAGACCTATACTCTGGGGACCTTAAGGGTTCACACGATTTAGATTCCGAACCATGCTTGGAGAGTCAGCACCCTAGAACAGTCTCACCTCACTGCCAGGTGAAGAGGTTGGCCAGGTGTGGCAGAAACCCCCTCACCCAGGGTTACATCTGGCTGGTGGGAACCGATGTGAACAATATGGGCATCTGAGTATTGTATTGGTGTGATATGCGTATTAAATGAAAAGGAATTTATACATGTTATATATATATGTATACATATATTCTCATGAACTAGGAGGAAAAGAGATGGGGGCTTCAGGCATTCTCTGAATTAGAGTTGGAGGCATGATGGTGTAGAGTGGGTGGGGAGAAATGGGAGTTCTTAGGCAATCTGAGCTCAGCGTGGGTAGCTGAGCTTGGTGCCATGTTGGATCTGAGATACACTCCCAGAGCAGACTGTTTCCTTATGTGCTTTGTAATTTTTCCCTGTGAGCTCATCTTCAGTGGGAGCTTTTTCCTCTCAGCCTCCCAGGTACCCTGGTGGTGGAGACAGGCCTCGGGGAAGGTTTACATTTGCCTCTGCTGGGGTCCTATTGATTTTCATTGGTTCCAAACAAATCTGTACTCTGCTGGTACATTGATTTCACAGTGCATGATGAGAATTTGGACCCACGTTTATTACTTGGCACAAGCTTGGATTCTGATCTTTTGCAGGTTGTCTTTTTTCTACCCAAAACTTCAGTCCTGCTCCATGCCATCAGCACTCACTCAGCTGGCAGATGGGTTTGTCTAGCCCCTCCAAGCACCCAGCCAGAGTAGTGTCTCCTTTCTGGGCTCTGCCACCCATGAGGCTATGGTTTCACATCTGCCTCTGCTAGAGTATTAAAGCCCCAGCCCTGGTGATACACATCTGGCTTCAGTTCCCCTTCAGCTCTCATTCGCCACTCTAAATTTGAATTCCCACTTGCTTTTGGAATCTGGAATTTCTCCCTTTTTCTGTTCAAATGCAGCTGTGATGTTTTATCCAATATTTATATGTGTATGGAGGAGGGGGCTTCCTGTGTTAGCACAGACCAAAATCCCTGAGTGCTGTAATTAGCTGTCACTACTGTCTTTCCTGATGGCTGTGCGACCGTATCTTACTGTAGACACTCAATAAACTTCTATGAAGGAGTGAGAGAATAAGCCTGGGATTCTTCAGTATCACTTCCTAATTACCTCCTGGCTACAGTTATCAGACATTAGAGTTTTCAAAAGACAGCAACGGCAAAAATGAAGGACCGAGAAGACAAATTTATAACAATAATATCTCGTTATAATACACATAGATTTAGGGATCATACATATTTTACTTCCTAATGACAGAGTTTAATACTGAGAATGCTAACTGGAAGGAACTATCGGTAATGGAAATCTTTAATACTGCAGAGGAGCCCAGCAAAAGAGAATTCGTTTCATAAACTCTGGAGGATGGTGATGGAAGGGTGGGCGGGAAGCCGTGTATTTCATCGGCAAGAATCTCAGGCACATGGACTGGCATCTGGCAAGCTGAGCCCTGGCTGGCCTTCCCAGAGAGGCTCACCCTGTACCTGCAGTCCACCGTTCGTGGTTTAACCACAGTAGAGTTAAGTCTTGCTCCTCCCCAGTCCACGTGCTGAGCCACCGTCCTGTCCTGGCCCATCCATTCTCTTAGCACCTGGGACAGCATCTGGCACGCAGAGGAGGGTGAAGGTTTGAGGGCTGGATGCGAGCTCTAGCAGCTGTGCAGATGGAGTGGCCTCTGGGACACCCCATGCAGCAGCAGGTGGGAGCCTCTTCCCCCTGCTCCCTGCCCCGCCATCCAGAGCCAAGCTCCCGAGCTCTCTCTCGTGGTCTGTGGTCTCTGGCAGCCCAACTCGGATTAGCAAACTCCGAAGCTCTAAGCGCTTTTCCATTTGCTGTGGAGCCGACTAATTTAATGAAGCCGTCACAGTGCAAACCTCAGGGCTTATTGGAAAAGGACTCGAGCACGACATTATTTCACAGCAGTAGATTGTATCATTTTCATTTCACAGCTTTCCAATGGGAAATAATAAAACAAAATTACAAACATAATGAAGAAAGAAAGAAGGAGAGAAAAAAAAAAAACCTCGGGTGAGAGACGCATCCCCTGTGCTGTGACAGGGCTAGTAACCTTATTCATTTGAGCCGGTAAATGCCACCTGGCTTCACGCTGCACGAAGGACCAGCCCAGGGTGGCTGTGCCTGCTGCTGAAGATAATAGGCTGTGGTAACTCACTGCCCAGATGTAGCAAGGACCTGGGGACACCCCTGGAGATGGCAACCGATGGCCCGCCCAGAGAGTCCAGCCTCCAAGAACACAGCCCTGCCTGGGCCAGCCACTGCTCAGTAGTGGAGGGCTGCCGTTGGGGCGGGGTGGGTGTGCGCCCCCAGTGCAGGGGTGGAGGGCTGTCACTGCGGTGAAGGTGGGTCCTTCCCTCTGGAAGACGAAGCGGCTTCGCCAGTGGAGCTTCCCCCATTCTTGGAATGGAGGCAAGAAAATGGATCCCTGCCCCATCGGTCCTGCGGGTGCTTTTGGTGTGACAGTGGGTGACCTGACAGCCAGGGGCTACACAGAAGTCAACAGAGGGGCGAAGCTCTCTCCAAAAGCTGCTCTCATTGACGGCACTGAGGGGTACACATGAAGGGAGGCACCAAAACTCAGCCGGGCCTTTCATTTCATTCTGCCGGCTGCCCCTCAGCCACAGAGATGCCCCAGGCCCGTCCCGCAGCAAGAAGACGACACTCCTTCATCCCCCGAGGCCCACTTTCCTTTCCTGCCTCCCACTGGAAATGACGTTTCTCCTCTAGTAGCAGGGGAGTCCAGACTATCTGAGTGAGCTCCTTTCTCTTTGCCCCCGGGGCCTCCTCCAAGGTCGCCTCTACCTGTGCCTTGTGCCCCTCTGGGTCCCCCAGCCTGCCTCCTCCGCTATCAACCCCGCACCAGCAACCGAGTGGCGTGAAAATCTCTCCTGGCCTAACTCAAAGAAGAAAGCCCTCCCTTGAGTCCGAACTCCGCTTTCACTCTGACCAACTGCTCCCCTGAAGCACAGAGGCTGTTCCCATGGACTCTGGTGGTAGATAACGCAGGTTCAAATCCCGGCTCCTATGGCTCTTAGCTGTGTGACTAGGGACAAATTACTTAACTTCTCTGAATTCAATTTTCTCCTCTGTCAAGGGGCTATTAATCACACCTACCTAATAATTTTATTGTGAGATTAAACGAAATGATTCATTTGAAGTTCTGAGCACAGAGCCAGGCACGTATCATGTCCTTGGAAATGTCTGTTGTCCTTATAGTCCATTGAGAGGATGAAATTTTGGGTCCCAGAGCAGAGGGAAAGGCCTGTGAGTGTGAAGGGATGACCCCTTGTCTTACTTTCCTCAGGCTACTGTAACAAAATACCACCAACTATGTGACTTAAGCAACAGACATTTCTTTCTCATGGTTCTGGGGGCCGGGAGCTCAAGGTCAAGGTGCAACCGATTCTGTGTCTGACGAGGGCTCACTTCCCGGGTTCACAGACAGCCACCTCCCCTCTGTGTCCTCACGTGGCAGAAAGAGGACCAGAGAGCTCTCTGGGGTCCCTTGTAAAAGGGCACTAATCCCACTCATGAGGGCTCCACTCCCGTGACCTAACCATACCCCAAGGCACCATTCCCTAACACCCTCACGCTGGGGCTTAGGATTTCAACATATGAATTTGGGGGACAAAAACTTTCAGTCCTTTATACCCCTCAATTCTCAGAGGTCCCTTAAAGGCCAGGCTGGGGCCTGAGACTCCCCTGTGGGGTCACCCAGGGCATGGACTTGCGGAGAAGGACCCAGACCCCCTGCAAGGAGGGCTCATTGGTTCTGAGTTGGTGAGGAACCCAGGAGGGAAGTCAGCAGAAAAGGGCAGTGAGGATTGAGGACCCAGGGAAGTGGTGCCCCCTTCTGGTCTGGGCCCTTCTGTCACCGTCATTTCCTGCCGTTTGTGTCCCTTCTCCACCTGTACACAGGAAGTCCACTGTGGGCCCCTGTGTGTGCACTGTCCGTGGCGGGAGGCACTCTGAGGCAGGCCCGAGCAAGAGCACCTGGCCCAGTGTCCCCAGCAGCTCTCTCCTCATGGGGACGCCGTGCCTCACTGACACCCAGGAAATAGCCCCAGCTCGCTTCCTGCCCTCTTTTAGAAACTTCTGGTCTGACCCAGGAAATCTGCTCTTGTGTCTGAATTCTGTCTCTCTTCGCTCCTCAATTTTCAGTTTTGGAGCTGCCGCTAGATGCTGTCGGAACACTGTCCGGCGTGGGTGCCAGTGCCCAGTGTCCTGGCTCCCACCTGCCTCTCCAGCGGGGTCACCTGTGCAGCGTGTGGGGCCTGATCCATCTTGCCAAAGGAGCGGCAGGAGTTATAGACCCCCAGGTGTTCCTCAAAGCACCTGAGCGAGGGGACAGGTGGTGAAGGACCAAAGCAGCTCAGAAAGAATGCTGTGTCAGAAAAGAGGCTCAAATAAAGTACTCTGAGGTTCAAAGGAAGAGGAGAACCCATGGGAGATGAACCGGAAGCATAGAGAGATTTCAAAAAGATGGAGGTGGGGCTGCCTCCTAGACAAGAACAACGCAGGCAGAGGGACAGAGGCAGGAAGGACGGGCCTTTTTCAGGGAATGCGTGACAAGCCAGCCAGCCTGTGGGGTAAGAGACACGGACAAAAGTGGGGGTCAGGTAAGGCCAGAAAAAGGACCCTGAAGCCAGGCAGAGGATTTTGCATGTAATTGGGTAAGTCATTGTGAGCCATGGATGGTTGTGGAGCAAGGCAGTAGCACTGAGCAGTGTTAAGAGGGGGAAGACAGGCTGGGTAGCAGGGAGGAAAGTGGTTTACAGCTGAGATTCTGTAGAGGCAGGACCCATTAGGCCTCCAGAAATGTTATGAGGGCAGAACTAGGTCACTGTCAGTCATGGTGGAAAAAGACAATGGCTATGAGAGATTGTGGGGTGGGGGTGGGAAGCAGCGGAGAAGAGGGAAGAGAGAAGATGGAGCAAGGCCAGAGAACGGCCTTCACGCCAAGTAGGTCCTGCCAAGCTTACTGAGTAAACACCTTCACGGCGCCCACATTTAATTGATCTGTTTGAGTATCTGATAACCAGGCTTAATTTCTTAATTATAAAACATTTTAGACACACAAAAGAGGAAACTAGTAGCACAGCAACCACGCATACAGTGCTTGCTCTGTGCCTGGCATTGCTCTTGGAGTTAGCCAACCCTCGTGAAAACAGGGGCTATAATAATACTAGCTATTCCTGTTATCTCCATCTTCGAAGTGAGTAACTTCAGGCCATGAAGGTTAAGTAGCTTGCCCAGAGTCACACAACGTGCAACAGAAGTGAGATTCAAGTCCGGGAAGTCCATTCCGAGTTCCGTGTTCATAAGCACGAGGCTCTGCCGCTTCTCACACTGAGGGTAAAATAATGAACACTTGAGTTCTCACCTGAAAGAAAATGCCACAAATGCAGCTGGAGTCCCTGGCGTAAAACTCCCTAATGGGCTGCCTTTTCAGCTGGAGCCTTTCTGTACCTTTAACAACTGTCAGCCACACTGACCCTCGGATTCGCTCACTCGTCAGTCATTCGCTAGGTAGGGAAGGGAGAAGGGATGTAGCCTTTAGTGAGCTGTTATTATGCGCCAAAGCTATGCTTATTTGCTTCACATACACTCTTATTTATTGCAAACGGTATTCCTCTGGGGTAGGTATCATCATCACAATTTTACGGCTGAGGAACTTGAGTCTCAGAGAAGTTAAATAACTGGTCAAGGTCGTCCAAGTGACAAATGGCAGATTGGGAGCCTATTTTCAGTGGCCATGCCTCCCAAGTACGCAGCAATTCAGCCCCCCAAAGGTACATGCAAATCACTGGGCAATAAATATTAACTAGCCACCTGTTCCATGGCAGGCACTGAGCCGGGAACGGGCCTCCGGTCCCTGCCTTCAAGGACAGCAAGCAGGGGAGAGAAACGGGTTTTATCTTAGCGAGAAAGTCAGGCAGAGAACAGCAGAGCAGAGTGGGAGGAGGATGTGCTTGGTAGCATCATGATGACAGAGGTCACTTGAGCCCAAGGGCCACAGAGAAGGGAAGGGGGAAGCTTCGCAGGGGGGAGGCTGGGCTGTGAGGCTGTTAGGACAAGAGGAGGCGAGGGTGGGATTGCAGACGCAGGAGCCCCCTTGATTCTCCACGCTGTCTCTGAGTACCCGGGTCAATCCTCGCTGTAATATCCCTGGGGCATTATCTTTGTCAACTTTGGATTATTCATTTGGAGGTTGGAGAAGAATATGGGACCAAAGGCTGAGCTCTCCTCAAGGAAATGCTTTCTCGGCCCTCCAGCAGGAGGAGTGCAGGACGCTAGGTGTCCCGTTTGTGTCCTCACGGAACACTTTGTGTCTCCGTGTCCTTCTGTGTCCCACAGCACCCTCTGCCTAGCCTGTCCTGGTGACACTTCCTCCACTCTGCACTTCCTCTGTTGTGTGTCTGTCCCTCCATGCCCATTTGTGTATAAGACCCTGAAAACGTGGGACCCGCACTGCACTGGCAGGGTCTGGCTCTCCAAGGGTGCTTGTTGAACTGAACCACCTGAATGGCCCAGGCCTTGACTTCTAGATGAAGCTGCTCCTTCCTCCGCTCCTGGCCTAATGGGCTAGGGCAAGATTGTTCCTCTGTCTGGAAGAGTCCCTTGCACCTTGGACAGCACGAAGTGGCCATGGTTCATTCTAACCACCAAGAATTTTTTCTGCTGGATGGTGAAGCTGATGGAGAACTTTTGACAATAGCCTGTGTCCATGGACAAGCAGGTGCTCTGAGCTGCTGCCCTGGAGCCCTGACGACACAAACCTCACAGGAACCTCAGGGGCTTCCAAAGCTACCTGCAGGGAGCAGGCTCAGAGGGGTGCCTCTCCTCCCCACCCCCCGCTGTCCTTGGGGTTCCCCAGCATTCTGCCTGCGCAGCCTGACCACCTAAGGATGGCAGAGCAGTAGGCCAGGAGTGCAAAGGGATGGCCACACACCACCCTCCCCTGCCACAGCTGGCTTTGGGATATGCAGACTGTGTCAGCTTCCAGGTTAACTGCCAACCATGCTGGCCACGGGCAGGCATGTTCCAACCACAGGAGGTAGTTCAGATTCCAGAACCAGACGCTACAATGCCGGGAGCATGACTTGAAGGTTAAGTCCCTTCCTCTGCTAAGAATTCGCCATTATAAAACAAGCCGTTCCTGTAAAAACCAGATTCGATTATCTCTGCATCTTCTCTGTCAATTCTTTCTAATTTCAACAGCCCAACTGTATTACCCTGAATCCTGTATTTCTACGGCAGAATGAAAGAAAAGTCTAGAATACTAAGCATGAACAGAACTTTGAAAAGAGCATCTCTAGTCCAACCCCAACTTCTTGACAGGCGTGTGCCCAAATTATAGCAGCCACTTGCTTTCATTTTAAAACGTCTTTAGAAATCATTCTTCACTTGCTCAAATCAAATCAATACTTAGTGGATGCCTATACGTTCACGTAACCAGGTCTACTGAGGCTACAGTGGGATAAGATCCTCAGGCCTACCTGTAACTGCCCCAGGAGGATGGTGGTGTTATCTGACCCACAGCGCTCAGAGCAGTGCAGTAATTTGTCCAAGGACACACAGTAAGTACAGGAAGGGGGGCGGCAGGCAGGACTGGAACCCGTTCAGCTCCACATCCCAGGCCTCTGTTCTCCTTCCTTTTCTTCAAGAAAGTTTCACTTTTTAGAAAACCTAATCAAGAAAAACGTGAGAACAATATTATATATAGTGTAACTAAGAAGTTCAAAGTATAACACATTTTAAAATTGTCTTTCCCCTTTGTGAGAAGAAAAACTGAGGTTTGGAGATGATAATGACTTGGCCAGTTTGACAAAAAGTAGATTGAACCCACTAAAAGGCTGTAACAGCCACCTTTGTCTCTTTAGAAAACTTGAATTTTTATTTTTATCAAAGTTATATCTGTTCAAAGTAATGTTTCCATATAGAAATTCCCTATTCCTCTCGCTCTCCCCAGAGACAACCACCCTGCACACTTCTAGGTCCTTCTCCTGGCATTTACCACCATAATTTAAAAATTATTCTGCTGTGTCTTGAAATATAAGTTTTAGACCTTATCTATTGACTTCATGCCATGGTAGAGAAGGATTTAGTTTTTCCACACCATTGCCCACATTCTTCTCCTTGTATTCCTGTCACACATTCATAAAATAATTTTTGGTAAAATTGATAATCAGCATTTACATACTGAGCCAAATAGTGAATTACAACCAAACCTCCTTTCTTGGACGATCTTTTTTATTTTTCCTGGAATTAATAATTGCCTCAATTTTTTTTCACTGCCCTGGTTTTCTGTGAATTTTTTACACTTTTCTCCAAATTTTCCACCATGTCATAATAATACTTTCCGTAAACTCAATCAAATCATCATGCCCTTTTTTTTCTTTCCCTCGAGAGAGTTCTCACGCCCAAGGCTCTCTGACCAAAGGGTCCAACGTTACTAGTTGCTTTCTGCGCATGCTGCATAGCAAACATCCTAGGAATTTCCTTCTCCAACCTCCAGTTTTGGTTTCCCTCTTTCCTGGATCATATATTTTCTTATTTCTTGATTTCTTGATTTGTTTTTTGCCATAGAACATCCTTGAGTACATTCCTAAGAATTTTTTGAATTTGAATTTGTAAAGGTAAAAATTTTGAACCTGAAAAATGTCTTTATTCTAGTTCACATTTGTCTTCTACTTTGGTTGTGTATTAAATTCTAAGGTGAAAATCATTTCCATTCAGAATCGCGAAGGCATTGTTGTCAAGTACTATGAAGAGTTTCGAGGTTTCGCCCTACTTGCACGCTAACGAATTAGCCTGCCACAGTTTCATGGATGCTGGTAGATGACACAAGATTCCTGCATCAGTAATAAAGGGCAGCTTATTACTCACAAAAATGGGAGAAGTCAGGATACCGGCATTTTTTGTACTAATTCCCCTAACCCCAATTCTCACGGGGTCATGTAAAGAGAGCCAGATGGCACCTGCACACACACACACACACACACACAAATGAGTTGCATTACAAGAGAGGAACCCTGGGCTTAAGGAACCCAAATCTTTTATAATGGGCATGCCCGCCTTTCGCTCTGGAGAAAAACAGTCTTCCAAGGCTGTTCCCTATAAAACGTGCTTGAGAAGGTAGTCCAAGACAAAAGGCAGTCAATGCCACGATCACAAGGCATTCAGACATGCACAACACACAATAAATTGTCTGCCAAAAATTGTTTCATTGCCTCCTAGCCTCTGCCCTGCCCCTGAGCAGTCTGATATCAGTGTAATCATTTTCTTTAGTTTGTTATCTTCCCCCCTGCTTCTCTGGAAGCCTTTAAACTATCTCTTTATACCTGGTCTTCTGATTTTTCCAAATTCCAATTTGGAACCCCTTACATGCTATATTTCTGGAGGTTTTTCCTTATACTATTTCTTTGACTGTTAGATGGTTTCTTTCCCTTTGTACACCCTTATGGAATTCTCTAGTTGTCTTTTATCTGTTGGTTTGCTTTGTTCTTTTTCAGGTTGGAGGATTTCCTCGAAATTCTAGTAATTTATGGCAGTAAGTGTCCACTTCAGCATGAGACACTAAGACAGCTAGAAATTCTGTGTGCTCAGGCGGAGCATGCCGTCCGGTGAGCTGAGCCATAGGGTGGTCAAAGGGGATCTGGCCTTTTAGTGGGGGGATCCCAACAGTCAATATTGGTGGGCATTTGCCCCTCAGTTTCTCTACAGAACAATCTATCAGTTTCCTGCCTGGGAGATTTATGTCAGCCTTGGCTTTCTGGACATAAGGGAGAGAAAGAGAGCTGAGGCCGCCACATTGCAGCAAGCACATTTTCATGAAGAAAAACAAATAAATATTTCTCATAAACCAAAGCTTCTTGACATGGGTGTCCTCCCAGTGGTCTCCTCTCGCTCCCAGCCTCTCAGGGGGTGGGTCTCAGTTTAGAGCCTTAGATTTCTATTGAAAGGTAGGAGAAAATCCTCTAGAAATTGAATCAACAGGGGGAAGGATTCAAAACCTTACCCATTCGTACTAATTGTACTCTCGTGCTCAGACACTGCTACTCTTTGTGGGTCTGTTCGAAGGTGCAAAACTGAGGCAGGACATCCTGGAGCGAGACCTGGGGCCCTCAGGACTACATTTCCACGCGGAGCTTTCTTCAGAAAACGGCTGCTGCCCTTTTTGTTTTTATATAAGCTGAGCTTGACCTTGGCTTCTTCAGCCTCAAGGTGTTGTTTGCTCTTCTTTTTAAAACTCTTTTTCCCACAAAGTGTTTGTTTTATCACACTCACTTTCTGAGCATCTGGTTCATGTGCCTCGAAGACCCCCTGCCTCTCAGTAAACCTTCATTAAGTCTCTAATTAAGTTTCAAGGCCACCGCTGTTACCGGCCTTCTCTAGTCGTCACCTGGTGGGCAAAGGCACTCACGCAGCGGGAAAGCCGGGATCTCTCCTGACAGCGCATCTGACTTACTCCCTCACAATCCGAGGCTGGAGTCTGGGGACCTGTATCTAAGTGATGCTGGTGGGCTACTAGTCGACAGGGGTCTGTGCGCCCTCGCCTCCCACACCTAATGCCTGAATCTGGGGTTCCGATGCCGTAGGCCACATGGCCCTGATGCCAACCACCCACCCGTTTGAACCTCTGCTGGCCCACCGCCCCGGCTGGACAACAGACCTTGAACTTGGCATCATCACTCAGCTGTGGCCCTCCCACCCCGACTCTTCCTTGTCCTCACACTTGCTTCCTGGTCTTGGGCTGGCCATATGGACTTTCCTACCCTTGCCAAGGCTCCTATCCTGACCTCTCACCTTTTACCTGCCACCACCCACACACCAAGTCCTAACATCTTTCCCCACTCTGCCCGGACCATCCCGATGCCGCCTGTGCCCCAGGTCCCATAAGTAGAAAGGATGCTCTTGGGTAGAACAATGTGTGGTCTAATGAGAGATGCAGACAAGGACCACTGAGGAGGAAATGATGACTCCAGACTGGCATGTCAGGGAGGTTTCACACTGAAATGAGATTTGAGTTAGACTTTTAGTGGAAGAACATGTTTGCATATTTGTAGAGGAAGGGGAAGTCAAATCTAGAAAATATTTAACAAATGCCTCCTGCTATTATCATACAGGTACTATTCCCAATACTATTGCTACTAATAACCACATATCTCATCATTGGATCCCTAGTATAGGATAAGCAGAGCATATGTATTTATTTACACATATAAGTATGTAAATATTTATAGCTGTATATTTATTTATGCATATATTTATTTACATATATAAATATGTAAGTATTTATATGACTTTTCAACAACCCTACAAGGGAAGCATGATTATCCCCACTTTAGAGATGTGGAAAATGAGGTACAGAGAAGAATGGTTTCCTTAAGACCTCAAGATTACTAAGTACCAAAGGGAAGACTAGCAGCCCAGTCTCCTGGGGCTTCTTTTAGTTTTTTTTTTTCAGTACGCCCCCAAGGCTTCCCTGAAATTGAAGAAGGCAGCTCTCTCCTCTGGGAGGAACCGTCTCCTCTCTGTCTCCCCAAGGAGACATATATAAATAAAGTTCAAGTCAGATCACACTATCTCCCCCCAGCAGGTAGACTGGCAGGCTCTTGCCTCGCTGGTGACCATTACTCTGGTAGGTGAGGTGCGGCCAATTGTGACATTGATGATTTGGTGGCCAGGACAGCTGTCCTAAGGGCAAGGTGGCATGGTGACACTGTGGGATCCTTTCCTTCCACACCCCTGCTTTTCATCCTCCATAGCTTGCTGAGACACCTGCTCCAAGACTAAAAATACTCACGGTTCGATGCAGCCCCAGATCCGAATCATTCTGTAAAACATGTTAAGTGTTATTAGAGTTAGGCAGGCAAGAAAATATTTGACTTTTGTTGTAATGAAAGCTATTTTTAACATTTAAAATATAGAAAACAACCACACTTCTGCACTTCAGACTCCAATATTTGCCAGCATGCTGCAGTACGAAGGCCTCTAAGCACACACTACATGAAAATCTAGGTTTACAGAAAGGCTAAATTAAAGAAGACTATTTGTGTACAGGATGGCTTTGTACAGAAATTCCGGTAGTTCAAAAACCTGAATCCCAGGTCGAGCCCTACCGCTTACTTGCATAACCTCTCGGCACCTCAGTGCTCATCTCTGCAAGATGGAGACATGTAGTATTCAGCTGTTTCACCTGTCCCCCGAGGCTGTCAGGAGAGTCTGATGAGATATGGATTGTAAGCTGGAGATGCTACAGAAAAGTAAGGTAATTTTGATGGGAGAAGTGGAGGGCTGGGGTGGGGGGAGAAGTCTCTGTCCAGGAGTGGTACCGCCAGGGCACTGGGGGGGCCAGCCTTTTACCTAGTCAAGCTCGTGAACAGTCTAGCCTCGGTCCCACAGCAATTGGAATAGGAGCTGTTCCAAGCTCCATTATCCTGCACAGCATCACCCCGCAGCCCTGCTATTCAGTTAAATACCGCAGCTCCTGAGTACATTTTAATTTCTGATCATTAGTTACAAGATTTTCTTGTTAATTCTGATTCAGCAGATTTTGCTGAGACAGCTCTATTTTCCCCCTTTATTTTGGTCGCGCTGCACAGAGCCTAACCAGACAGACAATAAATCCGGGTGGCTAACCTCCCTCCGGGGAATGAATCATCTGCAGCTCTGAAAAGGACACAGCCGCAGGGGTGGTGACAGGAGGGGTCCTCCTCCCAGGCTTCCTTACAGGTAACTCTGGGGTATCTTTGCGATTCTACCCCCAGGACACAAACCTGCAAGTGATTATACTGGAAGATAGAGTAATGCCACCCAACCCCGGCCCACCCCCGAACTCCACAGCAGGCAAACCAGGGGCACAGGGGCTGGGAAGGGGGGGACAACTCATGACAACTCAACAAAATAAGCTTCCTGATCTCTGCCTGTTTTATTAGATCACGGGTATCATGTGACTGAATTTGCTGTAGATTTATCTAACCTGGGAGGCACCAACAGAATTTTGCAACTGGCAAGATTGGTATAGGGACCTGCACCCTCCTCCTCCTCTCCTTCCTTCCTTGTGCCTAGTTGCTTGCCTATGGCCATTGGCAAAGATAGATCTATTGTGCTCCTTTCTGGTAGGCCACCAACCCATGCCACAACCCTGGACCTAGGAAAATGGTAAGCTCGTTCATACTAAATTGTTTTTCTGGTTGTAATACCTTTCCCAGGGAACAGTGGTATTTTTAGACATTACTATTAATAACAAGAGCTAACACTTACGGAGCATTTACTATGTGCTGGCCACTCTCCTTAACCCTTTCGGTGTATTAACTCTCTTCATTGCCACGTCAACCCTACAAAATAGGTGTAATCATTACAGTATCGCCATTTTACAGATGGGGAAACTGAGGCACAAAAAGGTTAAACAGTTTTCTATAGTCACCCATGTAGTAAGTGGCAGAGCTGGAATTGGGTCCCCAGTTCCAGAGTCCACGTCCTTAGCAACTGTACTTTATTGATGAAACCCATTTTTGCCTCAAGATACTGCTGGAGTGGCCTGGTGCAGTAGCAGGATAGCTAAGTCTCAGGGGAGAGAAAGGCCCTGGCTAAGGACCAATCACAGGGATAAGGCTGGAACTGCAGGAACAGACCTTGCTGGCTGGCTGAGAGGAAGTCCCATGTAGTGGATTCCAATGCCGGTCAAGAAATAGCAGCCCAAGCAAGCAACCCACATCATGGAGGCTGACACAAGGTGGAAGCTGTCCCAGACCAACAGGCCATGCAGGGCAAGTAACCCTCAGCAGTACAGGCATCAGGGACAGCTGCTTGCAGGCTACAAGTCCCAGGTTGGACCCCTAGCTGAGGTGGGCTTGGGAACAGGAGTCAGTATTAAGTTAGGTGACCCTTCCTCATACCATATACAAAAACTAGCTCAAAATGGATCAATGACCTAAATATAAAAGCCCAAATCAAAAACTCTTAGAAGAAAACATAGGAGTGATTCTTCATGACCTGAGATTTAGCAATGATTTCTTAGATATGACACCAAAAGCATAGGTAATAAAAGAAAAAAATAGATACATTGGACTTCATCAAAATCAGAAAATTTTGTACATTGAAGGACACTATCAAGAAAGTGAAAAGAAAATCTACAGAATGGGAGCAAATATTTGCAAATCATATATCTAATAAGGGTTTAGTATCCAGAATATATAAAGAGCTTTTACAACTCAACAACAAAAAGACAACCCAGTTAAAAGATAGGCAGAATTAAATAGACATTTCTCCATAGAAGATATATGGCCAAGAAGCATATGAAAAGATGCTGAACACCATTAGTGATTATAAAAATGCAAATCAAAACTATAATGAGCTACCACTCATTAGGATGGTTATAGTTTTAAAAAAATATTTAAATTAAAAAAAAAAAACAGAAAATAAGTGTTACCAAGGATGTGGAGAAATTGGAACCCTTATGCATTGCTGATAGGCATATAAAATGGTTGAGCTGCTGTGGAAAACAATTTGGTGGTTTTTCAAAAAGTTAAACACAGAGTTACCATTTGACTCAGCAATTTTACCCCTAGCTATATACCCAGAAAAAACTGAAAAGAGATGCTTAAGCAAATACACACACGTGCACATTCATAGCATCACTGTTCACAGCAGCCAAAGTGGAAACAATCCAAATGTCTATCAGCAGACGAATGGATAAACAAATTGTGGCACATACACAAAGTGGAATATTATTCAGACATAGAAAGGAATGAAGTACTGATACTAGTTACAAAGGGTCTCCTATGGTGGGATTCCATTTATAAGAAATATGCCGAACAAGTAAAGCCCTAGAGACAGAAGGCAGGTTGGTGGTTGCCAGGGGCCGGGGAACGGGGAGATGGAAAGTAACTGCTTAATGGTACAGGATTTTCCTTTCGGGTGATGAAAATGGTTTGGAACAAGATGGAGGTGGTGGTTGTACAACAGTATGAATGTACTAAAGGCCACTAGATTGCTCACTTTAAAATGGTTAATTTTATGTTTGCGAATATTACCTCAATATATTAAAAAAAAAGAATAATTAGGACCTTAGAGCAATCACAGCATCAGGCAGGGACGGAGACAGGTTGCTGGGTACTTAACAGAGGTATAAACAAGGTGGGGGGCAAGTCTTCGGTTCCTGGCAGCAGCCCAGTTATTCCCTGCAAAGGTGATCTCATGCTAAGCCTCGCCACATAGGGTCAGGGTCCTGGGGCAGGCTTAGCCCTGGAAGGGGACAGGGTCACAGCCAGCAGGGCAGGTGCACTGTGAGCAGCTGGGCAGAGAGGAACTTGGGACCCCCTTCCCAGTTAGCAGCAGCTACTCCGAAAGCAAGTGACCAAGGGACTTGGCACAGCTGGGCATCTCCTGCCTCTCTCTCTCAGGTTGTCCTAGAAGCCTGGGGGTTTAGACCTTTGGCTGGTGATGAATCTGAATCACAAAGGAACAGTGGGAGGGGTGGGGAAGGAGGGAATGTTCTGTTGTTGTTTAGAAAATGAACAAAACAGCTGGAGGTAAAGCTTTTGTTACAGGCTGCCATCTCTGATTCATGCGTCTTTATAATCCTGACTACAGTTGGAGCCAGCCAGGAAGAGTGGTTATTCCCTCTCATGCTGCACCCACCAGCATGGGGTTTATTAGAAGCAGACGACCATCTAGCAATGTCAGGAGTGTGCGCATCATTACGGAACAGGCCGCTGTCTGCTTGGACAGCCTCTTCTCCACCTTGGGTGCCTGAGGAGGTGAGTTCAGAAAGGCCAAGGCCCAGCTGAGGAATTCTGGGGCTCCAGGGGGAACTCCTGGCTGCTGGCAAGGACAGAATGTCCAGCCTGGAACATGCATGGAGGATCAGCCTGGACTGAGAGATTGGGGGTCTCCCAACTTCCCTCGTCACCATCAGTTGGGAGTAACAAGAAAGGAGAACTTGTGAAAAGGAGCAGGGGGCCTTTGACACCCCTACCCCTATGTTTCCACTCTCCCCCACTTCCTTGCCAAGGTCATTGCTTCCTCCTTATTTCCCTCTGGTCTGTTTTTTGCCCACAAATCTCTCTGAGTTCATCAACTGTTTCCCTACCCAAATTCTAATGCCGTGGCCAAGCTGAATGACTGTTTGTTTCCGGGGTGGTCCCACCGCCTCTTCCTGTGACTGCCCAGTTTCTGCGTGTTGGGCCCATCCCCTCCGTCTCGGAAGGGCAGTTTGCTTGGTTTCTTCTTGAAGTTTTTCTTGATGGCACAACCAGAGATGTCCTCCCGACCTCTGAACAATCCAGGACCTGTTTGTGCCTGTCTTGAAAGCTTATCCTATTCTGGTTCATATTATGGTTATTTCTGGACTTCTCTTCACTCCCCTTACTAGGCTCTGTGGATCCACCTCTGATCATCTCACCTGCACAGGGCCTGACACGTGGGAGACCGCAGGTGTCCGTTGGATGAATGGATAGACGAATGAATGAATCCTTCCTCCACAACACTGATGAACCATCCAGGAATCCCCATGACACCAGCTGTGGTGTCCTGCAGAGAGCCCTTCTATAGAGTCTCCTTTAGAAAGTGGGTGAGCAGGAAGCAGGGCAGAGTCTCTGGGACCAGGGGAGCGCACTGGCCCTCCCACCATGCCATCACAAGGGGCAAGGCCTAGGAAAGTAAACACAAACGGAGGGGATGAATTTATTTTTATAAAAACTGAGATGAGTCAGTCCTAGGTATGCTGGGACTTCAAGTACATAAACCCTTGGGGAAGGGCAGAGAGCCAGAGGGAGAGGACAGGTGGCAGGAACGTTCAGGGCACAGCAGCTTCCCAGTTCCCGTTGTCCAACTGGGCGGCAGGGGTGTGCTGGGTGGGACTGGGAGGCTGGGGGCAGGGCCAGGCACCCACCAAGTGAGCTAGGCCTCCCGATTGGGGTCCTGTCACAGCACAGGCCCTGGGAGCCCATTCAGGATGGAGGCAGACACTCGTCCTCACGACCCAAGCATCACACAGGGCCCCACAGATGGGGCCAGGGCAGACACCTGATAAGGGTGGGCAGCTTCACTCCTGACCTGGGGTCTAAGCTAGATGCTACCACCATGCCTGGCTGGATGTCAGGACTGGCTCAGGGGACGGGGCCAGGCGTATGCTCTAGGACCCAGATCTCTGCGGGGCAGGGGAAGGAGCACCTGTCCCCAGTACGCTCCCCTAAAACCTCCCTTCCCCCTGAGCCCTTTCGCCACCCCTGAATTCCAACAAACAAGGCAGCAATGGGGAGAAGTGACCCAGCAAAGGAGGAAGGTGAGAGAAGAGAGGCAATGATGGGAGGGTAGCAAAGGCAGCTATAGGCTTTTAGGGACCTCAGACTTGGGCCCTTTGGAGGGGGAGGGCTCACTGAAAATTGACAAATGCATAATTGAATATTGAACCTTGGAAGAGATCCATGCCAGAAAGTGGCCCGAAGCCTAAGCTTTGTCACCTTCCAGGTCAATCAGCCTCTGCCCAGGAGCAGTTTGTATCCAGGGAGGGGTGAGATGGGGGCAATGGGGGCAGGAGACTAAAATATCCCCTAGAAGAGCATGCACCCTCCTCCCCCTCCCCTGCTCCTCTCTAGCAGACCACTCCAGGCTGCCCAAGCTGCCTCCCTCCCCGCCTACCCCCTCCCAATTAAAAAATCTATTCTGTATTTCCTGCATGCAGCACCCTTAATATTTGGTCTGAAAACAATTTGCAATCAGTTGTACTAATTAATCTAATTGAATTTAATTTCCCTTTCTTGGTGTTAGGGGTGAGTGAACTCCATATGCTGACTTATGTAAAGCAATATGCAAATTTGTATCTTGAGCCCAGAACCCTGCAAGTGCTTTTGATTACAAAATAAGGCTACACAGAGGCCCTGGATAAATGAGCCACTCACTGTGGCTTCTGGCCTGACACCCTTTCTCTTCCAGCAGCTCAGAGGCAATATCCCCTTGCTATGCCACCGTGGCTTGGCCACCCTTGTTCCGGCCTCAAACTGCACTGTTGGGTCCCCCAAAGGGTCCCTAGGTACCCAGACAGTGTATTTTCCACTTTAACTCTCAAGAATCTGGGTTCCTCCCCTCCGTTCTGCTGCTGCTCCTTTCCCCGGGTCCCTCCTCAGGCTCAGGAAGGGGTCCTGGCTTTGGCAAGAGGAATTCTGATGAGCACCCTAATGGATGAGGGTAGGGTGGGGGGGGGCTTTGCTGGCTGCCCCAGCACCCTCCAGCAGGGGGCAGCTATGGGGCTTGGCCAGGGGGACCTGGCAAAGTGCAGGGATGCCAGGCTGGCAGCCCCCAACTACTTCTCTCAGCTCCCATGGAGAGGGGGTGTTGCCACTCATGGATGATAAGAGCCATGATGAGCCACAGGCTGACTCAAAGGTCCCATGTGGAGCCCTGTCCTCAAGGGCTGCCAGACCAGGAGGTGCTGAGAAGACACACACCTGGGCACCAAGGCTGTGGCTCAGCAAAGGGCTGTGGCCTTGGGACTTCAGCTCAGTGAAAACCTCAGTTTGGGATTCGATTCCAAATACCCAAGGTGGGGGAGGGGAAGTGCGTGGAGCAGAGAAGAAAGGAGAGTGGCCCTGAGTTAAGATTCACTGAAGCTGGGTGATGGCTCACTGGGGCTTATTAGGCTTTTCATTTCCATATGTGTTTGTAATTTTCCTTAATAAAAGATTTTTTTTAAAGTCCTAATTCGGAAGCTGGATCTAAACACTGACTTTTTATTTCCAACTGAGTGGGAGCTTACAGAGGGAATGAGAATAATTAAAGGAGGCTTTCTTGTCACCCCCCCACCCCGCCACATCTAGACCAGTGTGAACACAGGCTACGCGCTCATCCCACCTCCCCAGCAGGGGAAGGGAGGTGCCGTCTGAGGGGCAGAGGAGCATGTGGGGAGGTGTTGTCCCAGCCACCTGCTGGTCCTGTGGCTCCCCGAGTCCACTCATGTGGCCAGGGGAAGGACAACAATCCTAGCAGCAGGTGCAGCCAGTGAAACGATATCCAGGAGGCCTGGACCGGTAGTGAAACCTTACACAGAGACAAGGAATACAGGTAGGGCAGGAGGTTAGGGGGGTTGAGAAGCAAAGCAAATGTTTTTTCTCAGACAAATTTAATTTCAGGCAACAACAAGAATCCAACTGGAGCTATCCCAGGAGATTGGGAATTTGAACCTAGAGCCCCAGAAAGAGGCGAGAGCTGGAGAGAAAGATCTGGAAGTCACAGGCATGTGTCAGGCCAGTGCAAAGGGAGAGAGGGCCTCCCAGGGAGAAGAAAGGCGAGGAAGGAACCCCAGGGGATGCCAGCCTTTCAAGGGTGGGAGGAAGAAACAGACACAGCAAAGAAAGACTGAGATAAAAAATAAAAGGAGCAATTCAAGCGGAAGAAGAAGAATCAGAAATAATCGTGGAAGCTGCAAGAGGAGGGAATTACGGGAAGAGTGTTTAATGATGCCACATGCTGCAGAGAAGCCCCAAAATGAGGGGCGCAGAAGATTTCACACAAAGGCATCACCATGGACTGTGGCAAGAGTTTAAAGAATTTATGTAAACGCATATCTTTTGCATTCAAAAATCATATAATACTTGAGAAACCATTTTTTCTAAAAAAAATAAAAGCAATTTCCAAGCCTAGGCCTGTTATGCATAAAATCCATCTTCTTCTCTAAAAACACCTTTCCCTCTAGTGTATTAAATGTACCTGAAACATTATTCGAAGGGGATCAAGAACAATGAGCAACTTTCCAATTTAGCCTCTGATGAGAGGAAGAGTTTATTAGTAAGAATAAATCCAGTTGAGAAGGCAGAGGGCAGAAGACAAGAATTGATTAGTTAAGGACAATTTAAAGGGGCCCCAAAGGCACATCTGGCCCCTCTCTCTTCTGTGTAGGACTTTACTGTTGTCATGTTTAAAAAATCTTAACCTTCATTCAATATTTCATTTAAGCAGATTTTATTAAGGGTATACTATGTGCCAGGACATGTTGGAGAGTTAAAAAAAAAAAGAAAAAAGATTAAGACACATTAATTAAGCCATTGAGAAGTCCGCTCAGGTGGGGGATTCCGAAGCCCCCAGGGGCCTTTTATCACAGAGGCTTAGCGTCCGAAGTGGTTTGTTTGCTTGGGGTTAGACAGAGCTGAGCCCCAAGCCCCTGACCTAGGTGGGGGCTCTTCCACAAGCCGGTGGCTGCCTCACACACCTCAGCTGAAATAGAGGCCTCTTACTGCATATGGGCGTTCCGTGTGGCTCAACATCTGGAGGTGCGCCAGGGCTGCAGAGGAAGCCAGACAAAGGCGCCAAAGCAATGACTGGGGGTAGATTCACCAAAGGCCTTTTGTTAACATTTTGCATTGTTCTCTGCCCCCACCCCTCACCCTGGGGTTCCCTCATCTCTTCCAGGTTCAGAGCAAAGACTGCATTAAGACTACTGTCCCCTGGGAGGGACCGAGGCATTTCGGCCAGACTCTGTGGTGCCCACAGAATGGGACTTTGTTCCCACGTGTCTGACAGTCCAGATTCTTGCTCTGTCTGCTCTGAAGGGTCGGCAGGGGATGGGGGTGGGTGTGATTATCCTCTGCAGCTGAGAGAGGTGAAGACGGTAGAGAAGAACCATATCTCCGTGCTCACAGGATAACACACAAGGGACAAGTCTCGGGTGGGGGAGACATTAAACTCCTGGCAGGAAAATAAAAGCTGAGGACCGTCCAACTCCCTACCCTTGGAGCTGCCTCTGCAGCAGAGGGTAAGGCCTGAGTGGCAGTGCTGAGACAGGGGTGAGGAGAGCAAAGCACTTGTCTCAGGCACAAAATGTAAGAAGTGCCAAAGAATTTGGTAATTAAGAGAAATCATATTTTAATGCAATATTATTAACAAAATCAAGATTAATACAAAGGTTAATGCTGATAAAGCATCACAATTTTAACTAAAGACAGAATCAATAGGTCAGGACAGACAGGGTGAGAGTTGCCCCAAACCAGGTGGGAAGTGCTGAGGTTGTTCCTAGGGCATGCCCCTCTTTCTAACGATAAAATTTGATTAAGTTTCCTTCCTCTGCTTAAAAACCTCTCTTGTTCACCAAAGCAGAAAGCCAGTTCTCCACCATGCAAGTGCAGCCTCCCCATGGCACAGTGCACTCTAGCCACAACAACCTGCCTTCTGTTCCCAGGACATGTGACCTCTTCTCTGCCTCAGGACCTTGGTACATGCTGATTCCTCTGTCTGCAGCTTCCACCAATGATTCTTGTAAGAGACTTACTCTCATCCTTCAAGTCTCAACTCAAATGCCCTTTCCTAGAACTCTTCCCTTCCACCCACAGGATTTAAAATAGACCTCCCCAACATACTGGCAGGCACACCACCCTCTCACCTGTTCCGTAGCACGTTTCACAATGTCTAGTGATCTTGTCCACTTGATAATAATCTCTGCTGCTAGAATGGAAGCTCCATGCAGGGAGGAAACTAGTCCAACATCTCTGTGGCACTATAGACCCTAACACAATGCTTGACACATGGTTAGTGCTCAATAAATATTTGTGGGCTAAATCGTTGAATGGAACTCCAGTTCAGGTGTTGCCTCTTCTCTTAGGGCTCTAGGATACATGTCCTCACCATTGCTACCAAAGAAGTCATCTGTGTCCTTGGAGCACCCTGTGTGACATTTGTATGATTACATTGTAGTTATCTGTGCACCTGGCCAGCTCCTCTGTGAAATTCTAATCTCCTAGAGCTCAGGGTCTGATTCCCACTCACCTCAATGTCCTTGTGCCCAGCACGAGGCCCGGCATACTGCCTGACGACAAGAGATGCCCAAATAAATGTGAGCAAATGAAATCGACATCAGACCAGGGTACCCAGGTTCACATTAGACACGTTCTGGAAAAATTAGATCTAATTACAATTTTGCAAATCGAATAATATTTTAATGGCAGCAGGTAGGTGCGCTGATAATAGGACCCTATGAGGAATCTTACTGTAGACAGAATCACCCCTACCTCATCTCTAGTTTTTAATTTTTGATTTTCATAAGCTGGATCAGGTCTGTCCTAAGCCTATGCACATTCTCCAGAGCTTTCAAATATGATGTGTCCTCAGTTCCACACAGGTTCTTATTAGACGCCCAGGAACTTGGTCATTACCTCATTCGTATATTTTTGGGGATCCTCAAGATAATCTCTAGTTTCCTCTAATTAAGTTCTCTTTGCCTGAGAAAGCACATGTTTATGGGCACCCTCTGGTCCGTGCAAGAGCCTTGTTTGATCTCCACTGCACAGGAAGAGGTGGCACCATGGAACCAACCGCATACCTGTGGTACCTGAGCTGACCGGCCCAGTGCCGGGATAACTGTGCACACACCAGGCTTCCATGTCACCAGGGCCCGTGGCTGGCTGTGCTCTTTCTCAGGGAGCCTTGCCACTGCCCGTGGGCCCCCTCCGAACCTCTCCTACTTGTTTCACGGCCTGGACTTTCTCCATCCCACACAGGCCTCCCCAGTGCCTTATGGTTCAGACGGCTGGGGCAGATGGAGAGGAGCGCTGGCGCTCTAGGGTCTTGGATCCTGTGAGTTCACTGCCCAGCACCCCAGGCCCCAGCCCCACCCAGGGTAGCACAGTCTGAGTGCAAAGAAGCATGCTGGCCTTGTGGCTGAGATTGTACTCCAGGGTCCCCAGTCTCACCCTGCAGGGCTCATTGGGAGACACTTGCAAACAAAGTCGGATTCAGATTCAGATGTTAGGATTTACTGAGCTCCTCTTATAAACCAGGCTCTGTGTTACGTGCATTTGTGTATGTGAAAATTCATGGCATCGTGGGCAAGGCAGGCCGGAAATCCAATGCAAGGTTCCCCTTACTAGCTGTGCTATAGTAAGCAAGGCAGCCGTATTTGTTTTCTGTCTCCACTATATTTCTACATGACAGAGCATGTGAAATTTAGCGGTAAGTTTTGGTTAGAGCTTAACTATTTATTATTGCTCCAGAGAGCAAATAGCAACTCTCGTGGTTAGAGGAATCAAGCCCCGAGTTCCCTGCCCCCCCTGCTCTGTCATGTATCTGTGCAGGGATGCTTCCTCCACCCTGCTCACGCCTCCTCCGGCGCATACTCTGCAGCGCCTGCAGACAAAAATCCTTCACTTCTGTCCTCCACTTTTGGATAGTTCATAATTCAAGAAAGAATTCAGACTCAACTTTTGTTGAGCTCTTCTTGGGTGCCACATGTTCTGCTAGACATTTTCATTTCCTTCATTCTATTCGCAGCACAATGCTTTGTTATTGTGACTATTTTAAAGTCAGAGGAACTGATTTCTATAAATTGACTATGATGTGGAAGAGCCTGAATTAAAATCCAGGCCTCCTGACTCCCTAGCCATGACACTTGTTCTACATGCACCATGGTGAGTAAAGGCTGTTTGGGCTAAAATAGTGCATAGAACATTACAGTGGGAAAAATAGTCCAGGCGAATTGGTCCGGGGACGGTTGTGTCATGTGTACCCGGCAATGAGGACACTACAAGTTCTAAATACGGAGGCTTACACAATAATGTGTAGGTAGATACCACCTGGAAGTGATTTTTTAACTCCACATTTATATTTGTCTTTGATCCATCTGCAAATTTTCTCTGAGGCTATTCTCTATGTCTGTTTCAAGTGTGAAATTGAAGCTATTTTACTAGCCAGTTCAAATAGGTTGTGATCAGAATAGATGTAGAAATGAGCTCTTCAGGCACAGTGTATAAAGTAATAAGAAAATCTGGCAGCCTGAGCAAGAGTGAGACCCCATCTCTACAAAAAAATAGAAAAATTAGCCAGTCACAGTGGTGCACCCCTGTAGTCCCAGCTACTCAGGAGGCTGAGGCAGGAGGATCCCTTGAGCCCAGGAGTTTGAGTTGCAGTGAGCTATGATGATGCCATGGCACTCTAGCCGGGGTAACAGAGCAAGACTCTGTCTCAAAATAAATAAATAATTCCTTCAAAAGTCTGAATAAGAAAAGAATTCACAAAAGAGGAAAAAAATACTAATGATGTTACTTACTGAAAGGTGTTTGTTTTCAGTAATGGTAGGGTAGCTTATTTTAGACTAACCATTCTTCAGGTAGAATTATGAACTCTCAGAAAGCAAACAAACACTACCTGAAGGCACTGAAAAGTGATTAATAGCAGGCAACTGCTGGAGAATTAAACCTTGCAGGAAGGAAATTGTGCTGGTGAGAGTCACATTTACGTAGCTTTTCACCTAATAGCACCTCCCCTTCACCCCATAACTCAACAAGAAACCCAACCTTACAAGCCTGAGGAAGCAAAGAACAGACTCCAGGCCTGCCAAAACAGGTGGGAATTGAGAAGAGAAATCTTAGAAAAGAGGAAGCCACAAAAGGTGGAGACCCAAAATATTCTTATAAATTCTGCCCAAATTTTTAATGAACTCAAAGTATACATGTGTGTGGGAGACTCCAAGAAGCCCACCTAGAAAGTTAAAAGAACAGAGCAGTGAAATCAGCTGATAACCCCCTTCAGGCAAGACAGTTTGGAATTTGAGTGGAGTCATGTTAACTGCCTGCTGCAACAAAATTCGATACACTAGAAAACAAGATATCAAATCAGAGTTTCTGCAGCATGTCATCCACAGTATCTGGGATAAAGTTAAAATGTTTTAGACATGAAGAAACAGGAATTGTGACACATAGTCAATAGAAAAAACAGACAATAGAAACTGACCCCAGTAGTTGCAATAGTAGAAAAGGACTTAAAACAATTATTGTAAATCTGTAGAGGACTTAAAAGAAAATATACAGATAATAAATGAAAAGATATGAAACCTCAGCAGAGAAAACAGGACCATTTGAAAGAAAAAAACCAAATGGAATATCCAGAATAAAAATATATAATAATTGAAATGAAAAACTTACTGGTTGGGCTTAATAGAAGATTGTAGATGACATAAGAAAGAGTTAGTAAACTTGACGTTAGATCAACAGAAATTATCCATGCTAAAAAACAGAGAGAAAAGTATTAAAAAATATTAACAGAGCCTCTGAAATCTATAGGATAATATAAAGCAGTGACACATAACACAGCACGTGTAAATGAAATGTAGAAAAGGAGAAAAAGAAAGAGGCAGAAAAAATATTTGAAGAAACAATGGCTGAATATTTCCCAAATTTTGTACAAATATAAAATCCTTCTCACACAAAAAATTCTTAATCCAGGTGGTTTCACTGTTGAATTTTATCAAATTTGAGGAACACATAATGCCAATCTTATCCAAATAAATAGAGGAGGAGGAAAAACATCCCACTACAGTTTATGAGGTCACCATAAGTCTGGTACAAAAATCTGACAAAATCTTTACTGTAAAATAAAATTATAGACCAATATCCCTCATGAACATGGCTACAAAAATCATAAAGAAATATTAGCAAAGCAAATCCAGCAAAAAGATAATCTATCATGACTAAGTAGGGTTTTCTCGAGGAATTCAAGGTTGTTCCAACATTTGAGCATGTGAAATTTAGCGGTAAGTTTTGGTTAGAGCTTAACTATTTATTATTGCTCCAGAGAGCAAATAGCAACTCTCGTGGTTAGAGGAATCA
>NW_012149618.1:6384869-6385407 GCF_000956105.1 Propithecus coquereli | reverse complement strand
ACAGGTGGGAATTGAGAAGAGAAATCTTAGAAAAGAGGAAGCCACAAAAGGTGGAGACCCAAAATATTCTTATAAATTCTGCCCAAATTTTTAATTAACTCAAAGTATACACGTGTGTGGGAGATTCCAAGAAGCCCACCTAGAAAGTTAAAAGAACAGAGCAGTGAAATCAGCTGATACCCCCCTTCAGGCAAGACAGTTTGGAATTTGAGTGGAGTCATGTTAACTACCTGCTGCAACAAAATTCGATACACTAGAAAGCAAGGTATCAAATCGGAGTTTCTACAGCATGTCATCCACAGTACCTGGGATAAAGTTAAAATGTTTTAGACACGAAGAAACAGGAATTGTGACACATAGTCAATAGAAAAAACAGGCAATAGAAACTGACCCCAGTAGTTGCAATAGCAGAAAAGGACTTAAAACAATTATTGTAAATCTGTACAAGGACTTAAAAGAAAATATACAGATAATAAATGAAAAGATATGAAACCTCAGCAGAGAAAACAGGACCATTTGAAAGAAAAAAACCAAATGG
>NW_012149618.1:6380641-6384559 GCF_000956105.1 Propithecus coquereli | reverse complement strand
ACTACAGTTTATGAGGTCACCATAAGTCTGGTACAAAAATCTGACAAAATCTTTACTGTAAAATAAAATTATAGACCAATATCCCTCATGAACATGGCTACAAAAATCATAAAGAAATATTAGCAAAGCAAATCCAGCAAAAAGATAATCTATCATGACTAAGTAGGGTTTTCTCGAGGAATTCAAGGTTGTTCCAACATTTGAAAATCAATGTCATTCACCACATTAACAGAATAAAGAAGAAAAATAATATGATCATCCCAGTAGATGGCAGAAAAAATATTTGACAAAATGCAATGGCCATTCATGATTAACTTCCCCAACTAGATAAAATGCATAGATGAAAAACTTACGGTTTGCGTTGTACTATTAACAATGAACACTGCATGTTTATGAACAAAAGAGTACACAGTTTACAAAGGGCACTTTCCCAGTAGAAGCCTAGTGGGCCATGGAGCAGTTGTTAGGTTCGTTATTTAAGACTATGGAAAAAAATGTTCTAAACTCACATTCTCAGGCTGAAGTGTTTGCCTCCTCCTCAAACGGAAGAAAGATACGGTATAGAAAAATTCCACATAGATGATGAGATTGGAGAGAAGCATCGTTCACTGGCCCAGGTAATTTCAAGGAACCACTGTGAACAATGAGATTTCTTAACCAGAGTTTAAAACGTGGATGCTTTTCAATCTAGAACATGCACTTCTAGATTTCTATCCCACAGAAATAGTAAAATACGTACAAAGATGGTCATTGCAGCATTATCTTCAATGTTGAAAAACTGGAGATAAACTTAATTCGTTAAGCAGGTCATGGCCCATCATACTGTGGAGTACTATGTAAACATTGAAAAGAATGAAGTTAATCTGAATGCAATGACATGAAAAATAGCCATAATATAGTTTTTTGAAAAAAACCCAACTTGATGATCACATTTACATAACAGATCCACTTTAATTAAATAGATTTGTTTATATATATTTTATATATACAAAAAAGGCCTGAAAGAACACATACTGAAATTCTGACCACATCTAACTTTGGGTAGTGATACCGTGGGTGATTTTTATTTTCTTTGCTGTCTTATTTTCTAATTTTTGTACATAAAACATTATTGTGTTTTAAATGTGGGCCCTCAGTTGTGTGCCAGGCAATTTTCTAGGTGCTGGGGCGACAAAATTGAATAAAACTGACAAGAATCCCCACGTTATGGAGTCAGACGTTCGGTGGGGAGAGACAGGCGATGCACATAACGAGGTCGTGGACAGTGAGCGTCTCGCAGGATTTAAGTGGCTGGTATGGCGGACGCTAAAGAAAGCCCCACGAGGCAGGATGAACCGGGAGGGCGAGAGTGGGTCAAGCGTGCAGTTGTCGAGAGGATGGCCAGGGCAGGCTTCCTTACGACGACGCTTGGGCAAACACGTGAAAGAGATGAGGGAGTGTGTGATGCCAGTGTGTGGGCAAAGAGTGCTTCAGGAGGAGGGAACAGCCTGTGCAAAGACACTGAGCCTCAGGGAGGGGCCTAGGGGGCTGAGTGGAATAAGCAGAGCGGAAGGAGATGAGGTCAGAGAGGGAACAGGAGGCCTTGTAGGCCATTCTAGACTTTGGCTTTTACCCCGTGAGACGGGAAACCATTGTGGGTGTGCACAGGAGTCTCACCATCTGGCCTGCGTTCGATAGCCCACTCTGCTCCGACTGCAGGGAGGTTAAGGGGAAAGCGGAGGCCAGTGAGGAGGAGATTGCAATAGCTCAGGCATGGATGGAGACGCATTCCCGTTCTCGAATCAGGAAAGTGAAACTCGGCAGGATCACCCGGCTTACCATCACGTGGCTAAAGGCGGTTGAGCTGGGATTTGAATCTGGATCCATCTGATTTTAAATCCCATATTCTTTTGCCCAGGAAGGAAAACTGGGCTCAGAGTTATGGTGAGGGCTACTTTGTCATCACTGTCCTCTCACGTGGGGAGCTCGTACCACCCATTTCATGCCCCTTCACATCCCCTGCTCTCTCCCTCCAACTCTCCTGGCCCCACTGCCAGCCCAGCCATGAAAGCAGAACTGAGAGAGGCACTTTACCAGCATCGGAAGCGCCATTTGACATCCTAATGTTGGTTTCAAGTATTTTCCAAATCCTTGAGACAACCTGAGGTTGCAGGTGACAACCACTATAATACAGGCTGGAGAAACTGAGGCACAGTCAAATCAAGGAGGCACCCCAGAGCCACGCAGCGAGATGGAGATGGAGCCTCCTCTCTCCCCTCCCCCATGTAGCATCTCCCGCCTCCTAGTCTGGACACGGGTTAAACTAAGGCTGCTCTCGGTCCCCATAGGGTGCCTGTGCCCCTTGGCAAGGGCGAGCCCCGCAGCCTCCAACACAGCTACCTTGAGTAGTTGTTATTTCCCTGCACAACGTCCATCAGGGGACAAGCCCTGGCATTAATCTAGCGGCGAGCGATCGTTATCCGGTGCCAATGTTCTTCCCTCTGACAGTGTCTTCTGAGTAAGCGTAGCCATCCAGTGGCCTGTCTGTTGCCGATTTCTTCCTGTGGAATGAACCGCATTCAAACTCAGGTCACGGGGAGAGAGAAGGTGGTTAGGGAAGGTGGTTGTGCCACAGTTGAGCCAGAGAAACTGGCCTGAGCTGTGATTCTGACCAGTGTTTGTTGAATGAATGTTTGGGAAAATATGGAAGACACATTACCAGGAAAAATCCTCATTCCTACTCAGCAAACGTTCCTACATTGGTAGGAGGTAAGAGACAATCCAGTGAAGTACCCGGATGGGGAATTGCTGAGTGATAGAGAGGTAAAGAACAGGCTCTTGTGGCTCTTGGTCTCTGCTGCTTGTCTTCTACTATCAAACCAGAATCTGGAATGGGTTGCATCAAGGAGCTCAGAATGAACTGTCATAAAAGCAGCTACAGTCACAAGACTCAGGTTCATGTCCAGGCCCCACCAGTTTCTGGATTCTGGACCTCAGGCAAGTCTCTAAACTTTTCTGAGCCTTGACTTGCTCATCTTCACTCGAGAGTGATAATGATCCCTTTCTCACAGCTTGTTTATCAGTGGAGATAATATATAAGAAAATGTGGTATTGACCACAGAGTACTCTCCACTTGTAAGTTGCTATTGTTCTTGTTCAAGTCTAGGGCTTTTTGCTGATGTTGTTAAGGCTGTTTGTCCTGTACCATCTTGCCAGTCTTGCTGACTTAGAGGCTGGCCTTCTTTCTGTTACTTTACCACTTTTGGTCTTAGATTGAAAGCTACAGTCCGAGTAATGGTTCTGTTACTAACAGAGACTCCTATATGGCTGAGGCTGCACTAGGCTACTGGAGAATCGAGAGGCATATGTGATTAAGTCTGTGTGCCCTCATGGGGTTTATAGGTTCACACGTGGACAAATTGAGCCCAATGAAAGCCAAGGTACATCATGAGCAACTCTGTAGTTGGACCATATTTATTGAGGGCCCAATGTGCCGGACAGTGCCAGGTACTTCCACAGCATCATATTATTTAACAATTCTGAGTAGAGCATGTCCCCATTTCACAGATGAGAAAACTAAAATCTGGAGAAGTTAAATGACTGACTCAAGATCACAAGATAATGATGAGGGTCACCTCTGTTTGTTCCCAAATCCAAGGCCCTCTTCCCTATCCCAACTATGGTATAATCTAGTCCTTTAACTTGTCACTTAGAGAGAAGTGACAATTCTTGGCTCACATCCTAGGCAGCTGAGGCTCTGGGAGGTTCCTGATCAGATCTGCCCTGCCTCAACCAGCCTTGCTGCCTAGAACAGGGTTCTAGCTCTGCTCGAGGGACTTGGCTATTCAAAACCCAGGGGAGAATGCAAATCAAAACCACAATGAGATAGCATTTCACACCCATCTGGATGGCTACTGTAAAAAAAAAAAAAAAAAAAAG
>NW_012149618.1:6354803-6380591 GCF_000956105.1 Propithecus coquereli | reverse complement strand
TGAGGCTCTGGGAGGTTCCTGATCAGATCTGCCCTGCCTCAACCAGCCTTGCTGCCTAGAACAGGGTTCTAGCTCTGCTCGAGGGACTTGGCTATCCACAGTCATTACGGAAATGCAAATCAAAACCACAATGAGATCTCACTTCATACCCACTAGGATGGCTATAATAAAAAAAAAAAAAAAAGGAAAATAATAAGTGTTGGTGAGGAATGTGGAGAAATTAGAACTCTAGTACATTGCTGATAGGAATGTAGGTTGGTGCAGCCCCTGAGGAAAATAGTTTGGGATTCCTCAGAGAATTAGACATAGTTAATATATGATCTAGCAATTCCATTCCTGGATATACCCCAAAGAATTAAAAGTAGAGACTTGAGTAGATATTTGTATACCCATGTTTATAGCAGCATTATTCACAAAAGCCAAAGGTAGAAGCAATCAAAGTGTCTATTGATGGATGGACGAATGGATAAACAAAATGTGGTATGTACATACAATGGAATATTATTCAGCCTTGAAAAGGAAGGAAATTCTGATACATTCTACAACATGAATGAATCTTGATGACATCATCCTAAGTGAAATAAACCAGACACAAACGGACAATTATTGTATGATTTCACTTACGTGAAGTCACGTTAAGATCACTACCTAGAGTAGTCAAATTCATAGAGACAGAAAGCAGAGTGGAGGTTACCAGGGAAGGAGGAAAGAGGAAAATGGGAGTTATTGTTTAATGGATACAGATTGCTGTTTGGGATGATGAAAAGTTCTGGAAATGGATAGCGGCGAGGGTTTCACAATAGTGTGAATGTACTTAAGGCCATTGAATTGTACACTTAAAATGGTAGAGTTTACATTATGTATATTTGACTACAATTAAAAAGTAAATACAAAAACAAACTTCAAGGAGAAATTCTTCACTTGAAGGAAAGAAATGTCATGCTACCAAAAGATTCCTTTCTGTAGTGAGTCCGGGACAATTGTAATGTTTGTTCAGAAATCACTAACTGCTCGTCAAGGAAGGGGGCGGCCAGAGACAGTTCAGAGATGCCAAGCAAAGAGAAACAGCTCTGTGATGTCACTGCAAGTCGGTAAGAAATGAGGGGTGACACTCGGTTTCTATGCGACTTTTCAGAGCCCAAACAAACCTGCAGCAGTACTCAAAGAAGCTAAAAGAAAACACAGTGGAATTTGACCATGGGTCCTTTAAGTTGCTCAGTGGTGAACATTTATGCCACATGTTTCTTGGGCTTTTAAAAGGCAATGTTCTGTGCTGATGGTCCCCCCGGCTATATAGATAATTGTAAAACAAACTCCATATTCCACTGACACCCTTTCTAATTACATCTCACCTTCATTAGGCTATTAAAGTGATAGATGGTAGCAATTACACTGAACCCCACTGAAAACTCTCTATCTGTGACGCGCAGTGACGAGAACATGAGTTATTTACCCAGAAGCCAGGAAAGAGAGGCAGCCGCCGGGCTGGGGCTGCCTCGGCCAAAGCGAGGAGAGAGAAACCCCATGTGGCCATTCGGGTTCCTAGAACAACGCCTGGAGACAGAGCGCATCCTCGCCGCCGGCTTTCCTACTGGCCTCACTGGACACCTAGATGTGCAAACAGAGGCTACCAAGTATTATACAATGACTTAAAACAAGTTTGAACACACTCAGAGCCTCCAAAATGCTGAATTAATCCCAGCCATTTCATATGAGGACTAGTGGAAGGAACCAAAGAAGTTGTACCGGGAGAGGACAGGAGCAGAGGGCAGCCATCTCCAGACATCACAACATGAATCAGATTTGTTACATCTGCACGGCTCAAGGGGAATGAATCCGTTAGGGCAGGCAACAGAACACCCAACTCTAATTGGTTTAAACAACTAGGGCAGGTGCTAATTTGCATAACTGGAGGTCCAGAGGTGGACGGTTGATTCGGGCTCGGTGGTATTCTCCAGGTCTCTGGTTCTTTCCATTCCCCCACTCTGCTATGCACGGCACTGGCCTTCTCCTACACTGGTTGCTCTAGGATGCTCCTGACGGCCTCCAGTAGCAATACGGGTTACACAGTCTCTGTTTACTTCCTCTAGGAAAAGCAAGAACGGTCCTCCCATAACTCTCAAAAGAATGAGGAAAGATCTTGGAAGCCCTCGGCAAACATCTCTGATCACATCTCACTGGCTGGAGTTGGATTCCATGCCCATTTCTGAATTACTCGGTGTGGTTTGGAGGCTGGGGTTACTCTGCTTGGTTAAGATGAATCCTGACCGAACCTGGAGCTGTGGCAGGTCAGTGTCTGCTGAGTCCACGGGGAACGGTGGCAGTAGCAGCCTGAGCAATATCGGGCTCCACGGGGAAGGAAGAAAAGGGGAGTGCTATCTGGCAAGACCACCACCAACATTCGCTCTAGGGAAAAACAGGGGCCAGTAAGTAGGAGCAGATCTGACTCACAGAAAAAAGAGCCTCTAGCACTGGAGGGCAGGTGTGCTGTGTCCGTTCCACCACAGCCCCCTTCGCTACCAGTGGCAGACACAGCTAACTAATCAATCACTCGTCACCCCCGACCCTGCGCTTAGCCTCAGAATCCTCCTTACCTCAGTCTTCCAGGCACTCAGTAACGATGAATTAGAGACAAATCTCAGTAAGAACCCCTTTTATTCTGCTATTCTAACAGCTAGGACTGCTCGAAGGTAGAACGGGTGGACTTAGGAGGTAGTAGCTTCTCGGCCGCAGGCAGGGTTCGAGCATGAAGATGCCGTCATGGGGTGTGGTCGCAGGTGAAGGCTGAGACCTGACTGTCCCTGAGATTCTGTGGTTACAAATAGCTTGGGAAGGAAGCCGAGGTTTAGGGCAGGCTAGAGGAAGTATTTGAGAGGCTTGTCCTTGTTCTTTGCTTTTTGTCTGTGGTCCTGAAAACACAGATTCCTTACATGGGGTATTACTCCAGGCATTTGCAGTTCTCCAGAGATGCCCGTTTACTCTCAAAATATCAATACCTTTTCCCAGGCTGTCATTTGTGTAAACAATTTTCTTTTAGCTTTCAAATTTTAATTCTCATTAAAAGGCACACCCACGAGAGAGGGATAATGGTCATTTTGCTGATGCATGAACCCGAGAGGTCGGCTGCCTCGCCCAAGATCGCATAGCTAAGTGAGTGACGGGGCTCACACGGGAACTCAAGGGATCTTCTGCTCTAGCCCAGAACTCTGCTCTGGAAGCACAGACAGGGCTGTGTCCTCACCGGGGCACACACATGACCAAGACACAAACAGCACTAACGTGGGCAGGAAGGGCCAGAAAGACCTCAGCCTCTGAAGCAAGGTCCTCGTGGGCTGAGCTGACTCCTGCAGGAGGTCTGAGTACCAGGGTCTCTGACTCATGGTTTTGGGGGAGGGGGCAGCTCTTCTATCCTGCCTGGACTTTCCTTGCTCCACCCACCTCCTCACCTGTGTTACTTAAACAGGAAATGCCAGCATGGCTGAGATGCTGTAGGGCCAAGATGGAATGTGGAGGCAGTTCCTCCAGACTCTCCCTTCAGAGCAGACACTCCGGGCTCACCTGAGCAGAGTGGGAGCCACTGTGTCTGGACTCAGTGACCTCCCTGGGCCAGGGGTGGCAGGGCGGGGAGGTAGCCTGGGAGTAGGTCCACATCCACCAGCTGTGCTTCCAGCTTCTTACCCGGACACACAACTTCTGTATTCCTGAACTGTTTCTTCTCTAAGCCATTTTCAGCTTGTCGAAATGTACAAAAGACCAGCAAAATGTGAAAGAAAAACTCACAAGGAGTTCTCTGAAAGGAGCTCTTTATCTCCAGTGGCTTCTGACAGCACAGTGAGCAGCACAGGAAGCACCTTCTCTGTGCCAGGCCCAGCGGAAAGCACTCAACGCACATGATCTGGGGGATTCTTGCTGGTAGCACTGTGCACACTGGTGTGATTCAATCTGCTAGAAATTTGGCAGAACCTATATTTGTTGTCCTCAATGTATAGCACAGCCAAAACTTAGTAGATATTCAAAAAATAATTATCAGACAGACTGAATGAATGATTGAACCTATTTGTATAGATGAGAAGATCAAGGCTTGTGATCCTCAGTTGATAGACGGAGGTGCATATGAATTATGGCAGAGCTAGCACTGGTACTTAGGTCTTCTGGGTCCCATTCTAGTTTGGGAGCAAGACTAGACAATCTCCAAGATCCCTCTGTGCTGTCTAATATTTGGAGACTCTGATTCTGGGTCAGCAAATTAGTCTCTGGGCCAGTGCTGTCTAGCAAAACTGTCTGCAGTGACTGGAATGTTCTATACCTGCGCTGTCCAGAGTTCCTAGGAGCCACTAGCCACATGTGTCTATGGAGGAATTGGAATGTGGACAGTGTGGACGAGGAGCTGAATTTTCACCATATTGGACAGCACAGCTCTAGCGTTTTCCCTTCCCCAAGGCCCAGCACTGTGACTTCCGCCACATTTTGACACAGTGAATTTTGGATTCAGAGATGGCACTTGGGGACACTTTCTTATATTCCTTGGCAAAAAACACACCAGGTGCCCTCAAATGCATCACTACTTCTTCAGTGGCTGTGCTCCTTTCTACAGAAAGGGGAGGAAAACAAAATTGAAAGAGTTGAAGCAGAAAGACTATTGATTTTTAATCCTTTATCACCCAGGAATTTCAAGGTGCATTCCTCATGTCATTCCAGATGTGAATTAAACACACTTTAAAGAAAATCTCTCTGGTCAACATCATTTTTTTTTCTCCATGAAATGTCTGGATCTTTAATAACTATTATTTTCCTTTGGGTTCTGTCAGGAGAGAATTTTCTTTTTAAATAGATTAAACCATTAATCCACTAACCAGTAATTTAATTTTTAGGCCCCCATTCTTCCAAACCGTTTTCTCATCACATAATAGAACCGTGGCACCTCTCAGCTGGAAGAGAGCTTAGGCCATCTCTAGGCCATGAAATCGATGAGGACGAAATGGTTACTGCTTATTGTACCTAAGCTTGTGCCAACCATTGGAGCATTTCTTTAGCCTGATAATTGTAGTTATCACCATAATCCTATGGGGTAGGTAAAATTCTCCCCATTGTACAGGTGGATAAGTGGATAAGTAGCTGAGCTAGAATTTACACCAAGGTCTATCTGGCTCTGAAGCTGGGGCTCGTCTTCTGTTCTCTAAGCTTTCTAGTCATCTCACAGACAAGGGAACAGAGACCCGGAGAGCTGTAATCACTACAGCAGCCAGAGCCTGACACCTGTCCCTGCCTCGTGTCCTTCGGCCTCAGATTTTTAGTGCCACACTCAGCTTGCGCATTATCCTCCTCTACTCTTTGGCAACACCCTATTTTCCAGAAAAAAGTGAAAACTACTTCACTTGTGATTCAAGCCCCTCCATGATTTGGTACTGACCTTCCCAGAACCTCCCCTCCTCCTACTCAGTCCAGGGAGGTGTCTGAGCAAGGCCAATATCTATATTCCTCTACATTTTCAGAGTTGAGCTTTTTTTTCCTTGCCAGGATAAAAAATGTGTAAAATTAAATTACATCCTTGTATACCGATGAAGGTATTTTGGCATTAAACACAAAGATGTTTATTACAGCCATATACCTTGCAGTGAAAAGTAAAAACAACCTGCATGGTCCACCACAACAGAAATGTTGAGAATAAAGCACTTCTATTCTGCAGCATGAAGCCACTAAAATGGAATAGGAGTCCGTGACATGGGAGCATGTGACTCCCCACAATAGGAATAGCAAAGGGAAAATAGATAATGATAATACAGATGAATCGAGCTTTGCATTAGTTTATAAAATGTTTCCAGTTCTTGCCAGCCTTTCTTTGAAGCAGTTCTGATAGTAGGTGGCAGAGTAAAAAACATAAAGGATTTAGAGTCAGAAACCATTCATTCCAAGCCCAGCTGCGGCACTGGGACTTGAGTGTGCCCATCTGTGAAATGGGGAGGATCTGTTCCCTGTAGGGAGCTGTGCTGAGCCCACCTGGCAGCTAGCAGTGCTCCCCCCTCAGTCTCCCCTGATGCTCCTTCAGTGAGAGAGCAGCACTGCTCAGGGATTTTTTTTGCAAGCAGACAGAAGGAGAGCCTGTCACTCAGGCCTCCTGCAGGCAGTGACCCAGTGGGTGGTCACTGCCCTGTTTGAACTTGCTGGCCCCAAGGCCCTTCCGTAACTTGGATCAAATTGATTTGCAGCACTCTGTCCACACAGCAGCAGGAGTGAAGAGACAGAGATCTGCCGTGGGCTCCCCCTGGAGTCCTGCTACTGTATTTGTGACTTCTGCTGAAGCAGACTGTTAGAGCTGGGCCTAATAGAAATCACAGTAACAGCCACACATACTTCAGGGGCTTCTCGTGCTTTAGCAACCATTCAGGGGACCATTTCCAGCCTCGGTCAAAGAGCAAGGCAACTATTATTTCCATGGGAGGTTATTTATTGTCACCAAATGCTCTTACAATTGTTCGGTTCAACTGGATGTACTAGTGGAAACACTACTGTGAATGACTTCGGCTCTGTGTTTAAATACTCAACCTGGGATTTGTCCTCCAGGCCCATACAGGTTGGGAACTGGATCAGTATTTGAGTATCTGAGGTTTTTTTAAAGCCCCCAACTCACAGTCGTGTGAAATGGCTAAGAATGGTGGCTTTCGAAATTTTTCAGCAGCAGAACGTTTTTCCCCAGACAAAATCTCATCTAGAACTCAACATATATCAAACAGATGAATGGTAGTTACTTTTTATGAATGTTTAAAAATAATTTCTAATAGAAATTTTTGCCAAGTCAATCAGCAACAATAATGAGACTGTTTTAACAAAAAAGATTGAGTCAGGGACCACGGATAACAGCTGCATTTTGGGGTCCCAGCTTCAGCACCTGACTTCTATCTGCATTTTGTTTTGGTTGTGTTGTATTAATGATGGAGAACAGTATTTCAGCACTGCTCTGACTGCTTCGAACATGTTGACTCACCTAAGCCTCAGAATCCTGTGAGATACTATTATTCCCAGGTGAGGAAATAGAGCCCCAAAGACCCAGATAAGGGGCCCAAAGTCACACGGCAAGCTAGCAAGTAGCCGAGCTGGGGTTTAAACTTAGGCACTTTAGTCCCATAGTCTGTGAAGTGAATAACTGTTTTCTTTTGCTGATTCAATTAAAATCCATGTATATATGTAGTTGCAATTAATAACTTTTTAATTGCCTGCCTTGCAAGCTCAGGCTATTCTTTAATTAAAATGGGAGGGCAGAAGAAGTTTTATTCCAAACTCTAAACAAAAAATAAATTAAAAAAAAAACAACCCTAACTTTGAAAGTACCACCATTAGAGTTCAGGGAACAGTTGGGAAATTCCTCATCTAGAGCACCAGGGACATCTTGAAGGGCCAATCAGCCTGTCAGAAACTATGTGCAGAGGACCCTCGGGGACAGTGGAGACAAAAGACATTGGCTGGCATTTTACCAAATGGAAATCTCTAGTCGCTGGCACTACCAATATTTCCCATTACAAATCTTCCAGCTGGTAAACAGAATGATGCCACTGACATTTAATTGAAATGTCAGCACATTTAGAAAGAGGCCTGATGAAACTGCCAAGTTAAAGTTATCGCTGATGACTTAAGCTAAATGGAAACAGAAAATCGCCACTCACGCCCTCCCCACCCTCACACTTTAATATCAGACAGAGAGAAAGCAGAGAGCTCAGCTGTCCAAGAAAAATTTACAGATAGTTTTTAAATGGAGTTTTATTCTAGCTATGAAAAACTATGGGGTAATTGGAAAACACTTGTGAAAGTAATCAGGTCTGAGACAGGCCAATGCCAATGTAAATCAATTCAACAAGCGTACATTGATTAAATTGCCTTTGGATAGTAATATTGCCGTACATTTATTTGCATGGCTTACCGTTTATAGGGGCTGTGGTGGATGGCGGAAATGGCCCAGTTCTTCAGTATTCCCTGCATCCCCACCTCATGCCATTATAACCTTGTCACTCCATCTCACTCTGACGCTGGGCTTAGCCCTGTGGCCTGTTTTGGCAGCTGGGATGCTAGGAGATGTGACATAAGCACTTGTGCATTTCCATCCGTCCTTGCCCTATGCCATCGCCGTTAGAAGGACACGCCCAGGCATCCCATTGTTCCAGCCGTGGCCATCCCAGATCAGCAGTAGCTAGTCCACTCCCAGGCATGACAGCGAACCCAGCCCTTCTCAGTAGGGTCATTTAGATGACCCGCAGCTGAGCACAATCACACACACAAGCAGAGTCGAGAGCAGCCAAACCCAGAGCAGCTGTGCCCGGACTCATGTGCTAATTCAATGCACGCTCTTGTATGCCACCATGGTTTTGTGGGTTTTGTTCAGCATCATTAATGTGGCCACAGATATCCTATGAAGAGACCTGCTTCGTATGACCTCCTTTGTCCCCTCCTTGGGCAGGAATGTGGGACAAGGGATACTTCCCCCCTCTTACAGACGAGAACACTGCAGTTCACACAGGTTAAGTGGACAGCCTTGATTCCCACAGCTGCCTCTTCTCTGCTCATACTTAAGTCAGGCAGCCTCTCTGAAATACTCAGCCAACAGCATTAACCTACAGGCTGAATCCATTTTTTTCCTTTTAGATCAAAGAGGCAGGTTTTATAGGTTTAAAGCACAGAGGGAAAGCAGAAGTCTCAGAAGTCCCTGGGCCCGAAAGGCAGGAGCTTCACAGCGCTGGGCTTTGCAGGCTGCCTCCCGCGCTCACCGGATGCCTCCCTCCGGCTTCCACTCTGCTTTGAAGGGACAGGCCACGCGGGCCATGTCGGACATGGGTTTCTCTGTGGCTGATTTCACTTGCAGGCATTCTTCAAATACTTCACAGAAGTTCCTGCCAGGTAGGAAAACCACTGGGAAGTTATGATGAAATGTTTAAAAATAGTTTTTGTGATCTTGCAACTACTCACCTTAAAAAAAATCTACCTTAGCTCCCAATTTCCCCCTACTGAAGCCCCAGCTCATGCAAGAATCTTTACAATCCAGATCAGCCTGGGAGTTCAGCATCACCACCAGCCCTGCCTTCACTTTCTGCTTCAAAATCAGAAATGTCCATCTCTCCCTGGAGCATGTTTACCCCTTCTCACACTCTCCGTTCTTTCAGAATTCTCTTCTTTTTCTTTTCCTTGCCCAGTGAAATCCTATTATTTCCTGTACATCACACTGACTCCTTTAGAACACTGTAAAGACCTACTCACTTTGTGTGTTTGTTCATGCATTTGTTTTTATCAGCCTGAGGCTGGGAAGCGTCCTGAGGCCCTGCTGCCAAAACTCGGGCAGCCTGGTTCACAGAGCGCCCTCAGGAATCCATGGAGAAACTAGTGACTCGGTTCTGCTTTGGGTTGTGCCCAAGTTCAGTCTGAAACATGGTGGGTCCCAAGGAAGTTGCTCTACAAGTTCAGAGGGAGAGACGGGGATTACTCCTTTTTAGAGACAGGTAGATCTGAACAGACCCCTTCACTTTAAGTGGGTCTTAAACATTTGCTCCCTGGGAGCCTTCACAGGTGCTCCCAGGTAGGATAAATTCTGAATTCCTCCGACCTGTAACGATACCCATCACACTGACTGTAAGTGCTTCTTTTAACTGATCTACCTCACCCACTGGCTGGGAGCCCAGCAAAGGCAGATGCCCTGTTTTGTTCATCTGTGTGTTTCCACGTCTCCCCACCAACATCCTCACCCCCGCATTCCAAGTGCCTACTTGCTATAGAGCCTGGAACATATTAGAAGCTTAACGATTGTTTGCGGAATAAAGGAGCACTAAAACAAGCCATTGGGATTAGACTCCCAGAGGGTCCTCTGGGAAGTAAAAGGACCTCCTCAGAGTCTTTGGTGAATTCTACTATAATAAAAAGCTGGGAGTGCAGTAGAAATAGTATATGCTCTGGAATCAGAAGATCCTAGGAATGCCACTTATTCTCATTGGTCCTTGGTTTCCTAATCTGTAAAATGGAGATAGTATACGGTACATCCTAATATTATCATTTAAAAAAAGTTCATTTTTCCCAAATCAATGACACATGAGGGAGAGTGGCAGGCATGTGTATTTTGAAAAGCTTTCCCCATAGAATTCTAGCCCACCACCAACGAGAATCTCTGGTCTAGGTCTGAAGAAAAGGGAGGGGGATTGGAATGAAGGAGCACATGGAATTCTGGGAGAACTCAGAAGCTCTAGACAGTGAAAGTAAGTAGTGGGGTTGACTCCCAGAGAAAGGATGGAGACAGAGAACATGCAGAAGCCAGAAGTAAAGGAAAGTCACAGCTGGGTCTCTTTATTGTCCATAAAGACGAAGGATAAATACAAGGAAAGAGCTATGAAAATATCATCACAGGTGTCTTACAGACACCTGTCTGTTTCTCTGGGGTTCCACGGTTCAGATTCATGGGGAATATCAGAAGGATGTGAGAGCACGCCTAGGACGGTGACTGGGGCAGGGCTTGGGATGGGGAGAAGCTGTCAGGCACTTTCATTCCACTCTGGCCTCGTAGGGACAGACGATCCAGCAGTCGTAGCAGTGGAGCCAGAGACCAGCAGGCCTGTCACCGGGTGTACAGGAGGAAAGGCACATGGCAGCTCTGATATCCAGAAGAAAGTCCCAGAGAGGGGGTCCCAGGAGGACCACTGGGAGGTGCTCTGTCTCCTGGGCTCCGACACTGATTTAGCCAAGGTTTTCATCTTGTCCTTTCTGGGCTGTTGCGGGAGGTCCCCACTGATCTCTGTACCATCCATTTTTACTTCCCTTCAAGTATCTACCACCAAAGTGATCTTTCCCCCTCTTCTTTTATAGGTATGTGAAAAGCATAATCACATAGATGTATGTATGCACATACATGCACATTTATATTGTTCTAAGTATTTTACTAAAAGGGATTATATGACACATACCTTTCTGTATCTTTCTTTTCTCATGCAATAAAATCCATGAAATTCCCTCTAAATCTTCTGGTAGTTTTCCAATTTATACTTTTTTATGCTCACATAATATTCTGCAGTGTAAATATACCATAGTCTATTCAATTTGGGGCCACTATAAACATCAATAGCCAATTCAGCGACAGGATATATGTGTGTTTCTGTATGTATCCTTAGAAACTACTGTTTTTATTTAGACAAGTTAGATTCGCAGAACTAGGTTTGCTGGATCAAAGGATATATGTACTTTGAAAATCAATAGATATTGCTTGCTACCTTCCAAAATAGCTGTAAGTACATGACTATCCCAACCAGCAATGTATGAGAGCACTCTCTACTCCCCTACATCCCTGCCAGCAATAGATATGATAGTTCTTTTTAATTTTTGCCAGTCTGGTGAGTGCAAAAAGATCTCTCATTGTTATTTTAATTTGGATTTCTATGACTGTCAGTGAGTTGAGAATATTTTATGCCATTTGCATATGCCCTTTTATGAACTATATTTTGATCTATTGTGATTTAGTGTTTTTGTGAATTTATAATTTTCTGCATAGTAAAGAAATTAACCCTTTAATTGCCATCTGAATTACAAACATTTTTATAAATCTGTTGTCATTGTTACATCTTTTTTGCTGAAATGCAAATACTGAATTTTTATTGAGATATAATTCACATGCCATAAAATTCATCTTTTAAGTATACAAATTTATTGGCTTTTAGTATATTCACAAGGTTATACAAACATCACCACTGTCTAACTCCAGAATATATTCGTCACTCTGAAGGAACCATTAGCAGTCACTCCCCATTTCTCCCTTTCCCCAGTCCTTGGCAAGCACGAAATGATTTCTGTCTCTATGGATTTGGCTATTCTTGACATTGCATATAAATGAAATCATACACTATGTGGCCTTTTGTGTCTGCTTCACTCTCTTAGCATGTTTTCAAGGTACACCGTGTATCAAAACTTCATTCCTATTTATGGCTGAATAATGTGCCATTGTATTGACATACATTTAGTTTTTTTCCCTCCATCAGTTGATGGACATTTGGGTGCTTTCAGCTTTGGCCTGTTTATGAGAAGTGCTGCTATAAACATTCACATACAAGTTTTTGTGCAAACATGTTTTCAATTCTCTTGGGTATATACCTAAGGTTGGAATTACTAGGTCATATGATAACTATGTTTAACTTTTGAGAAACTGTCAAACTGTTTTCCAAAGCAGTTGCACCATTTTACATTCCTACCAGCAATGTATGAGGGTTCTAATTTTTCCATGCTTGTCATTGTCCGTCTTTTTTATTATAGCTGCCCTAGTGGATGTAAAGTGGTATCTCGTTGTGGTTTTGATTTGCCTAATAATTTCCCTAATAACTAATGATGTTGAGTGTGATTATTAGCCATTCGTATATCTTCTTTGAAAAATTTTTTTTCATTCTATGTGTTTTCTATTCATTTTCTTCATAGTGTCTTTTGAAGCACCAAAGTTTTTCATTTCAACGAAGTCTAATATATCTATTTTTTCCTTGGTTGATTGTGCTTTTGGAGTCATAGCTAAAAAACTATTGTTTAATCCAGGATCATGAAGATTTATATCCATATTTTCTTCTAAGACATTTATAGTTTTAGCTTTTACATTTAGGTCTTTGATCCATTGTGAGTTAGTTTTTGTGTTTATGGTGTTAGGTAGGGTTGCACATTGAACCTGTAGACCAACTTAGGGAGTACTGCCATCTTAACAGGATTAAGTTTTCCAATACATGAACATGGGATGTCTTTCATTTATTTTAATCTTTAATTTATTTCTATGATATTTTGTGGTTTTCAATGTGCAAGTGTTGCACTACTTTTGTTAAATTGATTTCTAAGTATTTTATTCTCTTTGATGCCTTTAAAACTGGAATTGTTTTCTTAGTTTCATTTTCAGATTGTTCCTTGCTAGTGTATAGAAATACAATTGATTATTGTATGTTGATGTTTTTGTTCTGCAAGCCTGCTGAACTTATTTATTAGCTTTAACAGTGTTTGAGTGGATTCCTTAGGACTTTTTTTTTAAATAAAAGATCATGTCATCTACAAATAGAATAGTTTTATGTCTTCCTTTCCAATCTAGAAGAATTTTTTTTATTTGCCAAATTTCCTGGTTAGAACCTTCATTCCACTGTGTGTTTAATAGAAGTTCAATGTTGAATAGAAGTGGCAAAAGTAGGTATCCTTATATTGTGACTGATCTTACGGGAGAGATTTCAGGTTTTCACCATTAAGTATAAATAAGGTGTAGATTTATTGTAGATGCCATTTATCAGGTTGAGGAAGTTTCCTTCTATTCCCAATCCATTGTTTGTTTTTATCATGAGAGGGTGTGGAATTTTTTTTAAATGCTTTTTCTGCATCTCTGGAGATAATCATGTGGTTTTTGTCCTTTAATTTATTAAGACAATATATTACATTGCTTGTTAGTTGTATGTTAAACCAACCTTGCATTCTCAGGATAAATACCACTTGGTCATGTTATATCATCCTTTTTCTGTGATGCTGGATTCTGTTTGCTAGTATTTTTGTTGGGAATTTTTGAGTCTATATTCACAAGGGATATTGGTCTCTAGTTTTCTTGTGATGTCTTTGATTTTGTTATCAGTGTAATATAGATTTCATAGAATGAGTTGGTAAGTGTTCCCTCCTCTTCTGTTTTTGTTTTTTTCTTTTTTGGGAAGAGTTTATAAAGGATTAGTGCTAAATCTTCTTTAGAAGTTTGGTAGAATTCACCTGTGTTGGTCCTGGGCTTTTCTTCCTGGGAAATTTTTTGATTACTAATTCAATCTCTTAACTTATTAGAGATTTACTAAGATTTTCTATTTCTTCTTGAGTCAGTTTCCATAGTGTGTATCTTTCTAGAAATATGTCTGTTTCTTCTAGGTTATTTGGTTTGTTGTCCTACAATTGTTCTTGGTATTCCCTTATAATCCTATTTGTTTCTCTAAGGTCAATAAAAATGTCCCTATTTCATTCCTAATTTTAGTTATTTGAGACTTCATTCTTTTTTTCTTCATCAGTCTGGCTAAAGTTTAATCAAAAATCAATTTTGTTGATTTTTTAAAAATAACCAACTTCTGATCTCATTGATTTTTCTCTATTGTTTTTCTATTCTCTATTTCAGTTATTTCTATTCTAATCTTTATCATTGTCTTTGTTCTGCTAACTTTTGGTTTGGTTTACCCTTCTTTTTCTAGTTTCCTGAGGTGGAAGTTTAGGTTATTGTTTTGAGACTTTTTAAAAATATAGTACTTTACAGTTATAAATTTTTCTTCAAGCACTGCTTTTGCTGTATCCCATAATTTTAGGAAATTATGTTTTCATTTTCATTCTTCATAAAGTATTTTCTAATTTCCCTCATGATTTCTTCTTTGACCCATTGGCTATATAGGAGTGTGTTGTTTAATTTGGCATATTTGTGAATTTTCCATATTTTCTGCTATTGATTTTTAATTTCATTCCATTGTGGATGGAAAATATACTTTGTATGATTTTAATCCTTTTAGATGTATTGAGGCTTGCCTTATGGCCTTACATATTGTCTATACTGAAAAATGTTTAGTGTGCCCTTGAAAAGAATGTATATTCTGCTTTTGTTGGGCGGAATGTTCTATAGATGTCTGTTAGGTCTAATTTGTTTATAGTATTGCGCAAGTCTTCTATTTCCTTGTTGATCTTCTATCTAGTTGTCCTATCCATTATTGAAAGTAGAGTATTAAAGACTCCAACTATTATTGTTCAATTGTCTATTTCTCCCTTCGTGTCATCATGTATTTTGCTTGCTTTGAGCAATACCAACTCATGTATTTGGAGTTTCTGTCATTCGGTGCATATGTATTTACATACTTGTTATAGCTTCTTGATGTCTTTCTTTGTCTCTAGTAACAATTGTTGCCTTAAAGTCTATTTTCTGATATTAGTATAGCCATTCCAACTCTCTTTTTGTCTTTTCAGTTACTGTTTTCATGGTATATCTTTTCCATTCTTAGCTTTCAACCTTTTTGGTGTCTTTGAATCTAAAGTGTGTCTCTTGTAGGAAGCATATAATGGGACTTTTTTTTAATCCATTCTGCCAATCTCTGTCTTTTGATTTGAGTTTAATAATTTACATTTAATAGTTTAGTTAATTCATTTGCATTTAATGTAATTATTGAGGTACGATTTTTAGCTGCCACAATGCTACTTATTCTGTATGTATCTTATATCTTTTTTGTTAACTCTATTCTTCCACTACTGTCTCCTTTTGTGTTAAATAGATATTTTCTAGTGTATCTTTTTAATTCCCTTTTTGCTTCTTTTATTCTATATTTTTTAGTTATTTTCAAAGTAGCTGCCTTGCTACCTGCCAGGCTGCAGGTTTTCAATGTGATCGTGGGGTATTGATTTTCATGGCTACTGCAGAGCTGGAGGAGGGGAAGACAGGAATAGGGCAAGTTAAAATGCCATGTTGCTAATTGTTCTTACCAAAATTCAATCACTTTTCTTATATAAATACACCCTGAATTTCTGCAAGCCTTTGGTTAATTTCCAGAGTTCTGAAAAAGTTGAATCTGATAATTTTTGGTAGTGTTATTATTGCTCTTATCGGAGAGAGACTTTTTGAAAGTCTTTACGCTGTCGTTTTTACTGACATTTCTATTACATTTTTTTTTTCATGCAAAGGCTTAATTTAAATTTGCATTTTCATATAAAAGTTTAATTTGTGTATAGTCAAATATGTCTATGCTATATTTTATTTATTCTGGGCATCCATTTTTTATTAGTAAAGTCTCTCCAACTTTATATTGTAGTCTCCTAGGTTAATATAGATATAGATAATTACCATATATAATACCACATATATTAGCTACATGCATATATAAATATATAATGTGTATATAATATATACAAACAATATACATATGTATATGTATGTATACATACATATATTCAATTTATATAATGGTATAAATTTATATAATTAATATATTCATATAATGATATATAATGACATAATGGATTGTTTTGATAGATTGCCTCATATTCAACCACCCCTACTATAAAATCTGCTTAATCATAATATATTATTCTTTAGATCATTACCAGATTCTATTTGCTAATACTTCATTTAGAATTTTGCACCTATATTAATAAGTGATTAATAAGTGTATAGTTTTACTTCTTTATTGTCATTGTCAGATTTTGTTGTTAGAGTTATAGAAGGGGCTTATTTTTCTTCCTATCATCTGGAATAGTTAAATAGCATTGGAATTACCTGTTCTTAAGTTATATAAAAGCTCACCTTTGAGGTCTGGTGACTTTTACAATGGTAGCCTCATGAATCAGCTCTTCTATTTTTTCTCTAATAATTGATCAAGTGAAGATTTCTACTTCTTCTTAAATTGATTTTAGTAGGATGTGTTATATTTGCAATTAATCCATTTCCTCTAGGTTTTAAATTTTGCTGCTATACAATTCAAGCATGTAACTCTGACATGTGTCTCCTTTTTCATTTTTAATCCTGTCTACCCTTATGCTCTCTTTCTTTTTCCTTAATTAAACTTGCAAGAAGCAGATCTGTTTTATTGAAAAACAAAGAATCAGATTCTGGATATATTTATCCTTTCTATTTTTAATATTTCCATTTCACCAATTTCAAAGAGGAAATTTAAAAAGAGATTACTTATTACCTAGATACCTATGAAAAATATAACACCTCATATAAAAATAATATGAGATACTATCAAAGCAGTGCTTAATTATTAAAGAAGGACAATGAAAAATAAGGGAACCAAGTGTTCATCTTAAACGAGGAAAAGAAAAATGAAATAAACCAAATAATCAGGAAGAATGAATCAATAAACAGAAAAGTTGAAACCACAGATCTTTCAAAACCCCGAGTCTTCCTTGCTTTTATGTCCTTTCTTTCTACCTACAAAGACCACGTTCTTAGCCTGGAGCACGGCACCTGATGCCATTCATGTTCTGATTCCTGTCTACCCCATCAGTTAACACTCCTCATCTCACTTTCTGATCCAAGGATTCCAAATTGCTTGTAGCTCCCAAAATACATTCTCTTTCTTGCCTTTATTTTATTGTGTGTACTATTCTTACTCTTTGGAATGCATCCCATCTTCTTCCACCTGGCAAATTTCTTTGAAACTTTCAAAACCCAGCTTTATGGCACCCCTGTAGGAAGTTTCTCCAACTTCTCCACCAGGTAGAACAAATTTTCTTCCTCTGAGCTGTACCTGCCCCTTTATATACCTGCACTATTGCATCTACCTCTCTTACAAGACTGTGCGCACCTTGGAGGCAGGAATTACAACTTAGTGGTCTCTATCATGCCCCTAGCTCAGTCCTTGGATTATATTAGGAGGTCAACAAATATTTATTGAATGAATGGAGGAATGACATCACTGTAATATCCAAGTATTATTCAAGGTCCTTTTTTTGCTAGAATACTCCCTCAGAATGTTTTCTCTGCTTGCTTTCTCTACTTTTTGGACCGTTGGTCCCTCGTAACCTTTTACTTAATACCCTCTGCTCATATCAGTATAATGGCTTGACCCAAAGTTTCCAACAGCCTTCTTCATGATGAATTATTAAATGGCTCTGTTTTTCCCAGGTTTTGTTTGACCTTCAGGTAGCATTTCCCCTGTTAATCCCCTTTATCTTTTTACTTCCTCCCTTGATTGTAGGACCTCATTGTCTCCTCATTTAGAGTGCTCATTCTAAATTTCTTCACTTAATCACCTTCTGCATTACTTTCATTAGTTAGGTTTAATCTCCTTTCTTATTCTTCTTCTGAGTAGCCTTGTGCATGCCCATGGCTTCAACAGATACACCTAGATTGAAGATTCCCCAATCACTTGCTCCACCTGGACTTACCTTACAAATTCCAAGATGACATCTCTAACCATCCACTTCCTAGATGTCCTGTAGGCACCTCCAATCAACTGCATATTTTAAGCCCCCTTCCTTCTGTGTTCATTGTCTTCAAGAAGGGTGTGAATACAGTCACTCAACCCGTAAACAGTGTCGTATTTACCTCTCTCTTGCTCACTGCTCATGTTAACAAATCTTGTTTGTGCCTCTGAAGTGCCTTTCAAATCTCTCTCCTTCTCTTCATTCCCACAGATAGGGCCCTACATCCAATCTAATCATCTTTTTCTTATAGTAATGACATTCTAATTGCTTTCTCAGCATCCAGTCTCTTGCCATCTAATGTATTCTTTACTTGGTTTTAATTCTTATTGTAGTTCTACAACATAAATATGCTAATGTTTCACCACTAAAAAAATCTTCCTACCTAAAGGATGAAATACCAACTCCTCGGCCCTGCACTCGACACCCTTCACAATTTCGTAAGTCTGTGCCTTTTCAAGCATGTGTCCAGTTTTTCCCACCATGCTCCCCATGCTGCAGGCACATGGGCATCTCCATTTCCTAAGACCACCTCGTTCACATTCATGAATACCTGTGTGATACCTTTCCAAGGGCTTGACTGTCAGCTCGCAAGATCAGAGACTCTGACTTCCTTATGATAATATTCATAGAGACTGCACACATGGTTGGCATATAGCAGGTGAGTAAATTCTCTTCCATTCTCCTTTGCCTTGGCCTGGAGTGCCCCTCCCCTATTTTCTTGGCAGGAAATGCCTATTCATCCGTCCCTGAAGGCCTAACTCTAGTATCAATTTCTCCATGAAGGCTGACTTAAATATATCCTTCTGTGATGCAAAATGAGTGACTTTCCTTCTCTGAACACCTAAAACATTTTCTTCAAAATGCCAGTGTAACATTTACCTCCTCATGCTATAATTACTTGAATACACGTCTCCTACTCCACTAGATTTGAACTCTTAGGAGGAGAATAGGTCTTGCTCATGTGTAGTTTCACACACTGAACTTCACAGGGAACAGGTAGGTTCTCAATAAACGTTTGAGCAGGAAGGTGGAGTTGGACTTCTACCTCTGGATGCTGTGAAGTCTTGTCTCCAGTTCAGACAGGGATCCTCCTCTGCAGTCACCTCTCCCACCTGTCTCTAACCAGCCTGCTGTTCCCCTTCATTGAATCATAGAGCCACGGAGCATCAGAACTGAAAGGAGACACTGAGGCACAGCGTTGAAGTGACTGCCCCATGCCACACAGGAAGGAGAAGAGCCAAGCCCAGGACCAGGTTAGCTGACTCTCCAGCCCACCCTTTCCCACTTTGCTCTCTCTCCAGCCTTCTCTTTGCATCACCTAATGGGAGACAGTGGAAGGCAGAGTGCTGGGAATGAGGGAACATCCACGGTCAAGGGGTGAGTACTGCCATTACGTTTGTGTGTGGGGCTGGGGGTGGGTGGGCATCGTCTCCTCCTTTCTGATTCTATCTTCAACCCTCTGTGTGGCTGCACTGCACTCCTGGCAGTGAGCACAGAAGTCCATGACCTTGAAAGGAGCCACGAGGAGAGAAATCATCCCTCCTGGCTCTTCCCAATCATTCATCTTCTAGAAAATGCCCAATGTCTACCCAACCTGGGCTATGGCATACTCTACCGCAGCGGGGTCCAAGATGAGCCTGAAATGTCACTGTCACCAGGAACCTAGATCCCTAAACACGATGGCAAATGATAAGCCTGTGTCTTAGTCTCATTCCTTCTCCCTGGCAGACAACAGCCTAAAGACAGCCTCCAATCCCTAGCCTACCCCCGCCCGCTGTGACCCAGACAGGGAGCAAAAGCAGCTTAAAGCAATGCCAAGTCTCGGGCATCCTCAAATATCAAATTAAAAAAACAAAACTCCTCTACCCTCAATAGATATGGTTTTATTGTAATTGCTTGGAATTTGAATGCATGCCATAATCATCCCCATAAATTGGACTTCTTTAGATTTATTAAGCTATTTATTGAATGGTGGGTAATAAGCATTCAGGATTAACAACTCTGCAACTGCTCTGCGCCAGTTACATATAGAGTTGCTAAACTCCCCTAAAATAATTGTGAATCGGTTTCCACGCTGACAAACCATAATCGTCAAAGTTCAATGCAGACTCACGGCCTTATTTAAAAGTTTCTTCTTGTTTGCAGCTTTGAACCTCATCTTCCTGTCTGCTGGCTCTCCCTCACTTTCTTCTCTTTTTCTACTTCCTTCTCTTTCTCTCTGTCATCTCCTCCCCCACCATTTCCCCCCTTTTCTTTTGTTTGTAATACATGGAGGTAGCGTGGTATGAAGGACCAGGCAGGGATGTGGGCTCACATGCATCTGAGCTCAAGACAGGCCTCTGCCATCTGCTATCTCTGGGACACCGGGCAAGTCACTTTTCTTAGTCTATATCTCCTTAGCCCTAAATATGGAGGCCTAGGTAGAGCATCCAGGATTTAAAGGCTTTGGATAACTCTAGGATTCCTTCTTCTCACCTGCTGGTCCTGCTCGAGTCATCCTGAGCATGGCGGCCACACGGTCCCCGCGAAGCTGCCTCTCTCCACGGCTCTTCCCTGCGGCGTTTACCTAACAGCTCAGCTGCGAGGTCAAGCCCACCACCTTCCAACTTTCTCAACAACTTTTTCATTTTATCTGGGACCCTAGTGTTATCTGAATTTTAATTAAAATCACATGAAAATATTATTTAATTGTAAAACATACATAACATAAAATTTACCATGTTAAGCATTATTCGGTGTATAGTTCAGTGGCATTAAGTACATTCATTCACCTTGTTGCGCAACCGTCACCCCCGATCATCTCCAGAACTCTATTGATTTTTCAAAACTGAAACTCTGTGCTCATTAAACATTAACTCCCTGATCTCTGTTCTCCCCAGCTCCCGCAACCACCGTTTGACTTTCTGTCTCTATGCTTTTGACTGCTCTGAGTATCTCATATAAGTGGAATCATAGAGTATTTGCCTTTTTGTGACTCACTTATTTCACTTAGCACGATGTCTCCAAGATGTATTCATGTTCAAGCATGTGTTAGAATTTTCTTTCTTTTTAAGGCTGAATGATATTCCATTGTGTATACATACCACATTTTGTTTATTCATTTATCCATAGGTAAACATTTGTGCTGTTCCCACCATTGGCTGTTGTGAACAATGCTGCTATGAACAAGGGTGTACGAATATCTATTTGAGTCCCGGCTTTTAGTTCTTTGGGGGATGTGTGTGTGTGTGCGTGTGTGTGTACATGTGCAGGACTAGAATTGCTGGATCATATGGTAATTCTATATGTAACTTTTTGAGGAATCACTATACTGTTTTTCATAGTGGCAAAAATGTTTTTTATTTCTTTTCATTAGTTTTAAGGGTAAATCCACATGCTTTATGGACAATTTGAAAAATATAGAAAAGCCTGTAGATGAAGATAAGTTACTGATAATACTGCCATTCAGATATAACCAGTGTTTACATTTTGGAATATTTCTGTCCAATCTTCTTTCTCTCTATAACATTACATTTATGGATTTACCTGATTTATTTTTGTTTTTTGAACAGAATTATTTAGATAGTACTGTTTATATAATCTTGACTTTTTTCTCCATATTATACTATGAACATTTCCCACTGTCGTTAAATGTTGTGTATGTGTGAATGACTATACAGTATTCCAATATAAATGTACTATTATTTAATGGACATAGCTAAATTAGATCATTAAAAGTGTTTATTAAAATTTATTCTTCTATAAAATTAGCTTTCGTTTATAGAAATTTCCATGACAATTTTAAATATCCAATTTTTAAAAAATTTTGGGTTTTCTAAAACTCAAAGCATCTACCCAACATCTGTATCCCCTACCTCTTTGATTCAAAAACAAATAAAATAGCTATTTTCATCTTGAAAAGATACATAATGAAAATTTTAAAACAAGAGGAAAATAACCTAGCATCCTGATATATAAGGAAAAGATAATAGCTTTTGTTTTACAAATCCTAGATTGTTGTTTCTTTTTACTTTTTGCATAATTGTTATAAAGCTATGTGATTATTTGCCTAATTGTTATCAAACTATATGTGCATTTGCCATACTTCAGTCTCAGTAAAATTAATTGTAATGACTTCATACTATCACCCTGAGGGCATGTGTCATATTTATCTACCTTTGAACCCTGTTTGATTGAGAGTCTGTTTGATTTAGGTGAACTGATTTACTGCCCATTTCTATGGGCTTTCACACTTTCCAGGAAGTACTCCCACTTTCTTCCCTGCTGAACCATGTCTCTCTTCTCCTGAAATCGCTGCCTATGTGTTTTCTCTCTTCTTGGAAGCTTTCTTTGATCCCACTTGACACAACTCACCTACACACCTTCCAATCCAGTTAGCATTTAAATATACACACAAACAGAGAGACACATTATAAACAGAGAAACAAATTTCAGGATAAATTTTACCAAAAATACTGAGTCTACATTCCTGAAATGCAAACTCCCTTCAAACTGGTGTTCTCCAAAACAAAGTTCTCATTGATAGAATCTTTATTTAAAGGATTGTATATGTGGGCAACCCCCCAAACACCTGGCATTATCACCAGAGAAGATAATATACCATTTAGAAGGGGATAGCCCTGAATGTTAACCAGTATTGTATCTTATTATTAGCATATTCTTCTCTGTAGGACCCAAGTAGATTAAAAATCACATTTACAAAGAAGTTTCAGAAATGGAACAATGCCATTGGGAAATATGAATATTATACTCTATCAAAACATAATAGGCCAGTTTCCAAGCTGCATCAAAATTCAGTCTAACAAAATCTTACAAGATCTTTTCAAACAAAATAAAATAATTTCCTTCAAAAGGATTTACATGAATAGATCACACGTCTTTGGATCATCAAGTTTAGACTCACTCCTTTTTTTTAAAAAAAAAAAGATCTTTGATATGAAACCTTCTAGAAGCTTCATTCTCACATAAAATTTTGAAACCAAGAGAAAGCCCCTCTGCCCCATAGTCCACACACAATTTTATCTCGGGGAAAAAACGGCAACTTTAAATCATACCAGTCCCTGAATGATCAAGATCAAACTGTTTGCAGGTCCTGCTGCAATAAATCTGATAATCTGATAAGATAACGTTTATCTAAATGGTGAGTGAACTCAAAAAGAAATACATCTCTAACGAGCAAATAAGTATTTCTCAGGAACAGGATACAACTGCTTTTAAGATTGATGCTGTTTGCATGCTAACGTAAGTCTTGTGATGGACTTTAGACTGATTGTAGATAGGGAATTTCTTAAGAATTCTTTATTTACTTTATAATTCTTCATATTGTTTTGCACTTGGAAAAATAAAACATTATATTTAGTAAACGAAGGAAAGACAGGAGAGGGTGAGAACAGAAATTCCTGGTTACAGTTTTTGATGATGCATCCCAGAAGGCAACATGCTCTTGGCAGGGAAAGCTCTGCTGAGGGTCTTGAACTTCTGTGAGGTCAGAGTTTGTGTGAATTCCAGGTCCTGGAGTCTAGGGGTTTGTAAGCTGTGCACCTGATTTCCTTCAGATTCCTCTGAGGTACTTCAGGGTAGGGGAGAAGTGGGGGAAAACTTTATTTGGAAGCCCAAATACATAAAAAACATATTTTAAAATGGGGACAGGGCAAGATGGCTGAATAGAAACCTCCAGTGATCATCCCTCTGCACCAACACCAGATTCAACAACTATCCACGCAAGGAAGCACCTGCAAAAGACGCAAAAACCAGGTGAACGATCACCTGGTTTTATCATTGTATCAAGGAAAGAGGCATGGAAGAGGGCAAGACAAGACAGCCTCGCATTGCCTGTGCCACCCCTCCCCCATGCCCGACAGTGCCGTGCCGGCATGAGAGAATCTGTGTTCCTGGGGGAAGGAGAGCGAAGTGACTGTGGGAATTTACAGTGTCACAGAGGAACACAGCACAAGCACAGTGCAGAATTCTGCCAGTGCCCACGGAGGGAACACTAGACCAGCCTGGCTAGAGGAAAATCCTCAATCCCCAAACTCAAGTTTCGGTTAGCCCCCCCTCACTGAAAAAATGTCGCCTGGGGCCTGGAATAAATTCATAAGACACCCAGGCCACAAAGAGCAAGTCATGTGGCTGTGCTGGCTCAGAGCCAGAGGACTTGAGGTGTACACGACCCAGTGAGACACTAGCAGTGGTGGCCAAGCCAGTGCCTGTGTCACGTCTCCCCCAACTCCAAGCAGTGCAGCTCAGGGAGAGTCTTCTTCCATTTGGGGAAAGGAAAGGGAAGAGTTCAGAGGACTTTATTTTGCAGCTGGGCACCAGCTCAGCCACAGCAAATAAAGTACAAGCAGACCTCTGAAGCCTCTGAGTCCAGGCCTTCATTCCTGGACAGCATTTATAGATCTTCCCTGGGCCAGAAGAAAACCTCCTGTGGGAAGGACTCACTCCTGGCAGGATTCACCACCTGCTGACTAAAGAGCCCTTGGGCTGTGAGTAAACCTCAGAGGTAAGCGGGCAACAGTCACCATAGGCTTTGGGCGAGATTGGGCTGGCTTCAGGCGTAACCTGGTACAGTCCTAGCTGTAGTGGCCATGAGGGAATGCCCACATCATTCCTCCCCCAACTCCAACAGCCCAGCACAAAGAGTGAGGAAAGACAGTGAGAGACTTAGACTGGTAATCCTAGAATTCTTTTGTATCTTACCCAAGTCCACCAATGTGATACCATCAGGAGTCCACAGGAGTCACAGCATTAATGGAATTGGCACCCCCAGTGCTAATTTGGCTGCAGTGACCAAAGAATTATATCACAACACTCAATTCCATTTGAATATCTGGAAAGCCTTCTCAAGAAGGGCATGTTTAAACAAGCCCAGACTGCAAAGGTTAGAATAAATCCCTAACTCTTCAGCACCTAAACATCAATGAACATCCAGAAGCATCAAGAATATCCAGGAAAACATGACCTCACCAAACTAAATAAGGTACCAATGACCAATTCTGGAGTGATGAAGATATGTGACCTTTCAGACAAAGAATTCAAAACAGCTGTCCTGAAGACACTCAGTGACCTTCAAGACAACACAGAGAAGGAATTTAAAGGACTATCAAAGAAATTTAACCAAGAGATTGAAATAATGGGAACAAAATCAAGCAGAAATTCTGGAGCTGAAAAATTCAATTGACAAACAGAGAAATGCATCAGAGTCTCTCAACAGCAGAAGCGATCAAGCAGAAGAAAGAATTAGTGAGTTTGAGAACAGGCTATGTGAAAATACACAGAAGAGAAAAAAAGAAAAAGAATAAAAAAGAATGAAGCCCCCCTATGTATCTAGAGAATAGCCTCAAAAGGGCAAATCTAAGAGTGATTGGCCTTAAAGAGGAGGTAGAGAGAGATTAGGGTATAAACTTTATTCAAAGAAATAATAACAGAGAACTTTCCTAATCTAGAGAAAAATATCAGTATTCAGGTATAAGAAGGTCACAGCAACCAAGCAGATTTAACCCAAACAAGACCTATCTCAAGGTATTTAATAATCAAGCTCCCAAACATCATGAATAAAGAAAAGATCCTAAGGGAGGCAAGAACAAATAAAAAAATAGTATATAAAAGAGTTCCCATACATCTGGAAGCAGACTTTTCGGTGGAAACTTTACACGCCAGCAGAGAGTGGCATGACATATCAAACTTCTGAAAGAGAAAAAATCTTAAGGCTAGAATATTATATCCTGAAAATATATCCTTCAAACACAAAGGAGAAATAAAGACTTTACCAGACAAACAAAAGTTGAGGGATTTCATCAACACCAGACCTGTCCTATAAGAAATGCTGAAAAAAGTTCTTCAATATGAAAGAAAAGGACATTAATGAACAATAAGAAATCATCTGAAGGC
>NW_012149618.1:6352062-6353943 GCF_000956105.1 Propithecus coquereli | reverse complement strand
GATTAAACAACAACAACAACAATGAGACCCAACTGTATGTTGTCTACAAGAAACACAATTCACTTGTGAAGACACACATAGACTGAAAATAAAAGGGAAAGGAAAAGATAGTACATGCAAATGGAAACCATAAAAGAGCAGGAGTAGCTATATTTCTATCAGATAAAATATACGAGGGCTGTCTGGAAAGTATCCAGCCATTGTTAATATAACAAGAACATATTACATGTCTGGATACTTTCCAGACAGCCCTTGTATTTCAAGACAAAAACTGTAAAAAGAGACAAGGTCATTCTATAATGATAAAGGGTCAAGTCAGCAAGAGGTCATAATAATTCTAAATATATATTCACCCAACACTGGGGCACCCAAATATTAATATATAAAGCAAATATTATCACACCTAAAGAGAGAGATAGACTCCAATACAATAACCCATTGTTATTTTTGTTGCCTTATTTGCCTTTGGGATCTTAGTCATAAATTCTTTGCCTTGACCAATGTCTAAAAGAGGTTTTCCCGCATTTTCTAGAATTTTTATTGTTTCATGTCTTACATTTAAGTCTTTAATCCCTCTTGAATTGTTATATATGGCAAGAGATAGGGATCCTGTTTCATTCTTCTGCATATGGCTATCCAATTTTTCCAGCACCATTTATTGAATAGGGCTTCCTTTCCTCAGTGTTTGTTGTTATCTGTGTTGTTGAAGATCAGTTGGTTGCAGGTAGATGTTTTCATTTCTAGGTTCTCTGTTCTGTTCCATTTGTCTATGTCTCTACTATTATACTGTTTTGGTTGCTATAACCTTGTAGTGTAATTTGAAGTCGGGTAATGTGATGCCTCCAGATTTCTTCTTTTTGCTTAAGATAGCTTTGGCTATTCAGGCTTTTTATTGGTTCCAAATGAAGTGTAGAATTATTTTTTCTAGATCTGTGAAATGTGATGTTGGTAATTTTATGGGATTGAATTGAATCTGTAAATCACATTGGGCAGTATGGACATTTTAACGATGTTGATTTTACCAATCCATAGGCATGAGATGTTTTTACATTTATTTAACAATGTTGTTTGCACCAATACATGAGCATGAGATGTATTTCCATTCATTTTCCACTTATTTCTTTCATTAGTGCTTTGTAGTTCTCTTTGCAGAGATCTTTCACCTCCTTAGTTAAGTATATTCCTAAGTATTTTATTTTCTTTGTAGCTATTGTAAGCAGTATCGTGTTCTTGATTTGATGCTCCACTTGACTGTTATGGGTATATAGAAATGCTACTGATTTGTGTACATTGATTTTGTAACCTAAAACTTTGCCGAATTTATTTATCCATTCCAGGAGTCTTTTGGTGGAGTCTTTGGGATTTCTAGATAGAAGATCATATCATCCATGAAAAGTAACAATTCGACCTCCTCTTTCCTGATTTGGATACCCTTTATTTCTTTCTTTTGCCAGATTGCTCTGGCTAGGACTTCAGTACTATGCTGAATAGAAGTAGTGACAATGGGAACCCTTGTCTTCCTACAGTTATTTGGGGGAATGCTTTTAACTTTTTCCCATTCACTATGATGTTGGCTGTGGGTTTGTCATATATGGCTTTTACAATGTTGAGGTATGTTCCTTCTATGCCTAGTTTTTGAGGGTTTTTATCATGAAAAGGTGCTGGATTTTATCAAATGCTTTTTCTGCATCTATTAAGATGATCATATAGTCTTTGTTTTTGCTTCTGTTTATATAGTGAATTGTGTATATTAATTGGTGTATATTAAACCATCCTTGCATCCTTGGGATGAAACTCACTTGATCACTGTGAATTATCTTTTTGATGTGTTGTTGAATTCAGTTTACTGGTATTCTGTTGAGGATTTTTGCATCTATGTTC
>NW_012149618.1:6347050-6349502 GCF_000956105.1 Propithecus coquereli | reverse complement strand
TTGATATCTTGAAACTTTTTTTGGCCTCTTTTTGTTGGTTTTCAACTTTCTCTTCAATTCCATTCATCTTATTTTCCATCTATATTCTGAATTCCACTTCTGACATTTCAACAATTTCTTTTTGATTGGGGTCCATTGCTGAAGATCCAGTGTGATCCCTTGAGGGTGTTGAACTATTTTGTTTTTTAGTCTTGCCTGCGTTCTTTTTCTGCTTTCTTCTCACTGACTCCTCTCTTCTCAGATCAGGGCTGATAGGTTTGCAATGCATTCGTTCTCCTTTGCTGGGAACTATCCTCCTTATCGAGAAGAAGGAGAGTTCCCTAGATGGCACTTTTGTGTCTTACTGTGGAAGATTGACCTGACAGGGAATAGGAGGGCATACAGAGAGCATGTAATGCAGCAGTTCTGTTTTGTCCCATTCTTCTGTGATTGTCACAGTTCATGCCGGTGCTGGGTGATCTTCGTGTAGAGTGCTGCTGTTAGAAGCTCAGGTTGGGCACTGGGCTAGACCCTCTCCACAGAGTCTGGCATTGCAAGGGATTGCTCTGCCTGGGTCTCCCCATGGAAGTGACAGTGGCAGCTGGGTGAGGGTATCTAGGCAGTGGTCATGGGTGTCTGGGCTGTGTGTGTTTGCTCCACCTGGGTCCAGGTTTGATGGTGGCTTCAGGCTGGCAGGTCCCTGGCAGAGTGTTGGACTATATGAGCAGTTCCTGCCACATGGCCAAGGGAAGCCTTGGGGGTGTGGTTGTGGGGCTCAATAGCAGTTGGAAGCCTCAGAGTTGGTTCCAGGGGCCTGGTGGCAGTGCTGGAACTTTGGAGGTGGTGCTACAGGCCTAGGGACAGCAGTGGAGCCTCCAGAGTGGAGCCTCGTGGCCTGGGGGCAGCACTGGAGTCTTGGGGGTGGAGCCGTGGAGCGAGGGAGCAGCCTGGAGACAAGGCAGGAGCTGCGTGGGCAGGGCCATAGGGTCAGACAGCAGTGTGGGAACCACGGAGGTGGAGCCACACAGGGCTGGATGGCAGCATGTGGGTCATGGGAGTAGGGCTGTGGGGCAAGGCCCAGGTCCCATGGAGGCAGTCGCTGTGAGGCTTCTCAGATGGTATCTGTGATGCCTTTTCTGCTCAAATCCCCTTCTCCTTCATTCTGCATTGTGCCCCATAGCTCCTTCAGTGATTGACAATCTTCTTCCTAAGAAGGCCCACCCATAGGTGGGCGTCCACCTGCAACTTTCCATCCTCTCCTTGAGAACAGCTCACACCGGCTGCTTCTAGTCCATCATCTTGCCCCTCCCCTTTAAATCACCTCTTTTTAAAAAAATTATGGTAACATATATGTAACATAAAATTGACTACTCCAAGTACCTCATATAAATGGAATCATACAGTATTTACCCACTTGTGACTGGTTTATTTCACTTAGCATTACATCTTTAAGATTTATTCATGTTGTAGCACATTCAAAATTTCCTTCCTTTTTAGGGCGGCATGATATTCCACTGTCTGAATAGACCATATTTTTTTTATCCATTTATCCATCAATGGACTCTAGAATTGCTTTCATATTTTGGGTATTGTGAATATTACTGCTATGAACGTGAATGGTACAAATATTTGAGTCTCTGCTTTCAATTCTTTTGGGTGTGTACCCAGAAGTGGAATTGCTGGATCATACGGTATTTCTATTCCTAATTATTTAGGAGCTACCATAGTGCTTTCCACAGTGTCCTCACATCTCACACACCCACCAGCAGGACACAAATATTTCAATTTCTCCAAATCCTCACTAAAACTTGTCATTTTCTGTGTTTAGTTTTTGTTTTGTTTTGGGGAACAGTCATATTAATGAATGTGAAGTAGGATCTAGTTGTTCTGATCTGCATTTCTCTAATGACTTGTGATGTTGAGCATCTTTTCATGTGCTTATAGACCATTTGTATACCTTCTTTGGAGGAACATCTATTCAAGTCTTTTGTCCGTTTTTTAAACAAAGCAACTCATTTTTAAAAAATTATTATTTTTTGTTTATTTGGGCTTCCAACTAAGATTTGAAGAAACAATTCCACTGATTTAAAAAAGAGGAAAAAAATTTTAAAATGATTAATCTATTCCATCTCCCATTTTACATGCCAGGGCCCTTCAGCTGGGCACAGAAGTCAGCTCTGAGAGCTCTGCACTGGCTTATCCACACGCGCCTCTTCGTTGAGATAAACCCTCAAGTTCCACATTGCTTTTCAATCATTAGAGCTAATTCTTTCCCATGGTTGTGATATGGCATTTTGCCAGCTAAATTACTGTGCTTGGCAATGTGTCAACAGATTAGAATTTCAGACCCCCTTTCCTGGAGTCAAAGGTATCTGGGACAAAGGCAGTTCTAATCCATGGGCCTCTTACTGCTTTCTGGACTACAGATGCAATGTGCCAGCCAAGGGAGGAAAGGAGAGAAACCACATACGTG
>NW_012149618.1:6343640-6347000 GCF_000956105.1 Propithecus coquereli | reverse complement strand
TTTTCCATTTTGTTTAGTTCTGCTCTGAGCTTTGTTATTTCTTTTCTTCTGCTGGCTTTGAATTTGATTTGCTCTTCCTTTTCTAGTTCTTTGGGATCCGACATTAGGTTATTAATTTGTGATCTTTCTGTCTTTTTGATGTAGGCATTTTAGGCTATGAATTTTCCCCTTCGGACTGCTTTTACTGTATCCCATAGGTTTTTGATAGCTTGTGTCCCCTTCGTTGTTAAATTCAAGGAATCTTGTGATTTTTATCTTAATTTAATCATTGACTCAAGGATCATTCAGCAGCAGGTTGTTTAATTTCCATAACCTTGTGTAGAATCGAGTATTTCTCTTGGAATTGATTTCTAGTTTTATTCCACCGTGGTCTGAGAAGATATATGGTATGATTTCAATTTTTTTTAATTTGCTGAGACATGTTTTGTGGTCTAAGGTATGATCAATCTTGGAGAATATCCCATGTGCTGATGAGAAGAATGTATATTCAGTAGTTTTTGAGAAGAATGTTCTGTAAATGTCTATTAGATCTATTTTTTCTATAGTTTCATTTAAGTCTAGTTTGCTTCTTTATTGATTTTCTGCTTTGATGATCTGTCCAGCTCTGTCAGTGGAGTATTGAAGTCCCTGGAAATTATGATGCTATTGTTTATTTCTTTGCATATTTAATAGGATTTGCATTATTAATCTGGGAGCTCCTGTGTTACGTGTGTTATACTGAGGATTGTTATATCTTTTTGTTGACTTGCTCCCCTTACCATTATGATGGTAATTATATATAGTAATTACACCATCTTTGTCTTTTTTTTAAAACCATTGTTGACTTTAAGTCTGTTTTTATCTGCTTTGAGAATGGCTACACCTGCTCTATTTTGGTTTCCATTTGTATGAACTATTTTTGTCCATCCGTTCACCTCGAATCTGTGTAAGTGCTGATGGGTTAAGTTGTATTTCCTGGAGACAGCAGATATTTGGATTGTGTTTTTTCATCTATTCAGACAGTCTATGTCTTTTGAGTGGGGCATTCAGACCATTCTCATTGAATGTTAGTATCGATATATGGGATGCTGTTTTGTTCATCATGTTCAGTGATGCCATATTTTTTCCTCTCTTGTGCTATAGTTTTAGAAGAGCTGTGAGCTTTAACTTTCAGATGTTTTTACACTGGTTGTGATCTATTGTGCTTTTCCATGTATAATTCAGTTCAGAGTATTTCCTGTAGGGCAGGTCCAATAATGACAAATTTCATCACTGTTTGCTTGTCTGGAAAAGTCTTTATTTCTCCATCATTTATGTAACTTAGTTTTGCAGGATACAAAATTGTCAGATGACAGTTATTCTGTTTGAGTAGACTAAAAATGGAGCCCCAATTCCTTCTGGCTTATAAGGTCTCCACTAAGAAGTCTGCTGTTAGACTGATGGGTTTTCCTCTATAGGTTAGTTGTTTCTTTCATCTTGCTGCTTATAGAATTTTCCCTTTCATTTTGACTTTCACTAAGTTGATGACTATGTGTCTTGGAGATGTTCTATTTGCTCTGAATCTTCCTGGCATTTGATGACCATCTTGTATTTGGATATCTGAATCTCTGATGATACCAGGGACATTTTCTTCAATAATCCCTTGAATAGATTTTTCATTCTTTTTCTTTGTCTCCTTCAGGGATACCTATCATTTGTATATCAGCTCATTTCACATAGTCCTATATTTCTCTGAGTGACTATTCATTCTTCTTTATTCTCTTTTCTACATCTTTGACTGATTAAGTTAGTTGAGAGCCTTGTCTTCAAGCTCAGAAATTCTTTCTCCTGCTTGGTTTAGTCTCTTGTAGCTTTCCACTGTATTTTCTAATTCCTTAAATGACTCTTCCATTTCTTTAACTTCTATTATATCCTTTCTTATGTTGCCTAGATCTTTAGTGACTGTTTCATTTTTTTTCATTGATATCTTGAAACTTTTTTTGGCCTCTTTTTGTTGGTTTTCAACTTTCTCTTCAATTCCATTCATCTTATTTTCCATCTATATTCTGAATTCCACTTCTGACATTTCAACAATTTCTTTTTGGTTGGGGTCCATTGCTGAAGATCCAGTGTGATCCCTTGAGGGTGTTGAACTATTTTGTTTTTTAGTCTTGCCTGCGTTCTTTTTCTGCTTTCTTCTCACTGACTCCTCTCTTCTCAGATCAGGGCTGATAGGTTTGCAATGCATTCGTTCTCCTTTGCTGGGAACTATCCTCCTTATCGAGAAGAAGGAGAGTTCCCTAGATGGCACTTTTGTGTCTTACTGTGGAAGATTGACCTGACAGGGAATAGGAGGGCATACAGAGAGCATGTAATGCAGCAGTTCTGTTTTGTCCCATTCTTCTGTGATTGTCACAGTTCATGCCGGTGCTGGGTGATCTTCGTGTAGAGTGCTGCTGTTAGAAGCTCAGGTTGGGCACTGGGCTAGACCCTCTCCACAGAGTCTGGCATTGCAAGGGATTGCTCTGCCTGGGTCTCCCCATGGAAGTGACAGTGGCAGCTGGGTGAGGGTATCTAGGCAGTGGTCATGGGTGTCTGGGCTGTGTGTGTTTGCTCCACCTGGGTCCAGGTTTGATGGTGGCTTCAGGCTGGCAGGTCCCTGGCAGAGTGTTGGACTATATGAGCAGTTCCTGCCACATGGCCAAGGGAAGCCTTGGGGGTGTGGTTGTGGGGCTCAATAGCAGTTGGAAGCCTCAGAGTTGGTTCCAGGGGCCTGGTGGCAGTGCTGGAACTTTGGAGGTGGTGCTACAGGCCTAGGGACAGCAGTGGAGCCTCCAGAGTGGAGCCTCGTGGCCTGGGGGCAGCACTGGAGTCTTGGGGGTGGAGCCGTGGAGCGAGGGAGCAGCCTGGAGACAAGGCAGGAGCTGCGTGGGCAGGGCCATAGGGTCAGACAGCAGTGTGGGAACCACGGAGGTGGAGCCACACAGGGCTGGATGGCAGCATGTGGGTCATGGGAGTAGGGCTGTGGGGCAAGGCCCAGGTCCCATGGAGGCAGTCGCTGTGAGGCTTCTCAGATGGTATCTGTGATGCCTTTTCTGCTCAAATCCCCTTCTCCTTCATTCTGCATTGTGCCCCATAGCTCCTTCAGTGATTGACAATCTTCTTCCTAAGAAGGCCCACCCATAGGTGGGCGTCCACCTGCAACTTTCCATCCTCTCCTTGAGAACAGCTCACACCGGCTGCTTCTAGTCCATCATCTTGCCCCTCCCCTTTAAATCACCTCTTTTTAAAAAAATTATGGTAACATATATGTAACATAAAATTGACTACTCCAAGTACCTCATATAAATGGAATCATACAGTATTTACCCACTTGTGACTGGTTTATTTCACTTAGCATTA
>NW_012149618.1:6336374-6342495 GCF_000956105.1 Propithecus coquereli | reverse complement strand
TGCTGAACTGAAGAGATTTAAGAAAAATTCTGATTGAAAAAGGGAAAGGAACTATGTTTCTTTCATTCGATCCATCATCTATCTGCCTTCCTTAAGCTCCTCTCCTATGTCTCGTACTAACATACGCGGTCACTGAATCAAGCCAGTCCAGCTCGATTCCTTAGTTAATGGCACTTGGGAACTTATTAGGTCTCTGAATGACACCTGTCTTTGCAATATAAGAAGGAACAGGAAAAAGGTACTGCTTTTATTTCTCTACCTTGGCCTGAGTTCCAGAGGCAGCCACTTTGCAGGGAGTTGGCACAGCCTCCGGAAAGTGCTGTTCTGCCCGGGTTGTACCAAACCGCAATGTTTGGCTTCTTAGGTCCTCGAGTATCAGCTAAGTTTCCAGATTTGCTTCAGAGGGTCTAGTTTGTCTACGAGTTTTCCAGTCTCAGCTATTAACGATTGTGAGGTGCAGGGACGGCATAGATTATTTGGATTCAGAGATTCGCCTCCTCCAACAGGGCCAGCATTGTAAATCCTTCCTTGGACAGGAAGGTTCTCTGTGTTAACTTCACAGGGCTGCCATAGCAAAGTACCACAAACCGAGCGGCTTACACAGCCGAAGTTTATTATCTGACCGTCTGGAGGCCAGTAGTCTGAGATCAAGGTGCTAGGGAAGGACGTGTTCAGGCCCTTCCTCCGCACGTCTAGCAGGAAGCTCGTGGCAGCATTAACCTGAGTCTTCCCCTAGCATGCTCCCTGTGCGCGTGCCTGGCTCTGTCTAAATGGAAAGTCCCCTAAGATACCAGTCGGGTTGGTTTATGACCTATCCTGATGACCTCACCCTCTCTCCAAATAAGGCCACATTCTGAGGTAGTGGGAGTTAGGACTCCCACATATCTTTTCTTGGGGGGCAGTGAGAGGGTAATGCAGTTCAACCCATACACATTGCAAGCAATGCATAGTTGCAGAATCTGCATCTGATTCAGACGGGCCCAATCCGGGCTCATTGGGAACCTCTCTAGAGCTCAGCTCCTCCCCCGGAAAACTAGGGGTAGGGCAAGGTGATCTTAAGACTGTGTTTTGGCTCTCAAACCTCCTGATCTGCAAATATCTCTTCCCCTTCATGAAAACCTGCTGATTGCGGTCCATTCCCTGGGGGCCTGGCTCTCTACTGAGGGGTCTCTTCGTAACATTTGAAAAGCCCTTGAGGCCAGTGGCACGGCCTGTGCCCCCGAAGGTCCCAAGGTGAGGCTCACAGGAACTGAGGAGACAGGGGATCACCAGAGGGGGAGGGCCAGGACCCTGCAAGCCCCCCTTTCTGTCACCCTGGGGCTGTCTCTGCCCCTGTGCTGTTTACAGCTCCCAGTCCCCACAGACCCCACACACACGGGCTTCTCAGCCTCAGCGCACAGGCGCTGCTCTGTATCTCGCCGGGAGAGCTGCTCATGCAGAACTACAAATGTTGTCCTTCATGATAAAATTATCCTGCGAAGGCTGGGAAATCCACCCCACGCGACGGGCAGCCCTCAGCTGACAACGCGCCTCCCGGAAGACACTCGGCAGCCTGGCTCCGAACGATGATTAGCACGAGTGCCTGTTTTGCTCACATCTCCTCAGGCAGACATTTCCAGTGGGGTGAGTCAGGTGGACACCCCGTGCCACCACCTCCCTCTGCAGGCCATCGCCATCTGGGGGAGAGACCAGCGGGGGCCCCTGGCATGTGTGCCCCTTCCCCCTGCGGGGAGTGCATTTGCTGTTTTCTTTTCCCCTTTCTTACCCCACCCCCACTCATTGTAGAAATAATACTATAAAAACGTGTAAAGAAAACATAAGAAAAAAAGTCAGTCACAATCTTACCATACAGAGGCAATTATTGTGACATCTTGGCAGTTTTGCTTCCAGAATTTTTCTAAACCACTGTACAACATAGTCAAAATCACACTGAATATATTATTTTGAGTCTCACTTTTTTTTTTTTTTTTTGCATTTGATATCTGATATTCCCACAGCATTTTGGGAAGGCTGGTCATTAATCAGCCTCATCATGAGTATTATTTGGGAGACCGGCAGCCCTACTGGTGAAGCAGAAGCCCCACTGGCGGTTGTCCTCCACTTTGATTTGGGGATTTCTTTAGGCCCAGGAAAGGTCTCATTTACCGTTACAATGCTTCCCTTAGTTGTAAGACTTCCTGCCCGGCCACCACTTAAAGGAAAATTGGCCAAGGCACTTCTTGGTACTGCAGTGGGAAAAATAGAAATCTGAGAATCCAACCCAGCACCAAACATCCCACCAGGGATATTACCAACCTTCTCTCAGCATCTTGGCTACCAGGACAAGTAGCATGAATTGGAGAGAAGTGGCTCAGTCCTGTCCTAAGGGTCCCGTGGGGTCTGATGGGAGTGAGAACCCAGGCGGGCCAGGCCCAGCTCAGGGGGGAGCCCATGCTCACACGCTCTCCAACACACCAGATACTGCCCACCCATGGCGTTTAATCCTCAGCGATGCTGCAAGGTACCAATTCATCAGCCCCGTTTCAAAGATGGATTAACTGAGGCTTATAGATTTTACGTGACTTGCCTAAGATAATAAATTCAGTAAGGGGGCCAAGCTTGGATTCCAATCCAAATCCAAAAGGTTTTATACCACACCCAAGTTGCCTTCTCAAAGTCACTGAGAAGCCTCCTTTCCCCAAGGTAACTAATTAGACATTCATTCACATTGGCAAGCCTGTCTCAAAACACAAAGACCCCAGGGTGTGTTCGGTGTTGTGGATGATGAGGAATGGCGTGTGGATCCCATGCAGGACTGGGTACCTGCTCCCCACCTGCTCTCGTGTAGCAACTGATGGCCCCTCCTGCCATTGCCCTCAGTTTCCCTTAACTGTAGAGAATAGCCTCATCCAAGGTTAACCCTCTCCCAGAGGCAGCCACATCCAATTACTAGTGTGCATGGGGGCTATAAAAGGCCTGTACCCTGGCCTCACTGTGGGATGATTGAAGGGTTGCCAGACTCTAGAGCTGCCCATGGATCAGCTAAGGCCTTTGTTGCAACAGCCTCTATTGTGAGGTCTACCCAGTTCCTCCCTCTGTCTAGAACTTCTGTCTTCATTCCCTCCTAGGTGCTGAGCCCAACAGCACTCCCCAGTGAACCTTCCACACGTAAACCTCCTCCTCTGTGTTTGCTTCTTAGGTAACTTGACCTGAGACCATTAGTCATTTCTGCACTGTGAACGGAGCATAAATATGGAAATGCACACCGACCCTCAAGGACCCCTGCAAGTCCGTGTACTCCCCTAGCACTGACGGCACTGAGTGGAGAGGGTTTTTTCCCGGAAGAAAAGAGAGGAGGGAGCAGGTGGTGATGGATGGGGTGGCCGAGTTGTGGTCTGAGCACGGAACTCCTGGAGGGCACACCGCAACCCCTACCCCAGAGGCAGAGAAGGGACCCGGGACTACCCAGTGGTTCTCAATACGATGCACATGACAATCACCTGGGGACCTTTGGGATCTACTATTGCCGGGTGCACCCTCACTCTACCCACAAGATTCTGATTTGACTGATCTGGGGTAGGGCCCAGACACAAGCATTTTTTATCTTCCCAGGTCATTCTGATGTGGGGCCCGGACTGAGACTCACTGGGCTAACAGAGATGGGCAGGCAAGGAAGGCTGACATTTCCCCTGACATCTGCCCCACAAGTTCACTCCACCCCCAGGTCCTGGTTTACCACTGAAGACCCCTTCCTGGGCCCCAGGGCCAGGGCTCACAGAGGGAAGCCCCATCTCCTGGCCCTTCAGAGGCAAAATGACCCTCTGACAGTGTATCTAAGGGGGGGTGGGGGGTGCCTTTTCCAAACAGTGAACCAGCCACAATGAGGGCGAGTGCAAGGATTCTCAAGGTAGGATCGTCCAGGATGCTTGTTCAACCCATGGAATCTCTGGACCCAACCCAAACTTGCTAAATTGGAATCTCTGGGGTGAGGTCCAGGAATCCACATTGTTTGGCAAACTCCCTGAGTAAATCTTATGCACATAAGTTTGGGAACTGCTGAGAGCTCCCTGGGGGGCCTTTCTCATGTGCACCAGGTCACTTATAAGATAGCTTTGCTTCCTATGTAGCAGAGGAGCCCTCCAGCCCCTGTGTTTTCTAAAGCACACTCGGTGGGAGTAGTTGCAAGTTCCTGGATGGAAAAGTCAGCTTGTCAATGAGGATCTGAGAAGAGCATGAGAATCCCCTTCAGCAAATTCTTTCTAGTTAGTTTTTTTCCTTTTAGCAGATATGGTAAACATCCCTTGTGAATTGTTCCAAATATTTTTTGTCATCCAGAAATTGAATTGACAGTTTTGCATAATAAAAGGTTAACATAATGAGCCAAACAAGAAATGAATAAAGCTTGATTGTTCAGTTAAGAGACAGTATTTGCAACTGAGCTCATTGTCTTATCTTCAGGCTTGGTCCATTGTCTAATGAGGGCCCTCTTAAGATGTAAGAATGGCTTTCAGACGGATAAAAATCGATATTAATAGACTTGTACACACCTTGCCAGTAGCATCATCTTATCAAGGAAGCACAAATGTTTCTTTGGCCACTCATCGTTGCTTTTTATAATCATAACTGGCGTATCTGAGCATGATTGAAGTCAGATCTTCATGAGGCATGTTGGGGGGGGGACTTCTCCTTTACCACGGAAGGTTCACAGAAAGATCAACTCACAATAAGGCAGATTGATAAGAGACAGAGATTTAATTACCATGTACATGGGGAGAATCACAGAACGATTACCCAATGTCCCAATGGGATCCGGAAATGTATAAAACCTCATTTTAGAGGGGAAGGGGAGATGAGGAATATAGGTAATTCTGTTTAGGGGCAATAAATGGTTATTAGGGAGAATGAATAGATACTTGGGGGAGTGAATGGATGGGGGGAGACAGATTGACTTGTAAATGATTCTCTTTGGCAATTAAATTAAACTGAGAGGCAGGTATTATATTTAAAATGATTTGGGCCAGGTCTGGTTACATTCTTGATTTTCTTTCCTGTGATATATTGAGATAACAGGAGGGGAAGGGAAGTCAATTGTTCTTTTTGATGAGTTTTGATTTTTATGAAGAAAGAGGGAAACCCCTTCCAAGGCCTGTTGATTTCTAAGGGCCTTTAATTCAAAACACTCTTTATACCAAGGAGTCTTATTTCAGGGTGAAATTTCCTGAGTTCCTTCAGGCATCTCTGTATTCTCCATCCGTAGTTGTACTTGGCAGTTTTAACTTCCTCATTTAATTACTTTGTGATGGTGCCAGCATCCATATTAATGAAACCATCCTGACTATCTTTCCTAGATAGTGTGTCAGGGACACTTAGCAGCCACATGACGGGTCCACATGCGGATCCTCTGCTGGTCCAGGCCCAGGGCTCCCCCGTTCTCCCTTTGCTCAGGTCCCCAGACTGCTTTCCTCTTTTCTCATGGGGATTCGTGTATCTGCCTTGTTGGCGTTGCTTTTATCACGCCCAAGGCTGGCTATTGATGGAAATAGTCTCCTCAGGACATCTCTTTCTTTCTGTCCCCCCAAATGAGCACAGGCATCATTTAAATTAGTTTTCTTGCTCATCACCTTGGGGATCAGAGAGGTGAGCACAGGAATCCACAGAAGCTACTGCTCTGGCCCACCCTGGCTCTCCAGGGCCATTTAGTTAGGGGACACCTGGAGGTCTCTCCCATTGGGACCAAGAAGCTCTTTTTGGGCAACTGACTCAAAAGAAAAGCTGTCACACCATAGTCCCCTGTGGATGTGGGCTGGCACTGGCACCAGTCCCTGCTAGAACCTGCTCACCACTCCTGTGTTCTGGGCACCCTGCCTCTTCCTCCCCGAGGTCAACTCCCCAACTACATTGGTCACTTTGACTTTTCTGAGCTTGTGAAACATTTCCCCACCTGTTTCCCAAATGCCCTTCCTCCATCTTCAAGCCACTCTGCACCAACTCTGAACACTTCTAATCTGTACCTGTCCCTACCACCCCATTCATTGCCTTTCAGGAAGAGGGAAGGGTTTTCACAAGGCCCCCAAGTTAGTTATGTAATAGAGGGAGTGGCCTGAACAAGGGTAAAATGTTTTACAAGTTGTCTCTTTAAACC
>NW_012149618.1:6313097-6335739 GCF_000956105.1 Propithecus coquereli | reverse complement strand
CAGGATGGGATTTGGTTCTGGGCCATACATCCTCCTCAGGCCACAGTGACAGTGACCACCCTCGGACCATGCTTTCACAGATCTGGTGTCCACCAAAGGTGCTCTCCCTGAAAGGTGCTAAGCCATGGAAAGGAGCAGAGCTGCACTCAGTGAACCCTACCCTGGTGCAAATGCACCCCTCTCCGAGTGTTGCTTCCTGCTTCTCCAACACAAGCAGGACTCCACCACATCAGGGGAGGAAGGGCTTCATTTCCTTTCAATGCCTCTGTTACTAAGGTTTCCACATCAGTAGCAGAGCTCATCTCCCGTTGGCTGAATTCTCCTGCCTTTATAGGTACGGCAACATGTGGCAACGCCAGAGACAAACATATGTTGCCCGTCTCTTGGTTTCTTCAGACAATACAGCGTACAGACTTACTTGTTCTCAAAACAAAACCTTTAAGAAACAAATGAAAATGAGTTCTTTTTCCCACTCTGGACTTTCTCCTAGACTTGCTCAGCCTGGGTTATCGCCTTCATCCTTCCCAAAGTGTCCTTAGCTTCCACCGTGGAAGTCCCAGCCTCCGTCCTAACCCGATTCTCCTAAACTTCCACCAGCCAGGTAACAGTCTAATTTCACTTAAGAATAGCCATCACTCACCAGATACTTACTGTGTACCAGGCTCAGTATTAACATTTTACCTGCCTTTGCTTTTGTCATTCTCATGATGCCTGATGAGTTAGAATCTGTTATTGTAAGCATTTTGGTGTTTACGAAATAGGCTTAGAGTTAAATAACTTGTCCAAAATTCCATAATAAGTAAGTGGTGGGGCCAGGACAGTTTGATTTGAAAACTTGAGTGTTTATAATGCTTCTCTTGAAGGTAATATTGGGCTTATAACCTATTGCTCTGAGTGTAAGAGCATGACAAGACCTATCCTTTCCAGAGGCCATGAAAGTCGCTAGGAATTATCTTTCTCAGGGAAAATGACTTATGCCTTCTCCCTCCAGTGGTACCTTCTTGGGCCTTCCACATTAGTTCCAGATTCTAGTCCAAGGACTCCCTCTAACTTATAGTTCATTTGCCTGGATAAAATAATTATTACAACTTAAGAGAAATTAACAGTCTCCCTCTTCAACATTCAGGTAATCTACTTGATTTACCAGCTGCCTGAATTCCACACAGATTTACTGAGGACCTACTATGGGGCCATGTGTCAGCTAGGAGTTGGGGATATAGAAGATACATTATCCATGTCCTATAAGTGGCTCCTTAACCACCTGGGAAATGATCAAGTGTATGATACCCTAAGTGAGAGAATGAGAGATCGTATAGTGCAGAAATGTGAGGGAAGCCGTGAGATTGGGGAAAGCTCCACAGAGGTTAGGATCCTAGGCTTCGGAGTCAGGTTGGACTGTGTTCAAATCTGGGTGATCTTGGGTGAATTATTCAACCTCTCAAAGCCAGTCCCTTGTGTGGAAAATAGGAAGAATGATTCCTTTCCTGTAGGGTTATAAAGATTAAAATAATGATATATGTCATGTAAAATGTTTTCCCAGGGCCTAAACACGGTACTCCATTAAGAAGGCATAATATTAGTGGCAATTGCTAACATTTACTGAACATTTGCTGTTGGTAAGTAGTAAGAATAACAGCAATATTTGAACTGGGCTTTGAAAGGTTCGTTTGGGTTTGATTGGGCAGAGGAGAGATGATGAGAAATTCTAGATAAAAAAACTAGCACATTTGAAGTCATGGAAACATGGAAGCGTATAGTGTGTCTGGAGATTACTGAGTACTCTGGTAGCATGTACACAGGACATCAGGGAGAGGATGAAGCTGGAAGGGAAAGGGATAGCTAGAGATATCTAGAGGGCATGAGAACTCACAGGCCTTGCTGAGGGTTTGGAGTTCACCTTTCTGCTTTTCAGTGCTCTACCTTCCCACCCTAGAGAAGTGACCCCATTTTATATGTAAGAACACTCTGAAGATTGGAGAAAGGCCTTTATATACTGCCGGTGGGGCTGTAACCAGGAGCAGTCTTTTGGAAAAATATTTTAGCATTACAAATCAAAATCCTCTAGTGTTCATAGCTCTTGACCTAGTAATTTCACTTTTAGGAATGTATCATAAGAAATTCATTGGAACCATTTGGGCAGATTCATGTGCAAGGATTTGTAATGGCCAAAAGTTAGAAATAATCTAAATGTCCAAAAATGCAGGACTGGTTAAACAATATTATAGTCAAGTATTGAAATACCATGCAGTCATTAAGAATCACAGTTTTGAAGATGATATAATGACATGGAAAAATGTTTGTGATCTCATTTAAAGTGAAAAAGGCAGGATACAAAATAGTCTATAGTGTAATCTAGATTTTTCGAAAAAGATAAGGAAAAGATGTATGCGGGGGCAAGAGAGAGAGAAAGAAATAGAGTGATCCTATTGAGAATAAGTTTAGATTAGAAATGATACTCTTTTTTAAGTAATAAAAGTTAAATTTATTTATTTTCTTAATTTTTTTATTTTTATGAGATGGGATCTTGCTATGTTGCCCAGTCTGGTCTCAAAGTCCTAGGCCCAAGTGATCCTCCCACCCCAGCCTCCTGAGTGGCTGGGACTACAGGTGTGCACCATCATGCTGAGACTTGATACTCTTAACACCTTCCTTCAGTGGCATATACTTGCAGGAGAGATTTACATGGGAAGAGGGTCCCAAGAAGAAATCTGGGAGTGGAAGAAGTGGGCTAGAGACAATAGAGACAGATCAATCAAGAGTCCAGAATCCTGATCAAGGCAGAGCTTTCTTAGAGAAGGTATAGGGTGCCCCAGAGACCATAATGCCCAATGAGGGACAGAAGATGCTCTGTGGACACACAGAAGACACTTCCAGGGCCTTCTAGAACTACTGGGGGAAACTTTGCATCATAAGGGAGAAGGCTCTGAGCCAGTACATTAGGGTCATGGGTACTAGGTTGACATCTCTCACAAGCACTGTAGACTCTCATATCTAGACCGAAATGTCTAGATATGTCTAGACATATGGATATGTCTAGAAAAAAAAGACAGGAAATAGTTTTTACCTCTGGGTATAAGATTATGGTTTTTTAAAAATTTTTCAACAGTTTTTCAAATGTTTCTGTTATGAGTATTTCATAATCAGGAATACCAGTCATTTTTAAACCAACCCTGTGTTCCTTCTGCTCCTCTAACCTTCACCTCCTGCACACCCCCCAAACACACTCTACGTTCTCATTTTCTTCTTCTGTGCATGAGGCCAGCAACCCTGGCCTTTGCTGGGGCTCTGTCCCCCAGGGCAGGAGAAGAAATTGGAGTGGAACGGACCCGGGCCTGACTTGGGTGATTGGCAATCCTCCCGGCAAGCGGCCCCCAGCACGGCAAACTCAAGCTGGGTGACCTCCAGGCACTTCATACTTTTTGGCACTAACAAAAATCACAGTGCTTTGTTGACTTTGTTATTTCCAACCATGGAGGAATGTAAAAATACATGAAATCTGTTCAATGATCCATTTACCTACGTGGCAAACGCTCTGTATACCTGTTTACCCTGCCAAAAATAGTGCCCTTTGTCATATTTTACAGGATTATTTGATTTAATTCCCTAAGTCAACACAGGGTTTGTTTCCTCATAAAAGCGAAGAGGATGAAGCTTATCAAAAGAAATAAGACTGAGGACAGTACCTGTGGGCACCCTGGAGGACAGCACGGGAAGGAGGGCACAGAGGGCTTCTGGGTCCTGGCAATGCAGTTTCCTAATCTGGGTGCTGGAAACTTGGGTTTCACTTTGTGAAAATTCATCAAGCCATACACAGGATTTATATCTCTCGCCACTCTCACCCCTGCCTGGACCACTTCCACCACCCCCTCCTCTTGGCCAGCTCCCAGCATCCTTCACTGTGTGGGAAGCTACACTCCATGACTCTTCAGTTGAGGTGAGGTTGGGTTCTCTGTTTTGGGGTCTCCTAGAGCCTACAGCTCCCCTTCACGGCACTGATCACAAGTGAAATTGTCTGGCTGCTTTTGTGGTTATGGGTTTCATGTTTGTCTCTCACTAGACTCTAAACAACCAGGCTTGCTGTCTCCATGGGGTCTATTGCTGGGTCCTCTGTGCCTGGCACAGCGCCTGGCACAGATGGTGGTACAAGAAACAGCTTGTAAAGGAATGATGGGGCAGAGAGGGAGACAGGCAGAATAGAGGGGTGGGAGAAGCAGAGGAGAAGGAGAAGGGAAGAGGGTGAAGCATTATGTCCCTCAAGATCTGGGTATTTCAAGGCATGGCTAGAGGGTAGCAAGCGGGGGGACACTCAGGGGTGTGTTCATGTGAATGAGTAAAGAGCCTCCTAAGACAGAAGTCTCTCCAAGAGAAGGTGGACTCACACTGGCCAGACTGGCTCAAGGACTGTATCCCAGGTCCAAAAGAGGAGCGTGGGGACCCTGTGCCCAGTGTGGCTCCGATTATCTTCTGGCTCAGCGGAGGCTGCAGAAAAGCTATTTCTCTGTCATTTCTGTAGGACACTGAGTATGACAGGTCAGCAGCATGGGTGCAGGGGCCAGCCACGGCAGGGGCAGCCACAGTGTAGAGAAAGAAGGGTGGGGTATGGCCATGGCACTGTGGCCACAGCAGCATTTTCTGCACCCACTGTTGGCACTCGAGCAACTACCATGGCAGGCCGGGCTTGGGCAGCCACAGCAGGACCTGTGCATTTGGTAGACACAGAGAGTGACAGGGGAGGACTCAGAGGGCCCCCTCTGAGTGATGCAGCTGCCATTGTACGCAATGCGGGAGGACGGGGCTCAGTGGCAGGGCAGGGCCAGGGTGGGTACCATGTGGGACCAACGGGCTGTATCTCAGGGCAGATGTGAAGTGCCCAGCGGGCAATGCCAGGAAGGCGTGGGAAGGATTTCAGGGCATGCCATGCTTCCTCCAGAGCTGGAGCAAGTACGGCTAGGAATTTACTGTTAGGTGTTGCCCAGTTTACAGCCCTAGGCTGGAATTTTCTGGAAAACCTAAATTACTGAGAATTGGCTTCTAAAGAAGCCCTTCTCTTCCCTTCCCCATTCATTGGAACATATGAATGGGGACGGGAAATACCAAGAACGAAAGAAGCCAAAAAAGGAAAACAGCCCTTTGGACCTGTGAACAGGTCTTTACAAGGCCCCCCACCTGCCCTGGTGCCAAGAACATGCCATTGAGAGAGATCTCAGTACTCAGTGTTCCCTGAGACTGCTCTGGGGACTGCTCTGGGAGTTCCTGCTCTTAGTGGAAAAAGAAATATTTTATGAGCTGGGAGAAGACAAAATCATCATCAGTAAGCAGGAAAACTCTCAGTTATTTTGCTCAAAGTGCCATCTTAAGATATATTCCTGTGGATAGGGCTTTCTAAAGCATTCTCTCACCATTTTTTATGAAACTATGGCTTTCAAACACGTTTGATTACCTATCCTATTAGTAAAATCATTTCGAGCATGCACCACAAATATACGCATATTTATTCATTAATTATATAATAGTGTGTGTGTATTGTTTACTGTGTTTATAGTGAAAGTTCTAAATAAAAAGTGTCCCCTGGGGTGCAGGCATCCCACTAAACAGGCATGGGGCAGCCAGGGCCAGCATCTTAATCCTCAGTTCACAGATTGGTGAACTAAGCCTCAGAGGGAGACAGACTGTCCCAGGTCACAGAGCCAAAAATGGTAGAGCTGGGATTAAGACCCACGTCCACGCCTCCCAGGTGCTCTGATTCTTCCTTCCACATTCCAAATCTCATCTCTCTCTGCTCCTTGGTTTGGGGATGGAGCAGTCATATCAGCTTCTGGTGATGTCCACGTTGTTTCCGTGCTTCCCCTATTTTATCACTATCTCCTGCGACACAGGGTGAGCTGAGCTGCCGGGGTTCTGGAATCAGGAAGCACATGTTCCACGTGCCTCATCTCTTTCTCTTGATCCATTAAGCAGGGATGATGCAGAGACCTCCCCCAGGCCTCACCATGCCCAGGGGTTAACGTGTTCTGCAGATTATTTGTAGAAAGAAGAAGATGCTCTCCGGTAGAAGGGGCATGCCATGTGGTTGCCCTCGAGTGGCCGCTCTTGACATGGAAGACGGTTGCACTTCCCTGCGTGAAAGTGAGGCCTGAAGGAAGGTTGCTTCGCTGGGTCTTTCCTCAGCATTTCTTCTGGGCTCCTGGGGGGAGGGTGTGTAAAACAAAACAAAACAACAATTCCCTGAAGCAGAATAAAGATGAAGAAACTGAAATATCTGGAAACAATGACAACCACAAGCAAGCAGCCAAGAAATGCGCAGCTCGGGGCCCCGGGAAGTGAGACGGGATCAGGAAGAGACAGTCTTGGGGTGGAGGATCTGGAAGGTCTTGCTGTTTACAGCAACATCTTCTCCCTCTCCATGGGGCGCCAGGGCCCAGAGCTGGAGTCACTGTTTAACTAAGGCGGAGCCGCACCTGATGCACCCGTATAAGGAAGAGCCTCAGGGAAGGAGGGAGCAGATGCCAGCACTGCCAGCTGCAGCCCTTTCACCAAGACAGGGCCCTCTCCTCTGCCAGTCCCCTCCACCAGTCCTCTCCGCCCCTCTCCGTTCTGCAAAACTGCTGACGAGGAGCCTCTGGGACCTGCCCACACCATACCACTGACAGCACACCATTGGACTCACCTGTCTAGGAAATAGGTAAGGTGTGAGTGGTCATTTCCCAGAGCCTTGCACCAAGATGGTCTTCCAAACTTTAGTGAGCAGGTGAATGTCCCCAGACAGCTTCTTAATTGTGGCGATTCTGAGTCCTCACCCCAGAGATATGTACTCAGTTGCTCTGGAAACTGGGTACTTTCGATGCAATGGTCCAAGGATATGCTTTAAGAAAAACTAGGACAAAGGATGAGTTGCTTTTCTAAGAGAAGCTAATCTAAACTTTGCAGGGTCCATGCAGAGAGAAGATCTCTTAATCACTGAGTCACCTTTGCTTTCTGCTCATTCAAAGCCACGACCTGGAGGGCCATGTTCACCATAAGGGACACCCTGATGACAGGAATCGTGTCTTCTCTGTTCACTGGTGCATAGTTTCTGACATGTAGTAGGGGTTTAATAAATATTTGCTAAAAGAAGGAATGGGTCATAGGCCCTTTGTTTTCTAATGACCTAGCCTAATAGTTAGATGAATGAAGTTGAAAAATCTGATTAATCATGAAAAACAGATCACTACCAGATTCAGACAGTTCGTGTACCCTTCCAGCTGCGTCGTATGTCACGTACATGTGTCTCTGTGGCTGCTAAAGTTGTGTGATCTTTGGGATGTGTTGCTGTTCTCTGGGAGACAGTTCCAGCTGTTTAGCTTGAACCCAAGCTAACCAGATTAGAGTAAGTGCAGATATTTTCCCTCTGTAGCTACAGTTGGGTCATGAACTAGTGACTGCCCTGTTGTCTTGGGTCACAAATAGAACTTTGCTTACCCCCAAGTAGCATTAACTGGATCTTCAGTCAGCACATCCTCTTGAACTGCCCGACTTTGTAACCAGCTTGGCCTCAGTTACTTTTCTTTCTGAAGGGGTGCGGGAGTGACAGCCGGAGGAAAGCTCGCTTATTGGTACACTTATTGATGAAATTATAATAACCTACCAGTTTTGTAATAGGCAAGAGTTATATGTAGCATGAGCTCATTATCCCCAGTTTGTAGATGGAAAAAGTGGGATATCTGGTGGGTGACTTGCTACTAAGCTGCTCGTACAGGTGCAAATGACAGAGCTAGAGTTCTGTGGTTCCTGGTACCCCATTTTGTCCCCTTGGTTACTTGGTTGCATTCAGTGACCTGCTTGAAAGAACACCTTAGAAGAAAAGATGCTGCCAAGAAATACACACGTGAATGACCCACCTCCTGGCACTGAGAGCATACTCAGTGTTGAGCATTGTGCTTCATACCACCATATATGTTAGCTGTGTGACTTTGGGAATGTTACTTAACTTCTCTGGGTCCCAGTTTCCTCATCACTAAAATGTGGTAGCCACAGTATCTGCCTCATAAGATTACTGAAAAGGTTAAATGAGATAGTACATGTCAAGTACTTAGCAGTGTCTGGCATACAATAAGTGCTCAAGAAATTTTAGTTATTACTATTGACATTATTCTAGCCTGGTTCTCTATAAAGCACAGGCCGAGGCAGAGCACAAGTGCTGGTGCACTTGCCTATTAGGAGGTGCAATACCGGGGCGGGGAGAACGAGGGGAGCGGGAGCTGAGAGTGGGAACTGAGAAGAGAAGGACAGAAAGCAATACAGGGCGACATGTCACCCACCTGCTTCTCTTCACAAAGAGACATAGCTGCCCACTTGGCCAAAGCAGGACACCTCTGGACTGGCTTTACAGAAGCGTCGCACCGTGGAATCGTGCATCAGAGAGAGCGTGGAGAGGACATTTACACATGGCCTCCCTCTGTCTCCTAGCTCCTACTGTTCCAAGTTTGCCCCCTGGGCTTCTAGCTGTGTCATCTGACCCCCTTGGCAGCCACTGGGAAATCCTTGAGACTTGGTATGTCCCCTAAGTCCAACAGCGGTCGGAAGAGCCACTTCCTTGGTGGGGGTAGAAAAGGGGACCAAGAGCCCCAGAGACAGGTGAGGTTCGGAGAACTTGACAGAGAACATATGAGATGTTCAGAAAGGATCGAATTATCACCATTAGCATGTGCTGAGCACTGTGCACGGCACTAGTGTTCCCCAGGAGTCAGCTCTCTCTCCCATGAGAAAGCTCCAAGGGGGTCCTCAGGTGGGCTGGTCCATCCCTCTCTCCCCAGCGTTTGGAGGAAGTCAGACTGGGTGCATTCCAACACTCTTACAACTCTATGTGTTGTTTTCTGCCATCTTTGGGACTCCATCTCTTGAACAAGTGTTTCCCGTAGCACGGTGCACAGAACACAAATTCTGGGGGCTGTTGCTGGGAGCGCCTTGATATAAAGATACTGTGATAAAATATTTGGATGAGTGTTGCTTCCTGCTCTTCCCTCCTTGGAGAGTCATGATTCAGGTTTACACATAAAGGCTTTGAGGAGGCCAAAAGAAAGAAACTGGTCGAACTGCGTGCACCAGCCCTTCCCATACTGAACACTGGTTGGAAATGCTGCTTTGGACCATAGCAACCCTGGGCTCAGACTTTTCTGTCTTGATCCCTGAATTCTCAGTGGATTCTTCTCTGCTATGCACCACTTTTTGCTTTGCACAAACCATTTTGAATTAAAAAGTTTGCAATATAATGGGAGGCTGTGCAGTGCGTGGAAAGCTCACCAATCTGCAAGGCTGATTCTCCCAGGAAACAACCGGCCAAGCCTTGTTTCCTCGTCTTAATAGCAAAGATAGTTGAACGAGGGGATCCCCAGGGGGTCTTCCAGCCTCTGGTCATCTGTGATGTTGGAAGGCAACTGAAGACCAACTCCTGCAGCTTCTGCATAGCCTTAGAGATGAACTATCTAGCTAATAAACAGATCCAAATTTTTAAGAAATGGCGTAGAAGTGTGAAGGGGAGGTCTGCCCATGCTGCCCCCTCCGATGGAGTTGCACACGGGCCGAGAGGCAGACCACGTCCGAGGCAGTGGCCTGGGTGATGGGCTGCCTCTAAGTGCTTGGGCTGGAAGACAGCCAGGGCTCTGGGGTTAATGCCTTTCCTCTGGCCAAATAAGCCCCAGGGGACCTTTAAAACTGAGAGTGGCCAGGACCTTTATTTGCCTTCCCTGTGAAAGAAATGTCCCTTGGGCAGCACTCTGCCCTCTGATCACCGTGGGGTCAGCCCTGCCAGGCCCACCTTCCCTGCGGGTGGATCCGGCCTGACCAGCGCCCCTCACTCAGTGCAGAGGACTGAGGCAGATCCCTCAGCCTGCGACCAGAGACGCTGAGGGGCTGGTCTTCATCAGAACTGGCCACACACCTGCCTCCAGGAGACACAGCCAATGACCCAAATTGGGATCTGTTCCCAGGTGCCTGGGGCAGGAGAGGTGATAGGGCCCTGAGTCCTAGGAATGTTTGCCCTAGTTCTCCTCCTCAAACACTGTCTTCTCCATGGTCTAAGCCTTAACCAGAAGTAGCTGCCAGACCAGCTGAACTGCACCGTTAAGCCCCTTCTCAGAACACTGCAGCCTCCTGGCAGGAACTAAATGCAAACTCACAGACGGCACAGCCTGAGGGAGAGGTTAGGGCAGAGGCTCCAGGCACCTTCCGTCAACTCAGAGGCTATCCTCACCCAGTGCCACATCCCCCTTGAACCTGTCCTCCAACCCTCTTTCCGCTCAACCAGGTCACTTTCCCCAGATGGGCACGGGGCTTGCCGGTAGCTCCCTGCCTGCCTCCCCTGTTCTAGAAGGTGGCCTAGGGAGTAGAGGGGTGGAGGTTTGTGACAGCGTCTCCATCTCTTCTCAGGTGGAGGCCCCCAGCCCTGCCCCTGCCTGGGCCTGGCCTTCCCACTGCCTCTGTGTCAGGCCTCAGAGCGGGCTCTCTCTCCTGCCCCCTACTGCCTCTCCTTCTCCGTCCCAGACTGGCTGTCCCTGCCCTTCTCTGTCCCTCCCTCTCTCTGTCTGGGTCTCCTGCCACTCTGACTGTCTCTCTGTGTGGCCCTCTGTCTTTGTTGCTGTCTCATCTGTTTTCTGTTTCTCTTTGTCTCACTTAAATGAAAAAGCCTGAGAAGATGGGCTGGGAGGAAATCCTTTAAGAATAAATGGATTATCTAGATGTGGCCTCAGCTTCTAAAGATCCTTTAAAAAAAAAAAAAAAAGGAAAGAAAAAAGACCTTAAACCTAGTCCTGTCTGGCTGATGCCTTTGGGAGGTGAGCAAGTCCGGGGCCTGGGATCTACCCGGAGAGTGTTGGTCTGAGATGGTGGCTCCCGAGATCCAGCATTTTAACTTGACACATGGCAGGTCCCAACTTCCTAAGTCCACCTGATTCGCTTCAGAGAACATTTCAATCAGCCAAGTGGGAAGCACATCTTTTCTTCTTGGATGAAAAACAAAAAAAATCCATGCTCAGAAATCTGCAAACATATCAAATATTACACAGTTTCTCAGACACATTTAATTGTAGAACCCAGAAAGAATACTCTACCTTGTCCATAGAATACAGTTGACAGTCTACTCAAGAACTTTCTAGACCTCTTTCATAATTAAATGACACATATCAAAGCCTGGGGATAGGAGAGGAGGATCCTTTCATGCAAAGACAAATTTCATTTTTTTATGTTGGCACAGGATGAACCTAAACTTAATTGAAGGAATAATGCATTCTGTGGGTTCCTATTTTATTATCTAACAATATCATTTAGGGTACAAAAGAACCCGTATTCTCAATTCCAGAAACAGAGAACATTACAGTTGAAAATCACTTAAAACAGTAAGTCCAACTTTCTCAGTGTTCCACGTGGGGAAACTGAGGCTAGAGGAGGCAGCCACGTGCCCAAGACTCACAGAGTTTGGTGGAGCTGCACAGATTCTTTCTCCTGGACAAACGTTCTCTTTGTTACTCTGCAGGGTCTCCTGGGAGGGACCCATTCACTGAGCTCTTGGAGCTCCCTTAGGTCACACATCTAGGAAAATGCTGGGTCCACGTGGCAGGGGCAGTAGGGTGAGACGGGGTCGGGGTTGCCCTCACTATGAAACCACAGAAAGTGGCTTCTGCTTTCTGCCTCTCTTGTGCCAAGCTGTTGATCTCCTTGGCAGTCAGCCCTGATGCTGAACTCAGAGTCGCTGGCAGGCGATAGATAGTTCTATTCTGAGCACTTACTTCTCTGGCACCTGTTCCAGATCTGGGAGGCTTCGTAGCTTTCTAAATCTGAAGCTATGAGGTGCTTCTTTCATTTTATTTCTTCCTCTTCCATGGCCCTTGGCAGATTAAAGATGATCTCAGAGGATGAGAAACACTTGCTTACCCTGTACCACTCCCAGTCCTGATTAAGCTGGAAGTAAGATGCCTCTTGGTGGGGACAGTGGCATGCTCTGCTTGCACCAGCCTTGAGGCTGAGAGCGGGACAGGAGTGGAGCCCAAGCGATACATAAACTTCATCTGTTTGATCTTCAGCCTCAGTTTCCCCTTCTGCAAAGTAAGCCCTGCATAGTCTTCCTCTGAGACCTGACTTTCTAGACGCCATAGACCCCACCCATGGCCTTTAGGCCACAAAGGCATGGACACTCTGCAATGATTCGGAGATGCGGGAGTGGCCTGGGGTAGCGCTGCTCTGGGGGTTAAATTCCATCTTTGAAATCTGACATTTGTGTTCATTCTCACACTTACACCATCTGCTATCAGCTCTCCTTGAGAAATAGTCATATAGTCTCCCAACTCGCAGTAGATTGGGATATACAGAAAATTCTCTTTCTCCCTCTCCCCCTCTCCCTGCTCTCCCCGCCGCCCCCAAAGCCCTGGGGTATACCAAGGTGGCGTATAGCTGAGACTGGTTTGCACGGGGTTTCTTTCCACCAGAGAGCAGTTAAGTGCCTTATTTTCTTCACTCGGGTAGCTAAATGATTCTCGATGTGTTAAACAGTGTAATTAAACACACGCGCACAAGTGCACGGGCCCCTTCCCCCACCCTTCCTTGTTCCTTGTCAGCAGAGAGAGTGTCAGTCCCAGCCTTCAAGCTCTGTTAGTTTTAATTTGAGTTGTGGAATTAGTAATGGGTTTTGCTGGAACACTGTTGTGGGAAATAGATCGCTCCTCGTGCAGGGTTTGGGCACCATTTCAAATGAGTATTTGTTAAGGGGGAAACCGTCCCTTGTCGTGTTCTGCTACATTACATCAGATTTATTTCCATTGTTCTGAAAAACACCAGCCAGGAGAGGGCTGTGTGCAGCACTCCTGGGCAGGGAACAATTGAGTGCTGCTTCCTGTTCCTTAGATGACTGCAAAAAAAAAGGCAAACAAAATCACCCTTTTGTTGCTGGAACATGCTGAGTGCGCCCTGCAGGCAGGGACCCCAGGGCCACTCCAGCATCTGTCACCGTGGGGGGTGGGGGTGGGTGAGGAGGTGCCATCGTAGTGCTGGCAGAAAGTGAATGAGTGGTTTGGTCGCCAAAGTGCGATGCTGAAGATGCTGAAGAAAAGCAACTGAGTGGAGAGAGCCCGGCAGGTCGAAGGTGAAAGTGACCTGCCTATTCAAGGGCCCCCTTGCGCCGCCCTCTTGCTATCATCCAGCCACTGCGCCACCATTTCCACTGAAGTGCTTACGCCCTTCCTTGCTTGTTCCTGTTAATTCATGTCATTAGCAGCTCTTCTGTGCTGGCCAGCAGGGATGCATGTAGGGTATATACATTTAAATGTAAATGAATTAAAATTGAATGAAAATTAAAATTCAGTCCCTTAATTACACTAGCCATATGTCAAGTGCTCAACAGCCACACGTATCTGATGGCTACTGTATAGGAGAGCATAGGTCTAGAACGCGCTCATCATCGCAGAGGGTTCTATTGCAAAGCTTTCTGATCAAAACCACCCCTTCCCAAATATCTGGGGACTCGTTGCATCCTCTGGACCACACAGGTCATGTGTTTTTCCTTTGCTTTCAAATCCTTTCCACTGGGCATGTGGTTGGCTTCAGCCAACTTGACCATCATGGCAGGACAGGGCAGGCAGGAAGAGGAAAAAGCCCTGGGGACCAGGGGAGGCTGTGGGACACTGGCCCAGCCATAGGTGCTGAAAGATAACGTGGTCTACAGCATGGCTCAAGGAGGGTGTGTGCTAAGAGCTTCCTCCAGGCAGACAAGGGCATCAAGGGTCTGACACACAGGAAAAACACAACTCTGGAACCTGGAGAGCCCTGAGGTTGGAAGTGCAGAGGTGACTGGCCAGTGCCTGGGGTGCCCACCACCTGGTACAGGGCCCCAGACACTAGGCTCAAGTTCAGGGATTTCCTGTTAGAGTGACAGTCACAGGCTTTTACTATGTGCCACGCCAAGCCCTTTACAAGAATCTTCTCATTTAATACCCACCTACAGCTGCGAGGCTGGTTTTATTACCCAACCTGCAGCCCATTTTATGTGTAAGGGAAAGAGGTGCAGAGATGCTAAGGGGATTGCCTGAGATCATTCAGTCAGTCAGTGACAGCTGGACTCAAACCAAAGTTCTACCCTGATTTCGCATGCTCTGACGCCCATTCCACGCTGCCTCTCCTTTTCTTTTCTTGTTTTCTTAAGGGATGAGGCAGGGTCTGGTTTTCTAAACTGGAGCATAACCTTGGGGGCCAGAGAAGCAGCCAGGGATGCTTAGGAGTGGGAAGCCCAGTCGTGGGACCAGAGGTGGTTAAATCCCTGCTCTCTGCAGGGCTGGGCACGGGCCGCAGGGGCCAAGTCTGATGGTCACTGTAGGGCTCTCATTCTGCCTTTCTGCTAACAAACATCTCTAGATCTCTAATTCTCCTTCCCAGGAAGAGATTTCCAGGCTCCTCGTATACTTAGCTAGAATGCCTACAGACTGTGTGGCATTTTCATGCCAATTAGAAAAAGTCCCCACCTCTTTCAGGTTTGCTATACCTGTATGCCAGGAGCCCCTGCTGTGCCTCCCCGGCCAGCGCCCTTATGCTGCTCAAACACTCTTCTGTGGACACCAGTGTCGATGTGCCTCTGGGAACACAGCTCCTAGGGCTGAACACAGATGTCCACGTCGGGTCAAGAGTGGCTTCGTACAGGGGACTGGGCTATTCCGTCTAGAGCAGCACCATATTGCTATAGAAGCCATTCAGATCCTGTCAAATCTTTCATAGTTTTGCCTCATTTGAAATAGGAAGTCAAGTAAGGCAGACAAAATATTTTCAGAATGCAATTTAGTCCAGGCAGACCCTGCTCACGATTTGCTTGCATGGTTAACATTGAAATATGAAGGCAGGTTTGCAGTTTCCTTGGTTAAATTCTGCCTTCTTGGTTCTGGGGTCATTTAGAATGATGATTCTGTTATCTGCTTGGTTAATTGTCATTCCTTCATTTCTAGTAATAAAAATGATGAAAGAGTTGAAAAGGATCTTCACTTTTATTTCAGCATCTTCTTCCAGGATCAAGATAAAAATATTCAACAGGACAGAGGTCTGTGACTATCATAGTGCAATGATTCCAAGCTAATCCAGGACCATTTGTCCACAATCTCTGGGTCAAATTGTGAAGTCTATTTCTGTGCTATACTGTGCTATATTGTACTATGCTGCATTGTGCTGTCCTTTACCACAGGGTATACAATCTGCTCAGTCTAGTCTAAACTAGTCTACATGCAGGGAATTGGTGGTGATTTTATCAAGATTTTATCACTTCTTTCTAAAAATCAAAATATGTTTGTGTGTATATATACATATATGTGTGTATGTGTGTGTGTATATATATAAAATTCTCCTTTTCTCCAAATTAGGGACTCTGTTGGGTAGGGGGAGAAAGAAAACAAGAGGGAAAGTTAAGTAATTGGCTTTAGTAAGGCTATATTTGCTTCTAGAAATACCAGCTTTATTTCCTAAGTACTCAAATTGTTTCTTTGCAAGTCCATTTCAGAATTTTCCTATAAATTTCAGACTTCTCAAAAATATTATTATAGAGCTATAAAAAATTTTAAATCAGTATGTGTTAATTACAAATACATTTCTTGTTTAAAAAAGAATATTTCACAAAACTTCTTATGTTAAATTCCCGTAAGAATGAACATTTGGTCCAACTTATAATACTTAAACATACAAGCAAATCCTTGTAAAACAGTCATATTTGTGTAAAGTGAAGAATATCTGTGTTCATCAAAAGACAAGGTAAAGGCATTAAGAAGATGAGCCACACACTGGGCGAGGATATTTACAGCACACGGGACTAACAAAAGACAAACATCCAGAGTAAGTAAGAATCTCTACAAATCAATAAGAGAAAGACAGCCCAACAGACAAATGGGCAGGAGATATGAATATTCATTTCTCAAGAGAGGGAACATAAATGAAGAATAAGCATATTGAAAGGTGCTCAGTCTTACCCCTAATCAGGGAAACAAATTAAGACCACAAGGAGTGGCCATTGACTTCCACCGATGGGTCCAGATGAGAAGCCTGCCAATACTGAGAGTTAGTGAGGATGGATAGCCATGGGAGCTCTTTCGCGTTGCTGGCAAGGTTGTAAATTGATACAACCTTGGAAAATAATTTGGCATGCTTAGTGAGATTGACTATGTGCATATCTTAAACCCAGAAATTCTATTTCTAGGAATCTAAGCTACAGAAAAATCTTACAGGAGGTGGTGCGCAAGAACACTTATAGCATACTTTTTATTAAAACCAAGAGGAGAACATTAAATGCCCATCACAAGGAGCAGTATAAATAAATTGTAGAATAATGTATTATGTGGCTATGAAAATGAATGACATTCAGTTACATTTTTACCTATGGGGGGAAGCACATTACTGAAGACTGTGTAACAATATACTGTATTTAATTTTTAAAACAACTCTATTAGGACATATGAAAACTGTACATATTTAAGGTGTAAACTTTGATGAGTTTTGACACGTATATACACATGTGAGATCATCACCACACTCCTCCTCCCCTACCCCCATCTTCAATTCTTCACCTATAAAATGACTAGAATCTGTCTCCCCTCTGGCTTCTTTTCTGCTGCTCTAACACCATCTCTCCCGTGGACAAATGCCTCTTAGCATCCTCCCTGCTTCCAGTTCCTGCCCAGCCCCTCTGCCAGCCCCCCAACCTGCTCCCCAACCTGCAGCACAATCCTATATACAGATCTGGTCATGCCTGCGTCTTCAGTGCCATGCAGAGCTTGAAACATGTCACCATCCAGCTTCCCAGCCTTCTTTTCTGGCCGTCTCTTCCAGCACTCTCTATCCCTGGCCCCTCCCCACCAAACCCTGCAGTCCCTCCCCATTCCCTCTAGCAGCCAGCGACTTTCCAATCCAGCCACTCAGGGCAGCTGTGGGCATTTTTTTTTTTTAAATCTGTCTACTCATTCTCCACCTGACAAATTCTTCTTCCTTCAAGGCCCAATTCAAAAGTCACTGCCCAGAGGAGAGTCATTCCAGACCCTCCATGGCAGTTCATAGCTGCTCTTCTCTGCGTCCACAGGACTAAATACACGTTTTTCATTGAACTGTTCTGTTGAATGATAGACATCTTTCCCACTTGATAATCAGCGTCAAGGCAATAAAGATCATGTCGAATTTATCTTTGGATTGCCAGCATTCAGAAGAGTGCCTGGTACAAGGTCAGTGCTCAATGACTGTTCATCGAATGTGCAAGTACCCCAATAGCCCCTCATGCACACAAGAGCACAGTGAGAAGCTGTCCAGGACAGCAGAGTGAAAGCTTAACTGGGGGTGAGGATGCCTGATTCTAGTTCAGGCTTGCCCACCAACTGGCTGTGTCTCCAGGGACAGCACGAATCTGGTCTCAGTGCCCCCACTTGTAAAGGGGCATACATCAGAGTGCCCTTCTGGGTCTTGCATCTGATGATACAAAGGACTTGATGGCTCACCCCTAAAAATATCCCTTCTTCTCTCCAGAAGGAAAGGACCTCAGAAGTCTTCTAAGGAAAGTCATGGCGCATAACCAGGAGCTGTTAGCAGAGACCAACGTTATCAAGTTCAAAGACCAGGACTTTAACTCCTTGCGGGATCATTGCCTAAGCAGGGGCTGGCTCTTTGAGGATGAGACGTTCCCTCCCATGGCTTCTTCCATAGGCCAGAAGCTGCTCCAGGAAAAACATCTCTCCAATCTGGAGTGGAAGCGGCCCCAGGTGAGTGAGTCCCAGGAACACACCCGGCCGCAGGCCCTCAGAGCTGCCTGCTCCCGTACCTCCCACTGAAAGGAGGATGGGCCTCGGCCCTGATTTTCCAAGATGGCCCAAACCACACTAGAAGCAGAGTAAAATTCATCTGGTCCCTCTGCTAGCGTTATTATATATCCTCTCAGTGGGAGGCCAAGACCCCGTGACAGCAACCAGGACCCCAGACCCCCGGGCTCTAACCCAGTTCTAACGCTGAGCACATTACTGGATTAAAATGCCTCCGTTTTCTCACCTGAAAAATGGGAAACCATGAGGATTGTAGTAATTGGTCTTTAGGGTCTCCGCCACCTCCACAACGAAGCCCATCTGTCAGTCTATCACCCTTTCTTCTCGTCCCGTGTCAGTATCTTTATATTCTTTTTTCCTTCCCCACTAGAACTTGCACAAAGGGAAGATATCGTGCTAGTCATGTATACGATAGGGTGAATTTAAATGGTTGCCTTGCCTCTCTCTTTTATGATCCCACTCTCCATCTTATAGAGGCTTGATCACCTGTATGTGGATTGCAGACATCAGCTGTAAAATTAGCGAGACACTGCAGGACAACATTCAAACCACCCTGACTCCCCCACCCCAGCAGATGGCCACTGACTCCACCTTGGAGCAAGGTGAGCCCTGCTGGTTTTTCTAGAACTGTCTTAATTTTAGGGCACAAAGCTCCACGGGAAATTTCTCAGCAGATGCAACAATCTCGTAATCTCATCAGGGCCACTGCTGATGCAAAGGACCTGGTTGAGGACCACTTTGAGGATCCTGATGCCCGAACTTCAATGCATGTTGCCAAAAGCTGCCAGCAGGACCTAGGGCAAGATCAAATAATATAATGTCTAGTAAGCTAATGATTACAATATCAGCAGCTGTTATTGGACACTGCTGAAATGCCAAGCACTCCTCTGAGCACTTTCCACAAAGATAGGTCAGATTATATAGAAAAGGTGTTTTCTGATGGTGTCTATGAGGAGGCTCTGAGGTCCCCTAAAGTATCTGTCCAGTCTGTGAAATCTAATTCAGTTCGGCCCATGAGAAGGACAACTCCAGAATCAAGCTCTGGAGCTGACACCATCTTGCACTAAGGTAGGACAGATTTGTGGCTTTGGGAAAGAGAAGCGTTGTGAAAATCAGGTGGAGTTTGAGACGCTGCTTAGAGAAAGATGGGGGTGTTCAGGCTTCAGCAATAAGTCCCCAAAAACTCTCGCTTCTGCCTTCACCTCCTGAGGAGAGCCGAGGCAGAGGACTCTATTTAAAGAGGTTCCGAAGGGTCATTTTTCTTTGCCTTTGTTATTTTCAGAAGCTGAGATTCTTTTGGAAAGTGTTTTCTTCTTTTCTCCCAAGGTGCTGAGCAATAAGATGTGAGACACATCTATAGTGTTGAAGAATCTATAACATTTCTATTTAGAAAAGGCTGAGAGTTTCTTATTATCTAAGGCTAGCGACATTTCAGTTTGTGACAGCTTTGGGGACAAGGAGAAACTGAGGCAAACAGAGCTGAAACGACTCATACAGAATCATGCCAGGAACCCAAAATACAGGCAGCTAGGAGCCAAATACGTATTTCCCCTTCCCTTCCTCATCCACAGCCTTACCTGAACTCGGCCAGGGGCTCACTCTTCATTCCAGCATTTCTTTATAAACACCACTATTTCTTTGTGTCCCTTATCAGAATTGGCAATGCTTATCTTTGTACAATGCTTTCCAGAGCTTTCCATGCATCTTCTCTCACTTTATCTCCTTTGTTCTTTCCTAATTTTGTAGGAAAGAAAACCAAGGCTCAGACAGGTGCTATGATTTGCCAGAGTGACACGGTTAGCGAGGGAAGGAGCCGGGATTTACACTGAGATCCCTTCCACACGCTGCACTTTTCCTCACGCTGACTTGAGCTCCTGCCTAGTAGGGACCCTGTCTGAATTTGGATGAATGAATGAATGAATGAGTAACTGGATGAATGAAAGATTCTATCTACGGGTGCCTGATGCAGGTCTCAAACTCATATGTGTAGTAGAGAAACCTTGGGTTGACCTGTTTTCCAAGTAGGAGGGCAGACGAAAGAGCCAATGTACTCACCCCTTCAACACTGTGATGTCCTTGACTACCACAGCTCACAGCTGTCGCAGCAAAGAACCTTGGAAGAGGAGCCACAGCCAGCCTGGCCCAGTCCTAATAGTAATGGCTGCCACTCACACAGTGCTGACCGCATGGCAGGTCTGGCTTCAGGGGCTTTGACTCACTGAATCTTCACAGTATTTCCAGGATGAGATACTATTACTAGCCCCATTTTGCAGATGAGAAGCAGCAACAGAGAGTAGAGCAATCTGCCCACAGTCATGCAGCTAGATGGTGGCAAAGCTGGGATTTGAACCCTGGGGTCTGGCTCCAAGACCTGAACTCCTAACACCACATTATATTGCCCCCGTAAGGCCTCTTCATAAATTCATGTCATACTCTGGGCTTCTGCTTCCCACTAATAATGTTTTACACACCCATAGAATCTCCTACCTTATGTAGGTAACCAGGAAATTGATCACTCTTCAAAGTAGACTTCCCTATGTTCTACCCTTCTTTCCATTTTTTTAGGTAAAAAAAAGAATGGGGATAAAAATGATACCTGTACCATATATTATTACTTTCAGGAAAAATAAATAAATACTTAGAATAGTGTTTAGCACATTGTACGCACTTACTAAACACTAGCTATTGTTGCTGTGGTTAATTTGGGAGGGATGCCATAGGCCAGCAGCCTCAGGGCCTACCCCCTGGGATTCTCAGGCTTTCACAGTTGTCTTAGTTTTAGCCCTTGGCCAGTTTCAGCAAATACTTTCAGGGAGAAATGTGGGTCAGAGAAAACCATTTGGGGGCTAAGAGGATGCTGGCAGGGAATGTGAAAAATGCCTTTCTTCTCGTGTTCTCCTTCCTACCAGTACTTTCAGAAAGTTGACTCCCAACGTACAGCTTGCTCAGTGCCTGTTTATAGGTCAGACTGGTATTCCTCAAACTCCCACTGTATAATGGCTGAGGTGGCTACCAAGGCTCTGTGGGCATTCTCTACATTCTAGGCTTTTCCAGACAATGGAGAAGCTCCTACTCTAGACAACTGTTACACCATGATGGACATCATTGTACCTTGAGTATTCACCCCAGCTTAGTAGGTTCAACAATAGCTCAAGAGTCTGGAGCAGGAGATCCAGGCTCAACTTTCTATGCCTGGTGCAGAAAAGTTGTTTTGTGTTTCATGCCTACCCATCTTTCTCTCTCTCTCTTTCTCTCCCCCACCCTTTACCTACCCTCTCCTTCCTCTTCCTCTTGTCCTTCCTCCCTCTAACAATTAACCTAATCCATTTTGCTGCTGACACTTTTTTTGAAGTAGAAGCCCCCTTCACATCCTGCTTCATTCTGCTTCTGTTTAGGGAGTTTCCAGCCCTCCCTCCCCTAGTTACATTCCACAGCAGCCGTGGCTGTTCACTGAGTAGGACACCACTCCTCAGTGCTCCCTGCAATGCCCCGTCTCAGCAAGAGACAATGCTAAGAAGTATGCTGATTCACAGGGCATCTGAGTGATAGTTTCCTGAACTAAATTTGGTGCTTAGAGTGGCTCCCTTTTAGGAGAATTTTTATTTTATGGAAAATAATAAATCCCATTTATCAAGTGTGCATGTGTGAAGTATTATCCTAAGTGCTTTACATGCAATATTTAATTTTATTACCCTAACAGTCCTGTGAGGTAGACTATTATTATCCTTGTTAAGTAGATCAACACTGTCTAACAGAACTTTCTGGGATGATGGAAATGTTCTTTTTGGACTATTCAATACAGTAACCATTAGTCACCTGTGGCTACTGGGCACTTGAAATGTCGTTGATGTGACTGAGGGATTAAAAGTTTTAATTGTATTTAATTTAAATTAATTGGAATATAAGTGTCCACATACGGCTTAAGGCTACCATATTGGACAGTGCAGAACTGTAGGTGGTGGATCTTCACAGCAGTCACCAATGTGTGTCTGATGGGGAGATTAAAACCTCATCTGCATCCCCATTCTATAGTGAGGAACATTTCACCTCTTGGCTGAGGAATGTCCTATATGCCCAAAGGGTGTTCCCCAACGGGGGCTCGGAGCTCAGTGTACAGCCCCATTGTGGCCTCTTGCCTGTGGCCAAGCCAGAGGGAAGCGTTGCCTATCCAGACAACAACTTTCATCTTCCCTGCAGCCAGAGCAGTTTCTGAAAGGATCATTCACTAGAAATGATCCACCTTCGGACCAAAATGTGTTCTTCAGGAAAGGAAGAGGTTAACGAGTTGGAGATATGAGTGTCAGTGAGGTTGTGAAGACGTACCAAAGGCCATAGGTAACAGAAAATGACAGAAAGTGGCCGTGCCAACAACTAATTGCCATTGTGCCAAAGAACTTTGATGCCAATAAATCAAAGCCCTCTAGCAAAAATAGAGAAAGGAGTGATGTTGCCACCTGTCCCAGCCTGAACTCTGGCCACTGTCTGAATGGGCTGAATGCCAAGATGCTAAATATAGTGTTCCCTCATCCCAGAGCAGCATGCAGTCTGACGAGGTGTGTGAACAGCCTTTGGAGGGAATGCAGGAATATGCAAAGCGCTGTCACATTGGAAGGCACACCTCCAGAGGCAATTGGAGGCTGGTTTAGTACCACTTCAGAGAGGGCATTTTCAAAGATTCCAGGGAATTTTGCATTAAATGAGCTTCTGACATACCTAATATAACAGAGATTATCTCCAAACTTTATCTGGAGAAAGAGCTCTACGATCTAGAACTAAGTTACTGAGATTACTTAGTTTGACTGTTGCTGATGGTTTCTGTATTATTCAGGATTCTCCAGAGAAACAGAACC
>NW_012149618.1:6270937-6301087 GCF_000956105.1 Propithecus coquereli | reverse complement strand
ATATAGGGTTGTTTCTTTAACGCCTATTTAATTTTCAAGTGATTAAGTTTTACAAGGAGTAGTCTTTTTGTTGCTAAGTTTTAGTTCTATAATATTATAGTCAGAATATAATTCATAAAATGTCTACATTTGGGGAAATTATTAAAGTAGTTTTACTTATGGCCAAGTCCATGGCAGTTTTTGTAAATGGTTCGTGGACATGCAAGAATGTATATTATCCAGTGGTCATGAATTTTACATACTGAATCAAGGTTTCTTATTTGCAGATTGTATTATCTGCAATTATTTCTTTATTCTTCACTTATTTTTTCTTTGCTTAACTTGTCAAATTGTAAAAGAGGTTTGGAGTCCCCCCATTACTATTGTTTGCAGAGTTCTTCTTAAGCTTTCAGATGTTATGGCTTTACACTTCTCCTGGTATGTCCTTTGGTGCCCAAAGGTTTATGATCTTTCTATCTTCTTGTTGGAATAAAACTTGTATAATATCCCTATGTCTTATATTTAATGCTTCTGGCCTTGAATTTCTTTTTATTTGATAGTCATATTGCCAATCCAGCATCCTGCTGTTTGCATTTCCCTGTTTTATCTTTGCTCATCTTTTTGATCAATTTTGATCAATTTTGTTTTCACTTTTATAGGTATATATTTCTTATAAAAAGCATATTTATAACTCATTATTTACCACTGTTTCTTCTACCCTTCATTTCTCCTTAAGATTTTTGTTGTAGTTTAACCTTCATTTGATAGAAGTAGTTCCTTGAATAATTTTCTCAGAATACATGAGTTTTTTATTTGCTCTCACTTAAGAATGATAGTTTAGTATAGGATACTTGGATCACATTTCTTTTCCTGAAAAGTTTGTAAACATTGTCCCGTTGTCTTGTAGCTTCCAGTGTTGCAGAAGAAAAATTCAATGTTAATCTATGTTCTTGACTTTGTATGCAACATGTTCTTTTAAACTGCAAGTCTATAAGATGCATACTTTCACCTTGGAGTTCAGACATTTCTCTAGAATATATCCAGATGTATGCCTTTTAAAAATCAATCTTGCCTGAAATTCAGTGATCTTTTTCAACCTGAAAAGCTACATCCTTCTGCTCAATTAGGTTTCCCCTCCATTATTTTTAGGCCCCCTCCTTTATCTTGTTCTTGCCTCCTGACATGCAACTATTTGCATACTATGTCTCCTGACAGGCATCCAGGTGATGCTACTGCTGCTGGCCCAAGGACCCTATCAAGGATAGAGCTAGTGAATCCAGGATTGACCTATGTCTGAGCTCACCCCAGGGGTACCAGTGTTGGTGGGAATTAGGTGGTTAGGACAACTTGAGACCCAGGAAGGACATACTCTGCCCTTTTGGATAACAAAGAAAGTCACACAGTTTCTCAGAAGCAGCTGCAGTGGCGTTGACTTCTGTAGATCTCATCACCGTGAGCTCAGGCACTGATCTCTGGAAGGCACCCAGTGCCTGGGGCACCTCCAACGCTTTGCCCAAAACACTTCTGATGTCCCTTTTAGATCCTTTAGTTTTTGCAAAATGGTACCAGCATGGTTCTTAGAGGGTAAAGACATTATCCAAATGCCAGCCTTTCTCACCCAGAGATGTGAACCAGGAAATACAGGTTGGTGGCCTCATTCTTAACCACCAGTCAGGCCACTTGCATCCTCTCTGGGAGCGGCAATCTTATCTGATGTCCCCTTTGTATAGGGAGAGTGAGTTTGGTCAGCATTAGTGGCGGGAAGATGGGGTGAGGGTGACTTCTAAGATGAACTAATCAGAAGAGCTCATTCAAACCAGGACTCACTCATTCCTGATGGCCTACTGAGTGCTGGGCGCTATCCTAGGTGCTGAACAAAACAACTATTGAAAAATAGTCTCTCCTCTCAAAACTATGATCTCACTTTCACAATCTCATCTGATCCCAATCACAGCCTATGAGGAAGTTCTTCCTCTTTCTACCACGTGACAGATGAGGAAACTGAGTCACAGAGATTTAAGTGCCTTGTTCAACATCTATTGTTTGGGTAACAAGAGGCAAAACCAGAATTCAAGCAGAGTTCTACCAGCTGGACACTGTCTACTGTATGTTGCTACCCAATTAAGCACAAAATCTATATTGTCCTTCCAGTACCCCCTTCTGGGAGCTAAATTTTGCTTTACTCAGTGTTCAGACATGTTTTATGCTCTCCGTCTTAATAACATCCCCGTGGCCCCTCAGCCTCACTGCCTGTGCCTCTGACTGCTCGCTCACTGTAATAGGAACACAAGTCCACAGCTGCGCGGAACCTGCCACAGTGCGCTGGCTCATTAGTGACTCTGAGACCCTGTTCTTTGCTTTGTCTCTGCTGATATCTCTGTCCCAGTCTCCACCTCTGCTCTAAAAGCATGCCCTCGGCTGGATGCGACAGCCTGACATCTGGGCATCCAGCTGCGGAAACGGCCATGCGGATGACAGATCACACCCACCCAGCATTCCGCAGAGCCCACCTGGTGGACACTTGCCTTCATCAGGGCTCAGGCCTGAAGCCGAAGCCCTGCTGCTTCTCCTGCACAGGGGAGACTCCAAAAGGCTGGCTTTATTATGAATTTTCCTCATTTGGCGATGTCCCCGGGTGAACCATTTAGAGTTGAATGCTAAAGATTAAAACAGTCTGTTTTGGAGAGGAGCATCTGGTTCATTTGCGCTCTTAGCAGTAGCAGTGCCAGCCAGTTTCCTTTCTGCTGCTCTAGCGGCAGGGCCAGCTTGACAGGAGAGGGGAGGGCCAGTGCAAGTCTGTCGCTGCTCGGTCCTTCCGAGCCATCCGTGTCATCCGCCTCCAGGCCTTTGCCCACACTGTCCCCACCGTCTGGGATGCTTCCCTATCTCCTTGCCACCTGCTTAAATCCTTCAGCTGCTGGTGGCTCTGCCTCCCTTGCGCCAGCCCTTTGTCATTAGCATTTGCTCCCTACCACCTTCTGTGCATGAGAAGTACCTGGAGAGTCTCATGTGTATCTCAAGCTCACAAAGGACTTGCCAAAGTGAGGTCACAGTTAGTAGCAAAGTCAAGCTAGGACTCAAGTCTCCTTCTTCTCTACCTGCATTTTCCTTGACTAACTTGGTCTGTGACTCATTTTCTCCACCTGCCAGTGGAGAGGACATGTCTGTCCCTGGCCCAGCAACCTGGGCTGGGATTTTGTTCTGGAGAGAGTTCATTGTTGTACCGTGGAGGTCATGTTGCCACTGTGGTTAGCTTTTGGCTTGGGTTGGAGGGTCCCTCCTGCCGCAACGCTGTTAAGGCACATGCTCGGCTCTCTTCCAGTTCTGGCAGTGTGGCCAGTGGGTGGAAGTGGTGATTGACGACCGCCTGCCTGCCATGGGCAAAGAATGCCTCTTTGTGCGTCCTCGAAAAGACAACCAAGAGTTCTGGCCCTGCCTGCTGGAGAAAGCCTACGCCAAGTGAGTAGGGGCCCGCCCCTCAGCCCAGCCCTCCCAGCAGCGTGCAGACAGATGCTTTGTGCTGGCTGGCCCCGGGCTCTCAGCAGCTCTCCTGAATGCATGCCACGCCCCTCAGAGCATCACAGCCTTTGCCACCTGGCTGGGCATCCTCCGTAAACAGTCACTGTGTGCCAGAGCCGGTGTTGGGTGGGCAGGGCGGGGGCTAGACAGAAACATGCACTGACAATGGAATTATTGCAAGGCTGGTATATGGATCCAAATGAAATATAACACCAAGGTCAAAGCCTGATGTGAGAGTGGAGGAGAATAAACAATCCTGACTTTCTGATTCACAGTCAGACTGAAGCTGTATAGAGGAGGGGGCATTTGAGTGAGGCCTCAAAGGATGGGCAGAATTTCAGCAGGGGGAGAGGAGGTAGGTGGGAGGAGGCATCATCGGGGAGAGACAGTTCAAACTGAGGTCCAGGCAGTTGGGGGCCTGGTGTGGCTGCTGTGAGACGGCATTTACACGTAGGGACGGGCAGAACGTGCTCATGCCCATACGGTCAAATCACTGTGACTCAGGGACTACCTTTGGGTGTTGACAAGCTCAAGGACTTACAAACATCCCAGTCACATGTTTTACTTAGACTTTTTAGGTTGCTGTTATTTGACAGATATTTATTGGGCATTTAACCATATGCCAGGCATTGTGCCTGGCACTGGGACAGACACTCTCAGACTGGCTCTAGTGGCTATGTGCAGGACTATGGATGTGTGTGTATGTGTGTGTGTGTGTGTGTGTGTGTGTGTGTGTGTCAGTGGAAGAGGACACTGTCACAAAGACCCATGCAGATGATAAAGAGATGCTTAAGCTTTCCATAATCAAAAAAATGCAAATAAAACATCTCTCTCCCCTGTCAGACTGCAAACATCAGAAAGCCGGATAATGCCAAGCGTTTGCCAGGACGTGGGGATCCAGCGATTGCCAAACAGCACTGGGGGGAGTGTGCACCGAGGCAGCCTAGAGGGGCCCCAAGGGGACACATCTGAGGATGTTTCTGGCAGTGCGGTGAGGGTGGCATGAGGTGTCCATCACCAGAGTGGGCATGTGTGATAGGGTAGGTGCCCTCCACTGAGAACCACGGATTCCATCTGCCATAGCAGCCCAGGTGGCCCCCAGAGGCAGGGTGCTGAGCGAAGGGGGCGAGAAACCCTGAGCAAGGTCACACATAGCTAGTCACGGAAATGGGAACCGTGTGCCCTGCAACGTGCGTCTTACCAGAGCACCTACAGACAAAAAGGTGCATGTTAGACGTCCTGATATGGTTGTCTGGGGGTGGAGGGGAAGGAGAATGGGGATAAAAGGAAGGAAAGAAAAAAAGAAGGAAGAAAAGGAAGGAAAGAAAGGAGAAAGAGAAAGTTCATGAGATGGGGGGAAATAAATCCCCGAGCAGGACCTCACTCTGAAGCTCTGAAGTGAAGATATTGTGGGGAGGCGGAAAGACGCACACAGGGAAACAGGAGAGGAAAGTGCGCACAGAAGTCCACGAGTTGGGGCTCCAATGAGGACTGGCCTCTGACCAGAGAGCCCTGGTATTGGTTTTGTGGCTGCCGTGTTTGGGGCTTCTCTGCATCTGCCCTGCTCTGAGGCCGGCCAGCTCCCTGCCTCCCACCTGGTAGCCTGTCCTTGTCATGGTCTTTCCTCTCTTTCCTCTTCCTCTTTTCGCCTTCCTCAGGACTCTACTTTCTTTCAACCACCCTCGTGGCCTCTGTCTGTGTCCCTGTGCTGCTATCCACCCAGTTCCCCACCGGATTCCAATTCTGGAGGGTCAGAGTCTGACCGGTCAAGCTCAGGTCAGGTTTCCCCTGATCCCATCAGCCATGACCAGGCTCAAGTGGCTATAAAGATGGCAGCCAGGGCAGTTGCCGTGTGGGCGGGAGCTGAGGAGGGGACACTTACCCTCAGAATGTCTGTGTGTGAGGCATACACTGAGGGGGACACATCAGAGCTGGAGTTGCCACTAACAGATGAAAGCGAAGAGGGCCACACTCGAGAGGGAAAGATGAGTTAAGAGTCACAGAGGCAGAAGGCTCCAGAGACCATCCTACGCAGGCCCCATCTCACACGTGGGGAAGCTGAGTCTCCAGGTAGTGATGGGATGGCAGGTGTGAATGGTTAGCCTGGATCTTTAGTCACCTGACTGGAGACATCATTTAGCAAGATGCTCCAACGTTCTGTAATCAGCCCTTGCTGAGTCCGGTCCTGGGCTCCCAGAGGTAGTAAGAGCACCACAGTCTGGCCAGACCCCGTCCTTCTGGAAGTCTCCAAGATGCCTCAAGACCTCTTTCTGTGCATTCTGTCTTTTGAGGCAACTCATGAAAAACTCACATTTTTTGCTTATTTCCAGTGTCAGGAAGAGCTGTTCATTAGCATTTAAGAATGAAGCCCAGATAAGAGCCAAGGTTGTTGAGCCAATCCACGTGCTTGGGAGGTTAATTCACTTCTAAGCTACTTACACAAACACTGCTGTTATCTTCCCGGTATAAATTCAGCCCTCATCACTCCAGGGCCTCATGTTTTCCTTGCGTAAAAGGGGGTAGCGTGGTGGCTCGCTGGGGGAATTAGAAATCTTGCAGGATGAAATGATGACTTTGACCCCATTTTGTTAACAGATGACCTGCAGCAATCATTCAGCTAGAACAGAAATGGGAAAGTGGACCCAGAATCCACATTGCACCCCCTGGAGAAATCTAGCAGAGGATAAAATGTTTCAAACTATTAAACCTATTTAAACCGCCCTCCCCATCTAAGGAAGGAAGTTCTAGAACGCAGGAGTGAATGAAATAGAATTATAGCATTTTAGATCTGAGAGGGACCTCTGTCAGCACTGCACCCTACCTTTTTCCTGGAAAGATGAGGAAACTGAGGCTCAGAGAGGTGAAATGACTTGCCCAAGATCACCCCGTGTTTGAGGCCAGGAGGGGGCGAGCCCTCTTCTCCCAGGTCACGTGCTTTCCCACCTCCATCGGCGCTGTCAGCACCGCGGGAAAAGGACTTGTCTTTGCTTCCTTTGGAGCTCAGTGCTGGCACGAGGGGCTGTCCACACAGACAGGTCCTCTTTCCCCCAAGGGTGCAGACTGCAGACGAGTGCACGTTCCCTTACCCTCGTGGCTGGGGAGTCTGAAAATGAATTGGTCAAGTCAGTCGAATGTGGAGAAAAGAAAACCATGTTCGAGATTTTGTTTTCCCCAGAGGTCGTGAAATAGAGAGGAGACTGAGGGACAAGATCTGCAGGCTGCAGGCCATCCTTTATGGGATCTCTGCGGCTTCGCAGCATCCTTTCTGGCATTGATTGGACATCAGAATCCTTCCCTCTTTCGTCTCATTGCCGAGCAGAGAGACATTTCCCCCAAATGAGGCTGAAGCAGAGGGATGAGGACAGGCTCTCTCAGAATTCCTGGTTCAGGTGACAAGGAATAGTGACAGCTGTGGTGAACACAGTTCTTTCTTTCCTTCCTTTCTATTTCCTGTTAGCACAGGGGGCTAAGAATAGTTGCCGCGTTCCTGAAGCATCAGCAGGATCCGTGAGCTCGTGTTTGCAAAGCAGAAAGAGAGCTCCCTGTCAAAACACCCAGCTGCTGCTGGGACAGGCTTTGTGGGCATCGCAGACAGTGAGAGAAGGCTCCGGAAGACACCCAACAGGGACTGCTGGCCGCGAGTTGAGGGAGTCCTTCCCACTGGGCCGGGTGTCTCTGTGGTGACTGCAGAGTGCTGTGGGTGCCAGACAGCAGACGAGGCCCACAGACACTGAGACAGTGGCCTTGTGGCCGTGAGTGAGGGGAGGGGACTGTCCCCATTGCTGCTGTTCTGGAGTGGCTTTGGCACAGACCTGTTTGAAGCCGGGGAGGACACCTGAGTGTATCCCCAGACAGGGGCTGTTGTAGTGGGCAGGCGGTGGCACTGGGGGAGAATGTCCTCGAACCCGTCCTCGTGCACTTCCAGCATCTCAGCAAAGCCCTCTGCATTTAGAAACAGGAGCCGGAATACAAGTGGGACACCAACAGAGTCCAGCACCCGTCATAACCTGGGTCAGAGCAAGGGAGCAGGGCGATAAGATCAGAACCAGTGTTAAAACAAGTGGAGACAAATCTGTCACACGGTAATTCCTGTAGAATCGTCCCTTTGTTGGACGTATCCTTAGCTTTCTTTAATAAAACCCTTTCTAAGCAGTTCCTTCATGCCTGGGACAGTGTCCCGCTTACAGTGGCTGCTTGCTATGTACTTGCTGCAGTGAATGTTCTGGAATTCTGGGTGATCTCCGGGAGGAGAGAATGACGGAGGTGGAAGAGGGGAGAGAGGAGTATCTGAAGGGCTTCTAGAGCTGATCCAATTGACCTGCTGTTTCAGATGAAAGGCCAAGGTCAGGGAGGGGAGGGGTCTTGTCCAAGATTGAAGACCCCATTAGAGGGAGCAGCGGGAGGACCCAGGACCTGCGCCTGTGTGACTTTGCATCACAGGAACCAAAGCCACAGGAGGGGCTTCCCCGCCGCCCATGGCCCAGTGAAGGGCTCTGCCTCCGCCTGCCAGCCCGGGACAGGAATGTAGGTCCCTGGTGAGAAGCCCTCCTGGCAGAGGCAGTAGGGAGCGTGGCCCCCGCGGGGCAGCTTTGATGCCAGGAGGCAGCCCCAGGGTCCTGCCAGACCTGGCCTCAGCTCCACGTCCTTTGTGGGCTTATCCTGCCTGTGTTTTAGGAATCCGTGGGAACCCTCCCCGTGCACCCCACTGACAGGAACTTGAGTTCTCCAAGCAAACCTGACTGTCGGGCCCCTGCGTCAGTGGTTCCATTGTGGCTGATCAAGCCACCCTCTCTCCCAGGGAGCACAGGGCCTCCTGGTCTTGCCCTGCCTGTCTCCCCAGAAGGAGAAACCCCACGGGAAGGTGGGAGGGCAGGAAGAAGTGCTTTGGAGAATAGGCATGAGGGTTTGAAGTGGTTGGCTTTTTGGGGTGTGTTACGTAAGACTTATCCTTACCTATATTACCTTCAGTAAAGTCAACTTATGATTTGGGGGTAAGTGGGTGACTCTGGGGATGGGACTTCTGGATCAAGGTTTGCACAGAGTGAGAACAGAGGCTGCCTGTGGCCACAGGGTTGTGACACAGGGTCTTTGAGGGCAAGAATGGGGTCTTGCTCGTCTTTGAACATACACCAGGCATTGTCTCTGGCCCACAGTCAGTAAGTACTTCATGCTGTTGCTAAATGGAACAGGAAGCAGTAGATACTCATCATAACAACATCAAGGATTCACTAAGGGCTGGCCATGTGCCAGGCTCCACACTGAGCACAACTCGGTGAGAGCAGGTCACATGTCCAAGGTCAAGCAGCTAAACTTGGGATGAAATTGGGATTAGACCCCTGGTCTGTGGCTTCAGCACCTGCACTCCCAACCTCTTCACAATGCTGCCACTTGTGGGGCTGTCCAGGCCCCGGGCACCAGGGGAGGAAGGTGGAGAGGACAGTACAAGTCCCTGGATGGGTGGATATCGCTGGAATCTCCATCTAGGCCAATGGGAGGCTGGTGGCCATGGTCCAGAGTGGACCAGGCAGTCCCTCACCTGGGAAATGTGCGAGGTCAGTGTACAGCCTCCCTTCCTGAGTGTCTCACCAAAGGCACTCCAAGGGCTAATCCGGCTTCACCCTCCCAGGCTGCTCGGATCCTATTCCCACCTGCACCAAGGCTACCTCCCGGACGCCCTGGTGGACCTCACAGGAGGTGTGGTCAGCAAGATCAACCTGCGCTCCTCCCCTTCCCACCTGCTGACGGTGGTGAAGACAGCAGCCACGGAAGGCTCCCTGATGACCTGTTCCACCCCAAAGCGGGTAAGTAGATGAGGAGGCCCTTTGTACTGGTTTACATGTTCTGCACTCAGCCAGGGGCCCATTCCACTGGGGAGGGAAATGGCGGGCGACCGCTCTGGAACACCGACGGCACGCTTTACTGAGGCACCTCATTAACCCTGCAACAGCCTCCCCCAGGGACAGGGACGGCAGAATTCACTTCATAGAAGAGAAACCAGGCTCAGAGAGGCTATGCGAAGTGCTCACTGTCACACAGCCAGTAAGTGGCTGGGCAGGGCCTCCACTGGTGCTGATGCCAAAGCCCCGACCCATTGCACCTTGGCGACCAGGAGCCATAGGGCCCACAGCGATGGGGGGCTTTCCCCTCCATGATTTTGCCTTCAGTTTACAGGGAGCCCTGGGGGCCCTCCAATTCTCCCTGACTCTAAAGGCACACCCCAAGGGCAGCTGTCCGTTTTGAAAGCTTGGATGACCCTCCCAATTATTCGAGTCTATTCTTTGAATCAGGCTCCCTATCCATGGGGGTGCTTCCTTGAAACACGTGGGTTTTGCAGCCACATCCCTGATCCAAAGTGCCACCAGAAACCCCAGATGCACTTTAATCCCCACATACTTGCCGCGCAGGGGTTGGGCACTCCTGATCGCTGCAAACGACCCAGTGGGCATGTTTGCGTCTCACTGAGGACAAGTGGTTGACAGAGTGAGCAGCAGGTCCTCGGGAGTCTGCTGGGCTCTGTCATGGGGGTGGTCCCCTGAGGCATGAAATCCCCGGAGCCTCACCCACGCAGTGACCCTCCCACTCCTCTCTGGAAAAGAGCTCCAGGTCCTCACCATCCCCAAGCGAGTCGGTGTTGAGCTGTGTGTGTCTGTCTCTTAGAAGAAGCTGTGGATGTCTAATGCTTGCTTTGCTTGTCTGTTTGAAGCCCACAGTCGAGGAGGAGGTGATGGCGAACGGGCTGGTGAGTCAGCATGCCTACACCGTGACCCGGGCCGAACAGGTGAGGCTGCCCCGTCCTGGCCAGCTCTCCCCTGGCCTCTCCCCAGCAATGAGCATTCTTGCTCCTCTAAGCAGGAGCCAGAACTGGGTGCCTCCAACAAGCCCAACAAAGCCAAAATGAGTATTTACAACCCTCGCCCCCACGGTGGCGCCCACCAGGGACAGCCGCAATTTGTTCTGTTCATCCAGAAGTTCTGGCACCCAGTATTTTCTCCCCACCAGGAACCCACCAGAGGTCTTGCTGTCCCTGTGCTGATCTCAGGCAGATCTACGTCCCTAAGCAGACGAAGGGACTAGCTCTAAAAGTAGGGGGAATGTTTTGTCTGGAAAGGGGTTTTATTTTTTACATACCAGCTAAGCTGCTGTAATGAAGACACTCCAAAACACAGGGACCTAAACAAGATGAAGCTCATTTCTCTCCCAGGTGAGCAGGTGGTGCGAGGCTGGTAGGTGGCTCTGCCATCCCCAGCATGGGGCCTCCACCTGTGAGCCCAAGACAGCTGCTCCAAGTTCGCTCAGCTCCCAGCCAGAGGGAGAGACAGAGGCCAGGGTACACTCACACACGCAGATAGGAAGCGAGAATTGGAAAAGGCGTGTGTCATTTCCTCTCGCGCACATCCCGTTAGCATGAACTTAATCACAGGGCCACACCGAGGCCCAGGGGAGGCTGGGAAATGGGCTGTCTGGCTGGGCCACCATGTGCCTGGATGGAACTTCCTTCTCATGGAAGGGGGAGCGTGGCATTGGAGGACAGACCTTCCCTTGGTGGAAGAACTGACCTTGGGGGACAAAAATGTATGTAATTACCGTGTGCAGTGTAAGCTGGGCTGGAAACCACAACCAAAGTCCAGACTCCTCTGCTTATGAAGGAGGAAGCTGAGGCCTTTCACAAGGTTACACAGATAGTTGCCTGTGACACACTGGCCCGGACACGTCTCCTCAGTGTCCGTCTGTGCGTGTCAGGCAGCCATGCGGTGACAGCGCTTCCTGGCCTTGTCACGGTTTCCTGCACATGTCCCCCTGTCTCTGTATTTCCCACAACTCTTGGAATCTAATAACGGCCTCTAGGCCCTAAGAGACAGAGCTCCCAACTCCAGGGCACACTGATCACAGGTCCTTACAGACCACGGAACACAGAGTGTTGGGTTCCACGTGTAGCTATGTTACACCCGCCCTGCCTCTCTCTAGCAACCTGGCCCTCCTGTCCACTGGCCCCAGGCCAGATGTAACATTATTGCATGTTTTCGTGAGTGTCCCAGGCACCAAATGAGGACAATATCTCTCCTGTCCCCTCCCTGTCTCCCTAAAGTAAATCAGCAACAAAATGCTTCCTTTGCGTTAGGTGCCTGCTGTCTCCCTAATACATGCTTGCTGGATCAGTGCTGATGCCTGAGTGAATGAGTGCCTTGGCCCTTGGCCAGGAAGGCGACATTACTGACGCTCCATCATAGCATAAGTGTGAGGAGCTCCAAAGACATGGCCCACAGCATGAAGGGCTTCCCCTGATATGCCCAGGCTGGAAGAGATCCCAGTCATGGCAGTGCCAGACCCCCTTCCTCTGAACTTCACACCAGCCCCTCTGCCCACCCTCACAAGTGGGGACAGCCAATGCCATCGTGATACTGTTTCCACACTGGCGAAAGAGGGCTGTGATCAATGAGTGACATCTGGCTGGGGCATGGAATGAGGGGGCCACGGTATCCATGGTATGTATTCGCCATTCTTGGACAAGACCCTTTTTAAACATTGAGACAGCCCTTGTTTCACCTCTGAACATAGGACAGAAGGGATTTGTGTGCCCAGAGGTCCTGGTGGCCATTTAGCACGAGTCCCCACAGAGGCTGGATCATAAGGCAGCTGTGTTACACCTGGAGCGATGCAGGTGAAGCTGGGGGCTGCAGTGTGAGCAGCTGAGGGCCCCGCACATCCCGCACGCTTGTGCCCCCACAGCCTACATTGGCGCTGAGCACGACCCCCCACTGGCGATGACACGTGATCAAGGCCGTGTGTCCTGTGTGGTCCAGCCCCGCTCTGCACTCCGTGCAGCTGACACTTCCCAGAGTGTGCTCCCAGGAGCAGTGGCCTGGCAAGAGCCTCTGTGAAAACAGGTTTCCAAATGTATTTGGAAACTGCCGCTCACCATATCCGTCTTGGAGCTCCACGGTGTACACTAGCGTTTTAAAGGGTCCAAGAAGCCCTGTATTAACAAAACAAGTAGTGCTTGGTTTTTGTCTGCTATTAGCCATGAAACCATTTTGTCTAGGAATAACTATTACTGGCCAGTGGAACGAGCATTCAGGAGAACACATCTGAGGAAATACTATTCTAGGGTAGACAGTCGGGGCCCAGTGGCCCCCTCCTGAGGGAGCTGGCCAGCAGCCAGGGAGTGACACACATGGGCCAGCCCACTCTTGCAGGCAGCCACCACCTTGGCCTCGAACGTGCCCCCATGCCTCCTGGCCAAGGCCCATGCCATCACCAGTAGGTCCCTGTCACACAGAAGGGTACGAGGGACCAAGATTCTCCCTCCAGAGGTTATAACTCTGGAGGAGGTTATAACTCTGAACTGCAAGTGCTAAGATTAAACCAGCCCATAAATGCAGTATCTTTTTAATCTGCTCATCGTCCCTTTAGGCAAGACACAGACAGGAAGATAAATGAAATTGGCATTTTTTATTATGCACCTAGTTCAGTCGGTGACTCCCCTGGGCACAGGGGTGAGTGTTTATCTGCATGCCTCATTTAGCCCTGTTCTCAGCCCCTTTGAATCGCTGGCTGCTTTCATCCCCCATGCCCAGCGGAGCCCCTGACTACCCGCGAGGCACCGAGGGTGGCTCATTAAGCTCTTTTGGCCACCAGGCGACCATTTCTCATGTCCCGCTCCAGGGGCTCTGTCAGGTGCTGGCAGTTGACAATAAACTGTGGGCAAGGCCTGGAGGGTCTGGGGGTGGGGCAGAGGGGATGAGAACCTGGGCTTGTGCCAGGACCCCCGACCCCAGAGGGGGCATCGAAAGCCTGAGCCCCGTCCACTGCGTGCCGGCCAGAGAGAGGAGCAGACAAGGAAAGCAACGGGAAAGAACCTTATCCGAGCCCACTTCTCGGGTCCCGTGTGACTGTGTCGCTCCTTCGTGGCAATGCCCTGTTGGTGATCAAGGGCCTAGGCCAGGTGGCTCAAGGGTTATATTCAAGGCCAAGGTCACAGCCACATCCAAGAATGGGCCTTTATCCACCCCCAATTCCAAAATTACGAGCCTGGGCTTTGGAGACTGACAGTGGCTGGCACTGGAATTCTGCCTCTGCCACTTACTCTGTGGCCTTGGAAAGTTGCTCAACCTCTCTGGTGCTCAGTTTCCTCCTTTGCAAGACAGGGACTATATCAACATCCACGTGAGTGAACTGGAGGACGGAAAGCATGGTAGGTGGCGCCCAGCTCTGAGCCTGCCTCCACGCTGGGTCCTCTGCCGCACGGCCACGTTCTATTTTATCCCAAGTTTTCTCTGTCTCCTCTGGCCGAGGATCATTGAACAAGTGCACCCCTTCCCCCACCCCCTGGGCCCCTGCCTCCTCAGACAACATCAGCACAGATCAATATCACAGCCACAACTCAATCTTATCCTAAGTCCTCTCACCAGGCTGAGGGCTCCTCGCTCCCAGGAATGTAGGTTCAAGGGTTTGCTGCTGCGGGGTTGTGACTTTCCCACTGTCCTGCCCTCTGGTTAAGTGGTCTGAGGGAGCAAAGATGCTGGCCAGGAAGGGAGGGAAGGAGGGAGGAAGGAAGGAAAGAGGGAAGGAGAATGGGAGGGAGCAAAAGAAGGAAGGAAAGAAGGAAAGGAAGGTTGGTTGAGGCCGTGATGGGCCATCTGCTCGTAGACAGAGGTGCCGGGTCAGCACCGGGATGCAGGGTGAGCCTTGGCTATCTTGGCCCCAGGCTGTCCCGGTCTTGCTCCAATCAGCCTCCCCTTCCCTCCTCACTCACGACAGGGTTGTCAGCTCCCGCCCGGCTGCTGGCTGGGAAGCAGGTGTGTCTGTGGAATAGAGATGCCGCTGGTGACAGGGCTTGGGGGAGGCTGGGGACCCATAAAGACTCTCCTCTGTAGCCTGGAGCAACATCCCCTGCTATTTATCTGCTGTTGAATCTCAGCTCGCCCGGGCTGTGGGACGCAGTCCCTGGGAATGATAGAGTTGCCCCTGCCCTTGCAAGGCGCTGAGCAGAGAGAGGGCTGTTTTCTCCCCTGTCTCATTCCAACTGCATGCAGGCAGCAGAGACACATTGATTTTTTTTCCTTTCAATTTTTTTTCTGGCTGCAGCCAAATGAGGTCAGAAGTTAAATTAGTCCTTGGAGGTAAAAAGCAGCTTCATTCATATTCCCTCTTTCTGCTGACTTTTGCTGGAGAGCACTGACGGTTTCCTTTTCTTTTCTTTACAGATTCAGTACAGAAGGGGCCAGGAGGAAATTATCTGCCTGTGGAACCCCTGGGGCAAAACCGAATGGAGAGGGCGCTGGAGTGATGGGTATGGCTTCTGGAAACTTCTCTCCATCCTTCATGGAGAGCTCATGAGGCCCTCACCCACCAAGGGTCTCACTGCAGGCCTGTCCAGATCACACCTACATATGGCTCTCAGTTTACCTCACGCTCCTGTGATGCCATGTGCCAGGCATCTATTAGATACCTACTGTGTACGCTCTGTACTAAGTGCACTGTGTTGGGTGGGTGCTATGGGGTATATAGAGATGACAAGACCCACTGTCTGTTCTGCAGAAGGTTACGGTCTAGAGCTAGGAGCCCGCATGCCCAGAATTCGTAAAAGGGGTGAGAGGCAGGGCAGGAGCCAAGCCCCCGCTTGTCAAGAGAGAGATGAGAGAGAGAGAGAAGAAACTACACTCCTTGGAAGGACCCATGGGACCTGATCCTGGGCATGCCATGTCATCAGGATGGAAAAGCCTTCTTGGGGCAACTGGGGAAACTGAGGCAAAGATACAGATGATCTTTTTACTGAATCTACTCAGATCATCAGCTTTGCCCTACTGATCTGGGCTTCTGCATGGACCCAGTGTCTGGAGTATAAGTGATACAGCTGCACCTGCCCTGCCCAGGCGCAAGTGGCCTAAGTGGGTCTCAGATGCCCCTGACATGTATGTCCTGTGGGGTCCTGCTGTGTGGTCAGTGCTTTCCCGAGGGAGCTGGGCTGCTATTTCCCGGCGGCCAGAGGGACTGACCTTGGCCCCCACCCGCTTGCTGATGGAGAATGAGATGGAGGTCCTGAGATGATAGAGGGACCACAATAGGTTACTTGCTCCTCTGGGCAGCCAGTAAGGCCGCTCCCATCAGATTCCTCCGAGGGTCTGTGTAGCGTCAAGAAAAGTGTTGAGACACAGCGGCCACAGCGGTTGCCAGCAGGGGTTGGGGCGGGAGACATGAGCTGAAAGGAAATGCGGCACATTCAGACAAACAGGAGAATAGCCCAGCGCACAGTGAAGATCAGTGCAGCAAGGACGGTGCATTCTGGAAGGCAGACGCGGGCTCAGCCTGTGTTCCAGGCCACCCAGACCCCGGTCCCATGCCCTGGATGAGGCAGTGTCAGGACCACTCTGATCCTCTGTGAGCCTGGCCCACGAGGCACTCTGCAAACGTGGGGTGCATGCACGATTGGGGCGGTGGGGTGGGAAAGTGGAGGATGGAGGAGGAAAGGTGGAAACAGCAAAATGAATTTGTAGAATAAACCTGGCTGTGACATCCGATGCCCCCTGGAGAACAGGGCGGCTGAATTGCGCCCCCCACCCCAGGAAGGGAATGACCTCGCAAAACCATGAACCAGCCCAGCCTGGACAACGTCTTCACTCACCGCCCCCCTTTCCCCTGCTCTCTTGCCTCTATTCTTTCCTTCTCCCCAGGGGCATCCTTCACACTGTCCAGTATAAATCCTAGTGACCTCTGGCCTTTTCCAGTTTTCCTTCCCAGTCATTCCTCCAAGCTGTTCAACGTGGCCCAGAGGGTGACACGATGAGCCAGAATCCCTGCTGGGGCTAGGAGTAGAAGGAAAGCAAACAGCAGTGATGGGTTCCCTGGGTGGGCAAGCTTTGCCCACGTCCCTCATGCAGATATCAAATGGTCAGTGAAGGCAACAAGGGACACCAGAGCTCAGGGAAGATACGCTTCCCCTGCCCCGGCGTGTTCAGGGGAGGCTTGACAGATGAGGGTGAACTTGAGCTGGCCTTGTTGGGGAGGGAGTGTGACTCACTCCGGAGGAGATGACTAGGTGGGAGGGAAAGCGTAGACCATGGTGCTGAGCCAGGAGCATAGTCTACTCGGGGACAAGAAGCCCACCTTGGGCAGAGGGAGCGAGGAGAGAGTCTGGGAGCTGGCGCTGGAGAGCCCAAGGCCGGCTTAGCAGTCTGGATGTCTCCCCTGCAGGCATGGGTGTGAACGAGGGCTTCGGAGCAGGGGAGGCAGGTGTGCAGCGCACAGGCCGGGGAGATGGCTCTAGCAGCACCTGCTCTATAGGATCGTGCACCTTGCTGCGTGCTGAGGGTCACCTACTTCCCAGAAACCAGGCTGGAAGGAAGCGATGGGGACAGCATAATCACTGTCTCCATGCAGGTGGTCGATTTCTTCCCGACTTTTCAGAAATGGAGATGGATGGAGAGAGCCAGACGGTCTAATCTCCACCATAATTGAAATTTCAGTCGCACACACTTAAAAGCAAACTTGCATGAATCGATAGCATATTGATTTACACTACATTTATTTTCCCTTACACACTGCAGAAAATGTAATTATCGCTTAATTATAAAATTGCCATTTTACAATAACACATCTGACTGCCTCAGCCTGCAGCCAGAAGCCTGAGTGGTGGTCGCTGCCTTGCTGTCCCTGCCTTGCGGCACGGAGGTGACCTGGGCTCCCCCTGCAAGCCCCTCCATGAGAAGATCTCATTAAACTCTAGTGCCGCTGGGCCCGCCACCTAGGAGCATGGCTCCACAGTGAAGAGTGGGCCAAAGGAGGGGCTCCCTTCTGCCTGTGAGGGTCTCCTCTGCACCACAGACCCTAGGTCTGCCTTCTGGAACATCATTCCAAGGAAGTAGACAGCACTAATAATAAATAAGCAAGTGAGAAATCATTGTGTGCTGACTACGTGCCAAGGTGTAGGTGACACGCCTGTGATGACATGCTGGCACTTGGACTCCAGGGAGAGACAGCAACCAATACATAAGCATGGGTGACACCGGCTGCTGAGACGGCAGTGGGACCAGGGCCACGGGAGCTCCAAGGACGTGGAGTAGGTGGGCTGCAGGGACTGAGCAAGGCTTTCCGGGGGAAGACGTGTAAGAGTTAGCGGGTTAAAGAACTGAACACAGGGAGAGTGTTCCAGGTGGACAGAGCAAAGGGTGAAAGCCAAGGTGGTGGGTGGAGGAGACAGGTATTTTCGAAGAAATGAAGACACTCGTTATTGCTAGAGTATAGAAGTCAAGGGTGAGGGTGGGGTGGGAAAGGAGGGAACTGGCAAAGCTGGAGAGGTAGGCAGAGGCCAAGGTTCTCTTTAAGGAGTTTGAGCTTCACTTTGAGAGTACTAGGGAAGCACTGATGTGCTTTAAGCAGAGAAATAACGTCATCGAGCTTGTATTTTGGAAGATCACTTGGATGGCAGTGTAGCCAATGGATGGAAAAGTTAGAAGTCCCAGGGGGAGGTGAGGGTGGCCTGAGCTAGGATAACGGCAGTAGGGGAAGAAATACATGGGTGGCTCTGACAAGGGGTTGCGGGGGGGGGCGGTGGAATCAATAAATGAAGAATATTTGGTGACTGGATGGGGGTGGCAAGAGCGAGACTCCTCATGTTCTCGCCCATGCAATAGGAGGAGGGCAGGGCCTGGGACAAGGGGATTTGTGATCACTGTGGGGACTGCAGTGGAGATGAGCAGGACACTGAAGCACAGCTCCATTGAGAGCTCAGGAAAGAGGGTCGGGAGGGAACAGGTATTTGGATGCCATCAGCGGATAGAGGGTGACTGAATCCTGTCCCCAGGTAGAATGGCACTCTCCACTTGCTCCCCAGGAACTACCGGCAGCCTATGCAAAGGGCCCCTGTCGGGCCACACACACAGTTGATAAAATGCTCTGGGAAATCTCACCCTCTGGTTCATGTCTCCACGCTCAGGTCTCGGAAGTGGCAGGAAACCAGTGACCCACGGAAAAGCCAGCTGTATGAAAACAAGGAAGATGGCGAGTTTTGGTATTTATGCATCTTTTAAAATGATGTTTTAGATCTTTAACTATTATTGGCCAAGGCCTCAATCCCTACCCCTTTCCCTAAACTCTTATGAGGATGGGAATTAGCTTTGCAGAGACCTGTTTAGAGGGAGTCTATTTTCTCTACGAAGACAGAAAAACTTGAGGTGGGGAGTTATTGTGCACTCCCTCTTCGTGGGAAAGGCATTTCAGTTTTGAAATATTGGACTTTCCAGGACATTTGAATGGCAAGAGGGAACATTGGCACCCGTGGTTTGAAATCAACAGGTTCCTGGAAACCAGGATGCACGCTTGTCATGCCTGTATCTTCTGTGCCACATTGTTGGGACTGGGAGCTCCCCAGTCTCCAAAGAGCAACAGGACACTCGTCGCCCAGCTCTGACTCTGCAGTTCTGAGTGAGACGCTGGTGTCATCATCCAGAAGTCATGCAGGACTAGATGTTTTGAAAACATGTTCTCAGTGTATGCTCACATCTTAGAGGATGAGACGGGCATTTCTCAGAGGGCTGTCTGGTTTGCTGAGTGACACATTTAAATGAAATTTAGCATGTGTGGAGAGGAGCCTGGGTCTAAGTAATTAAAAATCAGGGGGACAAATGTAAATTAGGAGGAAACTAGTCCCACTATCTCCACTTTAATCACAGAAGGAGGCAGGGGTTTGGGTGTGGAACCCATTTTATTCTGCTAAAGACCTCAACAATGAACTTGGCAAAGGGCCCTGGGGAAAGGCGATTTTTCTAGCAGTGTGGAGGACCCATGGCAGAGACAGACCAGCAGTCATCCCACTGGCCATGAAAAGGCTCACAGCTGGCTCAATAAGGAGACGGGGGTTAATGATAAAGCTCCTACCAGGTGACGTGCAGAACTTGACTCTGTTCTTGCCCTCCCAACAACTAGAGGAGAGGGACGGAAAAAACAGAGGGGTGCTTGACAGTGAATGAATCAGAATCAGACTCTGGTCTTTGGGTAGGACAGTGGCCAAGTCAATGGATTCTTTAGCTAACACTGTAAAGGCACACTGAAGTGATGGGAACCGCCACCATGGGGACAAGCAGTCATCATTTAGTGATATGTATCTATCTTTAACAGGATATCATGCCAAGATTTCCAAGAGAATTTCTCCTGCCTGTTTATATGTGCCCAAACTCCAATCACCCTAGACCATGGAAACATGCTCCATGAAAGATGGTCCCCAAAGGTGTTTATGAATCAAGTGATCCTGAGAAACGCTGCAGGTAATTATGTCCCAGGGACTACCCTACGTGGCTGGAAGCTGGCAGCCCAGCCCTGCCCTGGATCCAGCTCTCTCCAGCCCTTGATTCTGGGTCATCAGCCTGAAGGGACAGCTACTACTTCTCCAGGGAAATGATTGCTGGTGGGGTGGGTGGGAGAGTCTCCAACACGCCTCCCCTGGCCCTCCACTCTGTACCGCCATCCTCCCACTAACTTCCACCTCCTGGAGTAGAGTCGCTCCCTGCCCTTCAGCAAGTGTCCAGGACAGCAGGGAGGGCCATGGAAAGAACACTGGGCAGGAGGCAGAGCCCAGATTGAGCCATCATCTCTGCTACACATTAACCTCGTGACTCTGGGACTATAACCGGTCACTCTGTCCTCAGCCTCCCCAACTATAAACAGTGGAATCAGCAATCCTTGCCTGTCCCTTCAACCTGCAAAGCACCACCAGACACAAGGTGGATAATTCCTTCCCTGTCTTGGATGGTGTAACCTGATCAGCCTGCTGAGGTTCCAGAAGTCAGTACCTCTGAGCCTATTTCTGGGTTCTCCTGAGATGAATCTTGTTGACCATGACCTTGGGAGAGTCACATTCCCCTACTGTACCACCCATTCCCTATTTGTGACACTAATGAGAGAAATATTCCCCTGTGAACATGAATCCAAGTGTGCTTATATTCTTGATAAAAGAGGCCATGTAAACAATGTATTTGTGCGTGTTAGTGTGCATGTGTGAGTGTTTGTACCGAGAGGTATGTGTGTCTTCCGCTGGGCACCTGCCTGTCGAGAATGGTTTGCTCAGATGACTCCATGTACCCCAGAGTGTTCCTCTTTCTCAACTCCAGGCTCTAGTGCATCTCCCACTCTGCCTCTCAGAGAACCTCATCCCCAGGAGGCCACGTGCAGACTCTAAGGAACTGCCGGGTCACTCCGGGGCAGCACATTTACCAGTTCACCTTCCTGAGCTGCACCCCTCTGACCACAGGGCCAAAGCCCTCTTCCCTGGATATGATGCATGTCAATGAACTAACCAAAACTATACATCGGGACCATTTTTAATAATACCCCACAAGGGAGAGAGGGAAGGGAACCAGCGAGTGAGCACCTGCTATGCCGCTAGGTGCATTTTAACGCACCGTCTTATTCAGCCCTTACAGAAAGCCTATGACATGCTGGGCCTCTACATCTCCCCACTCCCCTTCAGAGCTTCCTGGTTGCAACCCAAACTTTCTGAGGTGGATCAGTTCATCTCTAGCTTGACTCATCTCCATCCTTTCATGAATTTGAATCTGGCAGTTCTCCCATCAGCTCGCTCTCTCTCGTTCTGGCTTTGACAAGCATGCTTGGGTAGAAGAGTACCATGAATTGCCATCTCTCTGCCCATTTTCCTGTCTCCAGTGATGCTTGGGTGGTTGATGTCATTTCAAGGCTCTGATGGTTACTGCCTATGCATGAACTCACATGTGCCTGGGGACTCTGGAATTTCACTTCCTGTTAAAAAAATAGCCCTTGGCTTCACAGTTTAAGAAACGTTTTCGTCCAGTGGGGACTGTGCTTCCCCTCCCTATTTTTAAGAAGAGACTGGAGCTTAGAAAGTAAAGAAACTTGTACTGTAACTAGTAAACACGGGGGTCGGGACCCAGGCCTTAGGTCTCCAATCCAGAGCTCACAGCACAACCTCACAGGGCCCTCTGAACTGGACATGGCCCCAGCTGGGAGTCCCAGGAGTGGAGCCCAGTGCTGGTAACAGCTCTCTCTCATGCAGGAGGACCTCAGAGTGATGCTCAGTACCCCTTCTCCGTGCAAGAGCACACCGAAGGCACCAACGTTGTCGTGTCTTTCACAGTCACTGGCATGCTACCAAATGTGGAAGCAGAAGACGAGGAATTTCCACTAGATTTCCAGGTGCTCAAGGTAAGACAGACTGCTTCAGGCCTTGCTCTTTTGGCAATTTGTTTAAACCTTGGGCTGGGGAGAGCAGCCGGGCAGGCTGGGAGATTTGACTGCACACACCTAGGAGATGAAGCCCAAAGAGGCTGTAGCATCCCTCTCATCCAAATTCTAAATTTGCGAGAAAACCTGGGACCAGGGAGGAGATGAGACTTGACCATGTTTACAGTGGGATTCACCTGCCTGTGTCACTTGTCAGCCTTTCCTGGGATGCTACAGAATCTAGTACTTCTACTCGAAAAATGGTCTGGGCCAACACCAGCTGTTGTAACTATGCAGGTTCCTGGGTCCTCCCCAGACCTTCTGAATTAGAACATCCGAGGACAGAGCCTGAAAATCTGCATTTTAACAAGCTCTCCAGGGGCTGCTTATGCACATTAAGGTTTGAGAATCACTGGCTAAACCTTGGGAAGAGAAGTCCTGGGTATAAATCCAGGAGGTGTGTTTTTCTCTTATGTTTAGACCAAAGTCCAGTCATAGCTCGGTGGCTGGCATGCAAGCATCTGTGTGGCCACTCATCCCAGACCAGGTTTTCCCCTCCACCTGGCTCTCTCCCTTTGTGGCTCTCCCAACCAGCTTCTCAGCTCCCACGGGTGTGCCGCCTCCACCACGATGCCATCACACAAACCAGTCATGAGTAGGTAATCAGGGAATTTGTTTTTCAAAATACCATTTAAAAGAAAAAAGTTACAAAAGAAAATCTGGAACCTCTACTCCCTCCTCTTCTCCCAAACAATTCAATGCATCCCAAAGATAAAGTGGACGGTTCTCAAATCATACATGCCACAGCGTCTCTGCACGAATTAAGGTCAGGATAATTAAGGTCAGGCACCCATCACATGCTGGGATCCTCTCTCCTCATGTTAGAGTTGAAGAAACTGAGGCCCAAGGAGGTAAAGTGACACAGAGTTAATGGCAGAGGTGGGACTAGGTACCAGAGATGCCCCAAGCCTTCAGTAGAACATAAAAATCACCTTTGTAAACATATTGGACATCAGAGGTCCATTAACAGAGTAGGCTGGAGCTTTGATTACAGTATTTCTAGGAGTGATTTCAGTTTCTGTTCACTGAGATGAAGGTAAAATTGACACCCTTGGGTCTTAGCCCATTTATGGACAAGCAGGGCTCCCCAGCCCTCCATTCATGGCTGAACAGTCCTGTGCACCGGCTGTGGTTCACGCTAATAAGAGGCCCTCGCAGTGATGTAGTACAAGTTGTGTATCCCTTGTCCAAAATGCTCGGGATCAAAAGTGTTTCAGATTTTGGACTTTTTTAGATTTGGGAATATCGGCATTATATATGTATTCGTTCAGCATCTCTAACCTGAAAATCCAAAATACTCTAAAATATAAAACTTTTGAACACCAACATTATGCTCAAAAAAAAAAAAATGTTCATCAGAGCATTTTGGATTTTCAGATCAGAGATGCTTAACCTGCACTTCAGAATTATAAGCATGTTCACATTCATTGTCTCAAAAACCCAATTATCCCACTTTTATAGGTGTGGAAACCAAAGCTCAGAGAGTGAAGACCTATCCAAGATACAGCTAGGAGTTGACAGGAGAGTGTTTGATCTCATGACTTATGGCCCTGGGTCCAGGGCTCCTGGCAGGGCTTAGGCACGTGCCTTTCTGGTGATATGCATGGCTCCAAAAACAAAACTTCTGGCTCTGGAAGGAGAGCTTTTCTTTTCTCTCTGGGCATATTTGCACTTCCTAGTTGCATGAATTCAATGGAAAGAAATTATTGAGGTTTAGCACAGCAAACCTCAAACTTGCTGAGGGTATCAAAGAACATTTCTTAAGGATGCTGTAGTGGACAGTTGTCATTTTTATCACCACCTGGCACACTTTTTGCTGTGGGTGAATCTTGGTGGGAGGCAGGGCCCAGCTTCCCACTAAATATTTCCTCCCCCCAGCCCTTGGATGCAAAAGGTGTAGACCCAGGTTTGCCCAATTAGGTGCCTCATCTCCTGCCCCCCAACACATACTCTCAGTCACTCGGAGATTTGACCCTTGAGCAGATAACTAAAACAGGTGGGAAGAGCCAAGGATGATTTGCAGCAAACCTTCGAGCCCAGCAGTAGCAGTGCAGGGCAGTCCCTATGCTGGTGGCCGGCTGGGTAGCCATCTTGTCCAGCTCCTGCCCACCTTCCAAGCTGCGTTTTCTAGACACCCCATCGACACTGTGAGCTCTCCTTCCAAAAAATGCCTTTCAGCCCACCCTAGCCTGGGATAGTTTCCATGGCTTTCAGCTAGGAATCCCTGCTGATTCAGGTGCCTTCTAAAAGGACTATCGTCCTCAGAGACCTCACCTCTGGGAAGAAGAGGAGGCTGGAGCCAGGGGAAGGATTTGAGAAAGGCTGAGAAGGAGCTGAGGCACCTGGTCTGCCCAGCCAGTGCTGGATAGGTCAAGCACCAAACAGGCCTACTAAAAATATCTCAGCCCATGCTTCCTTTTCCTGATGCAAGGCAGGAGCCCAGAGAGGCTCTCAGAACCTCCCCAGGACATGATACCTGGGGCTGCCATTCACACTGTGAGCAACATAGTTTTGTTGATGTGTCCAAAGTCTTACAGTTCAGGAACCCCGCCAAGATTGTAACTGTACCATTTTTAACATGATACCAAGCCCGCTTCTTTACTGCTCAGCCAGAGATGCATCATTTCTCACCATTTCCCACTTTGCTGAAGGAGCACTTAGATCCAAGGTCTCCTCAGCTCCTTGAAGATCCCAGGGGATCTTGCACGATCCTAATTGAGTTAAACACCAAAGAATAGTCCAGAGTTTGACATCTCAAAAGACACTTGGGTTCCTTTCACAGTTCAGCTGAGAAACAGGCTAGGTACGTGCCAGCAGCCTGGCTCTCGGAAGTCTCTGGGCTCTAATGGTGTTTGTGGCTGCGGTGCTGACACAGCTGATATCATGGTCCAGCCCTGCCATGGGCCCGTGACTCCCTACTTGCCATGGGCACACTGCTCTGCCGTACATCACACCAAACACTGGTGGTATATGAACAGGCAGTGAGAGGACAGGACAGTGGGAAGGACAGGATGGATGTGCCATTTCATTCTCACCCCCAAAGCTCCTCCTGCTGGCCAAGATTTTCCACCTCCCTCCCAGCTCACCCTTGTCCTCCAGAGAAGTCTGCCTGGGCAAAAAAGAGGTCTGTACACATGGGTGGGGCCCAGGCTCAACAGTGGAAGGGAAGCAAAACCCACACCCACTGGGGAGGACATTGCCTGGTGGGGGAGTGGGGGTTGATTACAAAGGAAGCAACACAGCTTGCTCAGTCCTCAACTCTGCTACTTAAACTGCTGAGCCTCAGTTTCCACATCCAAATAATAGGGAGCCTAGTGTTGCCTGCAAGATTATTGTGAATATCCAACACATCGCATAGAAGTGCTTTGCGAACTGTAGAGTGGCTTAAAAATGGACCTGCATCCTCAGAGCTTCCTTCCGCTGCATGGAAGGACTAGAACTTGGGTATTTCCCCATCATGTGCATACAGGCATTCCTACAAGCATGCGGGGTGGAGTCCTAGAACAAATTCCCGTCCTATTTTATTGTATCTGATGGAATAAAAGAAATCGGCTTCTCACAGAAGCACCCGATGTTGGGGAATCTATACTTGCTCAGGTTCTATCTCATCTGAGGCCCTGTCAGTATCTCCCTCTTCCTTCCATGTCATTGTCAGTGCTGTGAATAGTAACCACACCTTGCCAAGCTGGCGAAGGGAATGCTTCCACCTCTCAGACACCTTCTTGCCCTCCTCGGTGTCCTTCCTCTTGCTGCTCTCTTCGACTGAGTAGGTTACCTCTTTTACAACCCGCACAGGGAGCGAGTAATCGTTCTGGTTCACCCCCAGGTGTGCCAGGAAACAGTCTGGCCATGCGGGAAGGAGCACAGGGCTGAGCAGGCTACTCAGGTCTGCTTGTGTTTTTGTTGGGTTCCGGTTCCTGAACCTGCCTTTCCTCTTCCCCACAAGGCAACTCCCAGGTCTGACTCCCAATCGCCCTCACTGGGCTTCCCACGCCTTCGCTGCTGCCCAGTGCTGAAGTGCTACACCTGTTCCAACGCCCATGGCCTTCATGTGTTCATGGCTACAAATTCTGTCTTGCTATGTCTTATATCAGACACAAGCTTAGAATCTCCAAACAGGTCAACAAAGCAGGAAAACGTTTAGCTGTCCTGGTCTGAAGGTTGGACCCTTTAGGCCATTCTCTTGATTAATGTTCAAGTGAAACATCTTTGAGCATGTGGCCCTTGACAGAGATAAGATTGATGCAGCCAGTTCCTCGCCATTTAAGATGAGAGTAGCACTAAGGGGTACCTTGGAAGGATCTTAAGTCTCCTGAATTAGCCCCCAAATCCACCACAGATAGGGTGCATGCTCTCCAAATGCAGCTTCAAGGCACATCCTTGAGCTCCTCTTGTAAGCAAATTGCCACCCCCCCAAACAGATAATCTGGCTCAGTATTCATGAAAGGTGACTTACGATGATGAGGAAGGCTGAGGACAGATGGCGTTTGGAATACCAATCCTCACGGGCACTCAGACCCCTCCCATGGTTGGGGGCTCTGAGCTGCCAACAGGCAGGCACATCTTCCTTCAGGACTGCAGATGGAAGTGGGGAGCAGGATGCAGCCACACCCAACAGATGGTGACTGGAGCACCTCCAGGCCTTCAGAGAAGTCCCAACAGGTTGACAGAGGCCAGGGCAGGGAGTCTCAGAAAAGGAGCTACTCAAAAGTCCAGGCAGAAAGCTAAGAGCAAGGACACCTGTCTGTGACAGCAGCAGCCCAGCCACAGAGCTGGGGGTAGGATCTGACTCTAGCTCCTAGCACCCAAGCCATGGAATTGGAATGTTTGGAAGGGCTACTAGTGAAATATTCAGGTGCAAGGAACTGGTCAGCATTTCCACCCTCAGAACCAGAGAGCAGGGTGAGACTTAATCCAGGAAAAGGCACAAGTCCCATCTCAAGAACTGCAGAGTCAGGCCTGGGCATGACTAGCCCTGTGTTGATGTGATGCTGGGTCCTGCGAGCACTGGACCAAGACCTCCCCTCACGCCCCGATACTCACACTTCTCGCTGCCACTGAGCGGGTCTGTTCTGCAGGATCAGCAGCCTGGACAGGGTGCAAGGGGCCTGCAAAGGGAGGAGGGCAGGAGAGTGGGTAAGCAGGGAGGTCCTTACCTTCCGGATTGCAGGAGGCAGGCCACCCACACGCCTCTGCACGCACACTGCTTCCCCGTGTGCACACGCGTGCATGCACACACACCAATAGCCACAGGGCATTGCTGACCCTCTGGAGAAGAACTGATTCCGTCACTGCTTTGTCCAGAAGGGCCCAAGCAAGTCAGGCTTCCAAACCCACTGGGGCTGCTGTTAATGTCAGCAGAATTGCTTTGGAGACTCCACTGAGCCCCTGCCATACACCTGGGGCAGTGGCCTGTCTCCCATCTCACTTTGGAGCCCAGCCTGCCCCTACACCCTGAAAAGAAACTCGCCCCTTTCCCCTGCTTTTTCCCCCAGGCAGGGCTCATAAATAACCATTTCCTGCTCCGTAACCATTCTAAATGGAATCCCTTTGCTTGACTGTAGTGGGGAAAATTTGTTTAGCAAGGGGTTTTTATTATGTAATATGTATGTGACATCTGGTAATAGGAACTGCATTATATTTATTGTTTTATCTCTAAGAAAATATTGAAATAAAAGGAAAATGATCAGGGCCCATTATTCTCCAGTGAGAAGAAATCTTGGGGCTCTACTGGGAAGATATGACAGAGGAAATGAATAGCATTCGATTCTGTGATACTATAGCAGGCAGAGTATTTCACTAAAGGTTCAGGAGAGAAGGGGCTTTAGGGACCCCAGAAGAAAATCAGTGTTGAAACAATGTCACCAGTTTCCAAGGAAGTCTTCTCTCTACATAAGCAGAGAGAGAAAACCCAGAAACCCAGGGTGTTCTTAGACTTAATGAGATAAAACTGTGCATCATATCTCTTTGCATTCACTGTAGGGTCAGGGTCTAGACAAAACAACAGTCTAAACCCTACAGCTTTGTGAGAGTTCAGGTAAGCACTGTCTCCTTCTTCAGGGCCTGCCATGCTGTTTTGGTGAACAGAGAGGGTCTGGAGGGTAGCAGGTCTCTCCTGGTGGCTGGGGCCCATGCATGGAGGGGACGTTCTCACAATCATCATGTTTCTTCTAGTTCCAGCAGTTCCAGGAGAGTCTGCCGCCCACGTTTTATTCCCCATTCAGAAATGCTGTCCAGGGTATAAATTATCAAACCAAGCACAACTTCACAACATCCTTCCACCTGAGCCCCGGTACCTATGTCGTGGTCCCTAAAACACAGAGAGATGCAGCTGAGTTCTTGCTCCGAATCTTCCTGAAAACGCCAGACAATGACAGGTACAGAACCTCTGGGATTCTAAATGTTTTATTCTACTGAATTTTATAAAAATGCATGGTGTCATCACGTGCAGTGGTCTGTCTACGCAGCATGTGCTATGTTAGTGGGGGACAGAACACGGGCCCTGCTCTCCAGCAGCTCACCAAGAACCAGACCACACACAGCCCAAGGCCCTTGTGAGGTGGAAATGCAAAGTCACGTGGGAGGGCTGAGTGGAGGGACCACTTTTGGCAAGAGGGACTAAGGAAGGTGTCTCAGAGGAAACAGCACCGGAGCTGGTCCCTTAATGGTTCTGTGCAGGCGGAAGAAAAAAGTGTGAGTAGCAGCAGGGAAGTGGGTGAGCGCAGGGCTGGTTGCAGAGTAGGTGGTGTCAGCATCTGTACAGGAAGGTGGCATCTGGCAAGCCTGTCACATTGTCTGAAATGTGGCCAGAATGCGGGGTATAGCAGGGAGACAGTGAAAGACTGGCCTGAACGACAGAGTCCAGCGTGGACGGTCTTGCATCCAAGTCAATGGGTCAAGACTGGGATCAACAAATACTCACCCACTTGGCCCCTCGTCCCCTCTTGGGCCCAAGGCAGACATCGCTATCATCAGGATGGTCTTTGCAGTTGAGCGGGGGTGGGGGGGCCTTCTCAGTCCAGCATGCCAGGCAGCCATCAAACCACCAGTTCGAGGTGGAACATAAGACACAGCTTATCTGCCATCCCGGCAATGGGGGTCGTGGCATGTGTGTATCTGATTGCAAAAGGAACATCTACTAGATTGTTCCGCATCCACCCAAAAGGCTGGGCACGTGGCCATGTCTGCCGACTGTCTGGCTGCCCACCTCATGTCCTGCAGTGCTAAGGGCTCCCCACTCAGGCCCTTGGCAGTGTCCAGTGCCATCTGAGTGCCCTCCACATGCAGGCCCCTTTGAGTGGTGCGCAGGTTGTCCTTGTCACACTGTGCCCTTGATTTTCCAGGAGCCTGAGAAGCAATTTCAGCCTCAGAGCACCGAAGGTAGGTATGTAGTAAGGCTTGGCTGGGTAGCTTCATGGGCCACATCCCATCCTGGAGAGCTCTGTCTCCTTCCTTACCTGTCCTCTGACCAATGAAGACAGAGACATCCGAAGGGCCAACGATGGCTTAGAGGGGTGGGGGAGAGGGAGGAGACCAGCCTTCAAGACCAGGCTCACCCCAACCATCCTCCTTCCACAAACTTCAGGTTTTTTTATTCCTCTAAAGGTTTTGTCCAACTTCCCAGTGAAATCTCTATCTCAGATCTAGGCGGGGGTTATTGCGCCCTCGCTGTACCAGACAGGTGGCTTCCTTCCCCAGAAGTTTCATGTTGGCTGTTTTCCCTTTGATCTAGGAAAGTCTTTCAGAGACTCGCTCCCAGCAAAGCATTTTCTACAGATACGCTCAGCAGGTATGGTACCTCCCCTAGGGGCCTTAGCGGGACAGGGGATGGAGGGCCCCTCCCAGGCCCTTATCAGGATGCAGACAGAAGGGCCTTGACGGATTATTTTATCAGCCTGTCTCCCTGGATCGCCTCCAGGACTGCTCTGGCTGCTAAACTCTATAGGGAAGCGGCGTTGCACCCGGTGTCATCTTGGTGACATCTGATGGAATACAGAGCTTAGAAAGGGAAGGGATAATTATGCGAGGTGTGTATGGGGTGTGTTCCCTTTTAAATCTTAAAACAAGCAGTTGGCGGTACCCCTTAAAATCTTTCCTTCTCCCACTCGGCCACCTCCCACCAACCTGGCATCGTTTCTCCCGGGAGCTGGCCAGCTTCAGAGAGCGGCGACAGCGTTCTTGCTGCCAAGCCACCTACGTGCACATGGGATTGTCTTAATGGTTTAATAAACTGTTATAAAGAACTCCTTGACTTGTCAGGATAAAACGGCTGCCAAGGGCTCTGCACGATGGGCCTTTTACTATTAATAATCACGTTGTTCTGATATGTGCATTTATGTGTTGATTAGTTAATACCAATTTGATGGTGAGTACAAATGGGTCCCGTTCTGCTGCTCTTGTGGT
>NW_012149618.1:6237196-6270117 GCF_000956105.1 Propithecus coquereli | reverse complement strand
CAAGGAGTGCAATGCGCACTACCCGAAGGATGGACATATTTGAAACACGGACTTCGGTGGGGGGGGAACCAAGGGCAACACACGTAACCTAAACGTATGTACACCCATAATTTGCTGAAATAAAAAAAAAAAAAATAATCACGTTGGTGTGAGAAGCAGAAAGTGATGCCGATGACCACGGGTACCATGCCGGCTTGAGCCAGGCAGAGGCCAAGGGCAGGAAGGATGCCAGGCCCTGCCTCTGTGTTCAGAGGGCTAACAGGGTGGTGGTAACCCAGAGGCAGCCTGGGCCCAAGAGGAGAACAAAAATGAAAACCAAAGAATGTGGCTGGAGTGAGGGGCATGTACTGCAAAGAGCAGTGGAACATGAACCTCTGTGAATTCAGTATCAGCCCAGGATTCAGGCCGCCATCTGGGCTGGTTCCGAAGGCACTTCACATGATGCATGACAAGGCCAGCCAGGATGATGTCCTCAGTCTGTGGGCTCCTGAAGGCAGGGATGGTATCATATGCACTCCTCGTCCCCACCACTGATCCCTGTCCTTGGCACAGGGGAGGTGCTCAATCATTTCCCTTGAATCGAGTTAAGACAGATTAGCTCCCCCAGAGCAGATGCCCAAGCTAAGGTTAGCTGTCCCGACATGGTTAGCATGGCCTGATTAGGATGCCTGAGACTGAGCTTCCTTCAGGGGCAGGTGGCAAATTCTCACACATGGTCCATGCACCTGCACCTTTAAGATAAAAACAAAATTTGTCATATGATGAGACAGATTCCTTAGTCAAGATTTTTCCGAACAGCAACCAAATGCCTCCTCATAGAGAGTGGCTGGCAGCCCCTGCGGGGCCTTTGTGGGAATTAGAATAAAACCCAGATGCAGCATCATGCCAAGGTACATGGCTAGAACAGAGGGTGGATTCCAGCCCCATCTCACCCCTCAGCTGGGCACCCTTGAGCAGGGAGGGCCCACCTGGCTTTATTCCGCACAACCTGCAAACTATCCTCAGAGACTGTGTCCTTCAAAGAAAGTATAAAGCAAAATATTAATCCATGCACTCACTCTGTCCTCTCTCCTGATCTCTTATGTAGCTTTAACTAGCTTTAAACTACTACAACAACTTGCTACTACCACTACCACTGTTCCCTTTATTATCATGCTAGAGGTGATGGCACTGCTACCCAGGGTCTGCCCGTGGGAAAGGCAGGGTACACTTGGACCCTGGGCTGGGCCAGGTCATCCATCTAGCTGTTGTTAATTCCACTGGCAGGCATTTGCCAAGTACCTACGACATCCCAAGTGTCACTCCAAGCTTTGGGCATACCGAAGCACAGCGCTCGGGTGACTTACCTTTTGGTGGGAGAGGCAAACATGCAAATCCTTGGGACTTTAAGAAATCCTCATCTCCATTCCTAGCCTCACCTCCTTAAACACTTTTGGTCGGTTATGGAGTGTAGGGTCCAAGTCAGGCTCTGTGCTAGCGTGGGGATGCAGAGAGGGAAGAAGGCATGGCCCACACCCCAGAGCTGCTTATGATCTAGTGGAGGATTCCCCATTAGCACGTCAACTGCTGTCCAAATGGAGGTGACATGATGCTTTTGAAGAGCAACTCCGTTAATGGTGGGTACACAACACCAACTTTCCTGACATAACCAAAAGTGAGGTGTTGCAGAAATGGCCTGAGGACCAATTTCAGACAGGGGCAGGAGGTTTTGCTCAGGGAGAATCCTGAGGGCTCATCCTCGTGGCGAAGAACCCCATAAGGGCTGCACAGCTGTTTGTGCTCTCAGCCCTGGGAGGTGGAGGGGCATCGCGTCTGTCATCTGTGAGGTACCAGGTCTCGGAAGACCCCCAGGAGGCACCTTCTTCCACCTGACCAGTGCCTCTCTGCAATGTCCTGCTGAGAAACCTCACTCCAGCGCCAGCTCCCGTGAAAAGGCGTCCCCAGCATGACAGCGGCACACCATCCCCTCAGCCCTTCCCAGGCTGAATGTGAGGAACGGCCGCATGTAGAACACTCGGCGTCTCTGATGCTGCCTGTCAAGCTGTCCAATGTCCCCAGTATAAAGTAGAATGCAGTTAATTCCTCCGGAAGTTGAGACCAGAAAAATTTCTCCTTCCCCTCAACCTCAATTGCTTCCTGCTCTTAGTCTAAGGAAAATATGACATCTCCCTTTTGCACTTCAGTGGCTGGGAAGACTAGTGCTAAGTAATGTGTTCAGTTAGAGCAGCTTCTCTTAGCCCACGTTTCTGGTATTTTTAACTTCTTTTATCACACGTGCACACACACAGACACGGTAGTCACATTTCAGTCAGTCTCTTTCTGGAAACAGATGGGGAAAACACCCAACGGGCTGAATTGAGTCATTCGATACCTTTCCTGGGGGGCTCCCACGTGCGGGGACGGCGGGGAGGAGGACACACGGCGTTCAGTCCTATAATGAATGCAGAGAGAAATGCAGGGTGCCTGACGCCGGGTGCTAGCATCGTGGCCAACACTGCAGATGCTCAGGGGAGGGAGTGACCACCACGGCTGGGAGCCGTCAGGGGAGGCTTCATGACAAAGGTGAGATGGGCACATGGTGGGAGCTAAGTGCTCAGAAACTTAGTGCTTTTACAGACCGGGCCAGGTGGACGTGCCTCTTGGGTCCTGGTACTGAAATGCTTCCTCCCTTGCTTGGATCAGGGGCTGGACATAGATGCCACCCAGCTCCAGAGCCTGCTCAACCAGGAATTCCTGACAGGTAGGAGCAGCCCCAGGGCCTGCTCGCCCATCCTCATCCCCTCTGGCACCTGCCTCGAAACACGTCAGTCCCTCCTGGCCTTCCCTCCTCAGGACCCCCCGGGGACACGTTCTCCTTGGACGAGTGCCGCAGCATCCTGGCCCTGATGGACGTATCCTTTGCAGTCGTCCCTCCCTCTCTCTGACGGCCCCTCTCCCCAGGGGTCCAGTCGGGACAGCAGGGAACCTTTCTCACTCTCAGTAGTTTCTCTCCGTCTTGGCCCTGAGTTTCCATGGATTCGCTACTAACTCACTAACTCTGCAGGCCAACCACAGCAACACGACAATAGTCCCCATCGAGCAAGTATCTACTGTGTGCTGAGAATTGTACTGGCTTATATATATACATATATATGTATTTTTTTTTCTTGTAGTTCTTGCAACAACTCTGTGATATAGGAAGTATTATCTCATCATACAATGAAAGGAACAGGGGTTCAGAGATGTTAATTTGCCCAGATCACGCAGCTAGTCAGGACTTGGGCCCAGATTTGAAGTTGGGATTTTTAGCCCCCGAAGTCCACGTTCTGACCTTATCCTGTGCTGCCTCCTTAGAGCACCTGTGGGGGCCATTCTCCCTCCTAGCCCTCCCCTTACCACTGGAGGAGTCACCACGATTTAAATTTCTTAACAAGGCCCCAACTCAATAAAGATAAAAATGACCAAAACACATAGACCACTCCCTGGTCGGCACAGCACGTGCATCTCCTGACCACGACTGCACTGCGTGTGCAGAGGTGGTGGCTGGGTGGACGTCAGTCAGTGACTCGCCCCAGGTCAATGGTGACAAGTGGCAGGAACATGAACCTGACCCTGGGCTCCTGACTGTCCTGATTTCACCCCCAGAGAGCCCCCGGTCCCAGCAGGCAGGAGAGGCTGCCTCCACATGTGCATGCCCCAGCTGTTGCTGGCCAGCCCCTCGCTGGGCCGTGAACTGTCTCCTGAGAGAGACAGATGAGTCCGCTCTCCCGCACTGCCAGGGAGGCTCGATTGGGACTGGAAAGCCAGCCACTGTAGAACAAGGGGGCTTTTTGATGGAATCATAAGTCAGGCCCTGTCTCTGTTGGCTGTGGTTTGGATCACTCAGAGACACTGCCCATCTCCCACAGAGGAACACACACGGTCCACGCAGCCCCATGGCCCAAGGGAGGTCATGTTGCTGGACCCCTGCAAAATGGATGGGCCGTTCCTAGCCTTCCTCCTACCCACCCACCGGCTCCCCTTCCAGTTCTCAGAGGTCAGCGCTCTTCCCCTCCTTGCTCGTCACTGAACCACTGGAGGGAGTGGCCAGGTCTGGCTTTAATATGGACACAGAAAGCATTCCCTCTGCACACGTGCACGTGGGGCTCACACGCTTACCTGCAGCTGCTGCTTCCGGAGTTGCAATGACCCCTCCTGCCCCTCCTCAATCTCCCCTGCCAGAGAACCCCCTCTGACTGGTAAGGCTATGTCCTGGGCTCACTCTCTTCCCCCTGATGCAAGTGACATTGGCCTCTTTTTCTCAGGGCTTCCTCTTCCAATTGTCCATTTTTCATTGTGAAACAAATCTGAGCCAGGTTCCTTTCAGACGCGCGGGAGACAGCTGGAGTGGGGCCACATCTAGGTGGTGCTGGACCAACTGTGTTACTAGTGATGGATGGAGCTGCTCGGGCTTTGCTGGCAGGACCTGGGGCCCCTCTGCTCATTGCATGCAGGCTGGTTAACTCTTAACTCCCCATCCAGCTGCAAGTGAATGGGCGGCTCAACCAAGAGGATTTCACGAGACTATGGAGGCGCCTTGTCACCTGCCAGGTATGGGCGTGCTTTCCGTGACTATTGCTCTTATTCCATCCAGTTTAGCAAATATTTACTGGGTGTCCTACCCTGTGTCAGGACTGAGGGGTATGAAAGGAGAGGAAACCTCACCCCTGCCCTCCAGGAGCGCTAACATTTTGTTTGGGGAGACTGACATGCAGCACGAGAGGGTGCAAGGTGCTGCCTGATCAGGGGCAGGAGGAGGGGTGCTGTGGAAGTTGGGGGAGGAGGACATCCCTAGGGACTGTAGCTAAAGCTGCCAGCTAGCATTTTCCTCCTCCCCACTGCACACCCCCAGCCCTCTAGCCCCCCTCATGTCCTTGCAATCCATCCGCCAGAGGATCTGTCCAAACAGATGTGGTCTGGGGCCTTGTGTGGCCTCCCCGTTGCTCTTAGGACAAAGTCTGAACCATTAGAGCAGCACATGAGACCCTCTGAGTTGGCCCCTATTTGGGGTCCAGGAGAAGCCCCCTCATTCCAATCTCTCCTTCAGATCCCAAATGAGACTCCTCATTACTCCCTATAAACTCATGCCCACCCCGGGACCCCCTGCTATCCAGGATGTCCTCCAGGTCCTCACATGGACTTCTTGCTGCTTTTCCCACATCAGCGTGTTTTCCAGAACACCCAGAAGAGCCTTGGAGTCCTCCTGAGCTCAGACTTGGGGACAGCCGTAGCGAATACAGGTAGAGCGGGTGCCCTCTGAGCTGGGGTGGTGGGGGCCGTGGGGTGGGTGGGGTGTCCACACCCTCAGCACGCTGCAGGCCAGGCAGGCCTGGCAATGCCACGCAGTCAGGAGAGGGGAGAGTGCAGCGCTTGCGTCCCCCGCTGGGTCACACTGCCCTTGGGCCTCCAGGGCTCTGGCCTCAGACATGGTTTCCCTGCCTGAGTTCTCCTACACCAGCCAATCTCCCCAGCTGCCTTTTCCCCAGCACAGCTCTCACCGTGAGAAAATAGCCCTGCAGGATTGCCGCCCTTCCAGGAATCGAGCTGCCTCAGGGACGCTCCAGCTCAGTGTCTGGGCCATCAGGGTTAAATACCCACGGGCAGGCTGGTGAGCTCTCTTCACAGAGGGTTTGGGCTAAATCCAATCAAACGCATCTGTCTGCTTCAAGGAGGCAAAAGCTTTCCGTCCTGGGATAATGATAATAATACCTTAGGGTGCATGAGTGCTTCATGGTTCACCGAGCGCTTCTACTGGCATCCTCTCATTCGACCATCTCTACTACCTGCAAACTGGGAAGGGCAGGGATCATTATCTCCATTGCGGCTGATAGGGAGAATAATCATAAAAAGATTATGCAAGGAAATGGCCACCAACCTTAATAAAATGTAAAGTCAGTTTCCCCCGGGTTAACACCAGAAGGAAAGTCTCCATAATTCTCCCTCCAGGGCTCCTAGCCTGGGGGCGGGGGAAGACCAGGCTGCTGTACCCCTGCTCTCCTGTAACATATATCCTCCTCTGTAATTCTTCGTAAGGTAGAGCTGGGTTCACAAACCTGAGTGTGCATCAGCATCCCCTGCAGGGCTTGTTAAAACACAGATTGCCGAGCCCCACTTCAGCATTTCTGATTCAGAAGGTCTGGGGGGGTGCTCAAGAATTTGCATTTCCAGCTGGCTCCCAGCTGTTGTGCATGCCCTGGTTTGGGGACCACACTTTGACAGCCACTGCAGGGCCAGTTAAAGAAGACATCTTTAAAGGAGACCTCACTCATGACACCAGAATAATAAAAGGGAGAAAAATAGAGACTAGTTCAAATTCAACTCAAAAGCCTCCAGAAGCCAGGCAGGTAACTTAAAGGGCAGTGCAGCTAACAGGAAGGAAATGGGGGATTTGAGAATATGGCAAGCTGGAGAGTGCATGCCCTGTCTAAAAGCATTTAAATTCACGCTTTCTTAACTCTGCTGGAGAAACCAAATGTGACTCTGGCTGCCTGGGGCCCACAGGCCACCAGGCTTGTCCCTTGAGGGATGGTTTGGCTTACAAGGTTCTGCATGCTCCCCAGGGCTTGCAGGCCTGACTGTGCCAGTCTGCACTTGGCCCCTGCGTGGTTGGTGCCTCCTTGGAGCTTATGAATAGACAAGGAAGATGACAAAGTGCCTATCTCCTGCCCACGTGATGCCACCTTCTGAGTTCTGGTCTCTGAAGACCAGCCTTTTCCCTGGATGGCTGACTTAGGTGTGCTCTTCTTCCAGGGACCACACCTACCCACACTGGCAGCATCCACAGAGTCAGGGCTAGGGGAGGAAGGTTGTTTCACCAGGTCACCAGCAGAGAGATGCCTGGCAGAGTCAGGGCTGGAAGCAAATCCCAGGTATCCTGACAGCTCCCACACTACATGGGAATTATTAGATGATTGTGAAGGCTGACGTGTCCCCAAGACAGTGTCTCTTGAGCACGAGTTGGTCTCTGGCCAAACTGCAGAACTATGTCCCTGGGGCCCAGCAGGCAACAAAAAAGAGAAGACACTGCAGTGAGGGGGACCCGCTGCCAAGCCAGGCTGAGTAGGAATTGGTGGAAGGCTGCAGGCCCTCTGAACACATCTCTCAAACCTGGCAAGCCAGAGGACCAGCCCCGCCCACAGCCGCCTCGCTGCTCACATGCTCGCCCTGTGGCCCCAGACTTCCTTGCAGGGATCTCCATCAGCGATGAGCTGCTGGGTCTCATGACCCTCCGGTACAGCAACAGGGCCCACAGGGTCAGCTTCCCCAGCCTGGTCTGCTTCCTGATGCGGCTGGAAGCCATGGCAAGTAAGTGTCACTGGGGGACGCCTGGGAGAACTTCGCAGTGGCCAGAGAGCACAGGAGAGGACCAGGAGCTGACTCCTGCCCCAGGCCTGGGCAAGGCCTTCACAGCGGTGTGGGTTGGTGTCCTGCATGAGGTGCCCTTGCTCCCACGGGACAGAGCCAGCCGAGGCTGCCAGTAATGTCGGTGGCTCCCTCTGCACGCTTCTCCCCAGCACGTTCCCCTGTCAGCTCCTCTCTCAGGAACACGGTTAATCTAAATCACGCTGCCCCTCTCTGGGTTGTTTATGATTGAAACCTACTCTTTAGTTGTGCCATGGAGGATGTGAATCTCTGAAGGAATTCCACGCACAAGTGAATAGGTGTGGGCAGGAGGCCTCTCCCCGGGGTGCAGAAATCCACTGTGTAGGCCAGAGGTTTTCACACTTTCTAGCAGCATAACCCTCTGTTTTAAATGAAATCATGTGTGCAAGCCCAGGCCTTAACAAAGCGCAAGATGGCGCAGCTGCGGTTGTGGTAGAGCAAAGGCCAGACCCATGCGGTCCTCACCACCTGCTGTGAGGCTCTGAAAACCCCACAGCTCTGAGCTGTGCAAGAAGCTTGACAGCCTGGAGCCCTGGGAGGGGAGAGAAAACCCGAGGCGCAAGCCTTGCCCCCCAGAGAGTTCTCCGTTCGACAGGGGAGGCCCCCAAATTGTGCCTGTGAAAGAAAGGCAAGCCCACACACCCCCAGGGCCAAGTGCGGGGGTGCAAAGTGCAAGGAGCTGGATGGAGGAGGGTGGGCGTGTGGCGGAGGTCCCAGGCGCTGTGCTGAGGAGGTGCACCTGAGCTGCCCAGGGGCGAGCTTGGCTGCAGAGGGATGAGGACGGGAGGGGGGTGCACTCTGAGTGGAGCGAGGGGCTGCTTTGCACAGAATCCCCACATCAGCTCCTTGTGGGCCCGGCCCGCCTCCCCTCACCTGCCCGGATTTCCTCCTCAGTCAGTCAGACCTTTCCTTCTTGGCCCTAGAGACTTTCCGTAACCTCTCCAAGGATGGAAAAGGACTCTACCTGACAGAGAAGGAGGTAGGTACTGTCCCCTCCCCGGCACAGGCACAGTCTCAGGCCGCCTCTCCTGACCTGAATCCAAGGGGCATTTTTCTCCCCGAGGGCATCGAACAGTCCGTCAGAGGCTGGCCAAGCTGCTACCCGCCTCCACCCCTGACTCCAATTACTGCCTTATATATCGCTGGCTGCCAGGCTGCTTTAGGATCTTGGCAGACAGATTTTATTTTTTTCCAATAGCTTAATAAAGCAGAGGATTATGTGGGAGTCATAAATCCAGGAGGGAACTGAAGAACAGCCACGGAGCTCTCTGTGCATTAAACTGACTCCCACCGGGTTTTAGAGCCTCCTGACCAGCCAGCATGTCGGCCTCCGCTACCCCTCGCTGTGGCTGCTCGGGGAGCAGCAGATGTGGGGAGACAAGGGGCTGAGACCTCCTGCTTGGTTGCAATTAGCTGGAGAGGGGCTATTTGACTGAGGGAGGGTGGCACTTGCCTTGCTCTCTGTTGAGCTAACACATATGAAGGATTGGTTGTAATGATGGTGCTTATTTTTCAGTGGATGAACCTGGTCATGTACAACTGAGGCAGGACGTAGAGCCGACCCCACGGTTCAGGTAAGGCCTGTGGCTTCAGAATCACCTCCTCCTGGGAGCACGATTCCCTTTCTCCAGGAAGCGACATGGGACTCTTTCCCTGGGATTATGGAGGCCTCATCTGTAATCCAAGGGCCAGCTGCTCAGGGCCCTTGAGTTTCAAGGCCAGTGCTGCAGACATCAGCCAGGCCATGTAGACCGGTAGATGTTTATGGAAAGGTGTGGCTTGAAAGTCATGAATGAGGGATTTAGAATTCTTAATTGAAGTTCCAAAGAAACACAGGAAAGGCTGTAGAAATGGTGGGAACAGAATGGTGTGGAGCGATAGGAATAGGTCTTGGGGAGAGTCGGTTCCAGCCCTACCATTGCCTCACTGGGCAGCTTCAGCCAGACGACAACAGCTGTAGCCATCAGTGTTCACACCTCTAGGCATCAGTGTTCACACCTCTAGCGTGAGTGCTGGAGAATTAACACCCATGTCACTGCCTCTACATTTATTTTCATGGAACAGACCCTAGAGTTACATAGTCCCCTACCCTGCTATAGCAGAAGCCCAGACAGAGTCTTCTAGAATGCTCTAGGACTGGGGAGCTCAATATTTTGTGCTTCCCCATTGTTGGACATCCGTAGGTCTTAGCTATTCTTTATCTAGAAGCAATGGTCTACTTTCCTGGAACTTTCTACCTATGCTCCTAGCTGTACTCTCTGGACCACTATAGTAAAAAGACTGGACAGGGCAGGCCTTTGAATACTTGAGGATACCTTTGCTGCCTTGCCCAAAGCCTCTCTTCTTTAGTTACTCCTGCTGATTTTCATCTGGGACCTCCTGGTGACCGTTCTCTGTAGGCCAATGTCCCTCTGAAGTATACAGTTCTCCATGTGGCAGACCTGTGATCCATATCCTCTGAAATCTATTATTTTTATAAATAGTATTAATTTCCCAATCATGTACCTTGAAATCAAGAAACAGACACTGTCCCCATAAAGAAATAATATTTTAGCATAAATATTTCCTGATAAACACTGATGTTTCCTAATTACAAATTAACAGAGATCATAGTTAATGTCCTTCAACTATATTTTATTGAATTCTTCTCTAACTCTTCTTTAAAAATAGGACATTTGATCATTTCCAATTTTATTGTGCTTACTCCAATCTGCATGATTTCTAATATCAAGAATGATTCTTCAATTGTATCTATAAGTTTATTCAACACACAGGGCTGAAAGGTTTGAACTTCTGAAATAGATGGATGCTTTCTATCTTTTCTCCATTCAGGATTCCAATTCTCCTTTAACTCCTGTTTCCAGCCTTCCTCATTTGAAGATTGTGTAAGAAGGAAGTATAATATCAGATGCGTGGTTATGCACATTTCAGTTTCCTTCGTGAACGCCTCTCATCACCCCTAAGAGGGCTCCCTCACTAGTCACCCCCCTGACAGCACATTGTTAAAGCAGATCCACTCACTCTCGGCTCATGAGTTGCTTTGCAAAATTGAAGGCAGGAGGATGAGGAAGTTCTGCCTCCAAATCTGCAAACCCAGCTTTCTCTGTAATCATATCCTCCCTTCCTCCTCTTATGTTAGAGGGGATATCCCTCCAGGGTATTCTGTATCTCATTCCCTTCTACCTTCATCTGATTACGTGGATTCTCTCCTCTGTCTTCTGAATATAAATCTGTCTTCTGGAGCCTTCCAATTCCCATTTAAACATGTGTACCTTTTACATTTCTTCCATCTCATATCCCTTCCAGCTACAACTCCATGTCTTTCCTCCTCATTACAGCCAAACTTCATAGAACGAATTGTCTCCACGTCCTCACCTCCCACTCTCCCCTCAAACTACTTCAATTTAGATTTCTTAGACATCATCTCTCTCCTTGACTTTTGCATTGGCTTCCCGTCTGACTGTGCATTCCTATCCCTCAAATCAATTTCCTGCAGCCAGAGTACACCTTTAAAAGTTCAAATCCAGTCATTGCATTCTCCGGGTTAAAACCCTTCAATGTTTTCCTATCATGCTACAGGAAAAATCTAGAGTCATTAACGTGCACTGCAAGAGCCTACATCATCTGTCCTCTGCCAAGTCACCTAACCACACCTTGAGCCTCTCCTTCCCGCTCTCTGCTCCCACCATGCCAGCATACCTTCATTTCCTTCTATTTCCCATGCCTTTGCCAGCCTCAGGTCTCTGACCTTGCTGTCTTCCCTGCCCTGGGTGTCAGTCACCAAACTCATGCTCCTTCATGTCTTAGCCCAGTTGGGTTCCCATATTATTTACTCACGTGTCAACCTTTCCCAATCAAAACATTCAGCACACTCTTTTGTTGTTGCTCACTCCTTCCTGTTTTTTAGACAGAGATTTATTGAGATATAATTTCGCACACCATACAGTTCACCCACTTAAAGTATAGAGTTCAATGGTTTTTAGTATGCTCACAGAGTTGTGCAACCATAACCACAATATAATTTTAGAACATTTGTTATCACCACAAAAGAAACCCCATGCCTATCTAAGCATGCCCATAGAAATCACTCCCCAATTGCATCCTACCCTCTAGTCCTAGGCAACCACTAATCTACCTTCTGAATCTATAGATTTGTCTGTTGAGGCTGTTTCATATAAATGGAATCATGCAACATGTGATCCTTTGTGACTGGCTTCCTTCACTTAGCATATTTTCTGGGTTCATCCATGCCATAGCATGTAATATATGCTTCCTTTTCAGTGCCAAATATTTCACTGTGGCTATACCATATTTTATTCATCCACTCATCAGTTGGTAGACATTTAGGTTGTTTCTACTTTTTAGACTGTTGTTAATAATCCTGCTATGAATGTTTGCATACAAGTTTGTGGGTGGACATATGTTTTCATTTCACTTGGGTATATACCTAGGAGTGGAATCGCTGGATCGTATGGTAACTCTATGCATGACATTTTGAGGAACTGCCAAACCGTTTTCCAAAGCAGCTGCACCATTTCACATTTTCTCCAGCAGTGAATGAGGGTTCCAGTTTCTCCATATTCTCCCCCAAACTTCTTACTGTCATCTTTTCTTCATCCCAGAGAGCATGAAGTGACATGTCATTGTGGTTTTGATTTGCATGTCCATGATGGCAAATGATGTTGAGCATCTTTCCAGTGCTTACTGATCATTTTTATGTCTTCTCTGGAGAAATGTCCACTCAACCCTTTGTCCATTTTAAAGTTGGGTTATTTATCTTTTCACTATTGAATTATAAGAGTTCTTTTTATATTCCAGATGCTAGTCCCTTCTCATTATATGATTTGCAAAATTTTTCTCCCATTCTACAAATTGTCTTTTCAGTTTTTTGATTACATCATTTGTAGCATTTGAGTCTTAATTTTGATGAAGTCCAGGATGTCTATTTTTTCTTTTGTCACTTGTGCTTTTGGTAGTGTATCTAAGAAACCATTGCCTAGTCCAAGGTCTCAAATATTTACTCCTGTTGTATAGTTTAGCTCTTACATTTAGGTTTGATTCATTTCGAAGTAATTTTTGTATATGGTATGAGGCAGGGGGTGGACTTGATTGTTTTGCATGTGAATATCCAGATGGCCTACCACCACTTGTTGAAAAGATTATTTTATTTTTTTCTCCCATTTTATTATCTTGGCATCCTTTTCAAAAATCAATTTATTATAATGTAAACATTTATTTCTGGATTCTCATTTCTATTCCATTGAGTTATATGTCTGTCTTACGCCAATACCACACTATGTTGGTTACTATAGTTTTGTAGTAAGTTCGAGATCAGGAAATGTGAGTCCTCCAACTTTATTTTACTTTTCAAGATTGTTTCAGTTATTCTGGGTTCCTTACATTTACATATGAATTTTAGGATCAGCTTGTCAATTTCTACAAAAAGGTGGGTGGGTGGGGGCAGCTGGGATTTTGATAGAGATCACATTAAATCTATAGATCAATTTGGGAAATATTGTCATCTTCACTATATAAAGTCCTTTGATCTATGTGTCTCTCCATTTATTTTTTTAGATCTTGTTCAATTTTTTTGAACAATGTTTTACTATTTTCAGTGTAGAAGTCTTGCACTTTATTAAATTTTCTTCCTAAGTATTCTTTTTGATGCTATGATAGATGGAAATGTTTTCTTAATTTCATTTTCAGATAATTCATTGCTAGTGTATAGAAATAAAAATGATTTGTATATATCGACCTTATTTTCTGTAACCTTGCTGAACTTACTGGTTCTAATAGTGTTTTAAGGGATTCCTTAGAATTTTATATATATGAAACCATGTTGTCTGCAAACAGAGATAGTTGAATTATTTCCTTTCCAATCTGGATGCCTTTTATTTCTTTTTCTTGCCTAACTGTCCTGGCTAGAACTTCTACTACAATGCTGAATGGAAGCGGAGAAAGCAACCAGTCTTTTCCCATAAAATGGGATGTTCACCGTGGGTTTTTCACAGATGCCATTTGTCTGGTTGAGGAAGTTGTCTAGTTGTCTACATGTAATTGGCTGAGTTAACACACTTTTAGTTACCTTGCTTGATGTTGATTCCCTGCCAGACTGTAAGCTGCAGTGTGTCTTGTTTGTTGCTATTCCTTAGCACAAAGCAAAGTACCTGGCGTAAAGAAACCACTCAGAAACTATTCCCAAATAAACGAACGAAATTGTTCTTCCAGGTTTGTGTCTTTCTTTGCTTTGTTCTCATCCCAACTTTTGTAAATATTATCTTGCACCCGAGTCTTCTTGCTGCTTTGGCTATTTCTCTGTTTTCTTCCTCTTTGGAGTACTAGGGAGCAGATAGTTAACATTATCTTGTTATTATCTCTAAAACATCATGATCTATATTATCTTATAAAGACCTATTTTTCCCTCACTTTTTAAAAATCTGCTTCCCCGTGCCTAGGTCACCATTCAACTTTGCCTAATATTCCCTTTCCTTGTTACTACAAAGTCAAAGTTTCTTTCTTCCAGGATTTCCATCACTCTGAGGTCAGAAAAAAGGTCTTTACTGTTGGCTGGGATTCAATATACACCCATTGGGTCCTCTCTGCAACAAAATGTCACTGGACGAAGCAAAGGCTTTGTCATATGAGCTAAGTGAGCTTCTCCCTAGAGATCAGGGTTATTGGAACCCATCGCTGGTCTGCTTTGCTTTTGGGTCACTCCATACAAACTGTGTGCAAGAGGCCTTTTATCTGCCGTTGGACTCATTGGGCAAGTTAGAGTACACTTCCTCTCTCTGTCTCATCTTCAACCCATCGGCTCTCCTCTGATGCAGTGGACTAGGATATAGGTGTGTAGACCAGGCTGAACTCCTCTCCTTCCCCTCCCATCCTATTTCCTATTGAGCAAAACATGTGCCTCATTGCCACATTGAAAACAATACATTAAAATATGTTAAAATATCAAGCTCATGATATTTTGAAAAAAATGCTAATACTCAGTGCATTGATGTATGCTCCTTTGACATTTGAGGCCATATTGGTCTTAATTGATTTCAGAGTCTAGAGGTCAATACACAGCAAATCACACCCTGCCGAGCATTTGTCTCTAACTAATGCCATCTACATCCACGTTGATATACTGTCAATATGGCAGTAAAATATATTTTTCTGACAAAATTAGTATTTATAACAATTTCCTACTGTACAGAAATAATAGTGTCTTGAAGAAAGAGCTACCTTCTCCTAATCTGCACGAAGGTGAAGAAATATGGCAGCAGTGGCCAGTCGTGCTGGTTACCAACAACAGTTTTCACCAGAAGCAGTGGGTCTGCTTCTAGCCCAATAAATTCCTCTCTCCCATTCCATTCTTTTCATCCAAAGAAAGTTTTTTGGTGACACCTGGCTAGACTTTGGGTTGAGGACTGACACTGTGGGGCAGATGAGACTATCAGAAGTTTGCATCAATTGCTCCTGTGCAGGTTGAGTTGAGAGTTGGAGCCTGGATGTGCCTCTGGAGATGTGAACACTCCCAGCACCACTGGCAAACACGCACCTCCTGGTGCCAGGGTGTCAGCCTGCTGGAGCTGGCTCTGGAAGAGAAGTGTATCCAACTAGGAAATTAACATGTATACTCCAAGGGCATAAACCGAGGAGGAGGAAGAGTTGGAATCCAGGAAACAGAAGATCCAGCACTAGAGAGAGAGGCAGGAAGTCCAAGAACCAGAGCTGCGCAGCAGAATAAGAGAGTTCCAAGGGGAGCGGGAGGGATGACCTTTGGGAAAAATGGAACCGGTAGTTTATCAGATTGCTTAATTATAGGAAAGAGAGTGTTCAGAGGGGTTTTGAAATTCTGCTAGAGAGCTTTGGAAGAATTATTGGGATAATCACTTAGACTAAGCAGACAAAAAAAAAAATGAGGTAATTATTAACTCATGGAAGAACAAAGAGTTATAGAAGAAAGGAAATGTGATCCTAGAGTATTTCTTCATTCACCAGCGAACAGTACATACATAATTGTAATGAAATAAAAATTGAATATCGATTTAACAAAAATGCGATATGTTAGAAGAATGGAGGGAGAGAAGATATAGACGTGAAAGTGGATTCGGAGCACCCAGCCCCGTCTTCCGTCATGTGAGGGCAACAGGCATTTAAAATTGACAAATCAAGGAATAACTGTGTAAGCATATTATTTAGAAATATGGAGGGAAACATCAGAAGAAAGAGTTTTACCGGGAGGAATTTAGGGTAGAAAAGGGACAGAGGACTGCCGTTTTTTCTTCATGCTCTGTAGTACTATTTGGATTTTTGAGTTATATACATTGGACTGAACCTTTTGGAAATATAAATAAGCAAACTAACAAATAGTCTGAAAGACAACCATTTAGGACTCAAGAGAGGAGGAGGGGGACAGGGAAGAAAAGTTGGGCTGCTTCTTTGTCCCGTTGGCAGGGCAGTTTGCTAGTTATCACTGCAAAAATATGTCTATGCAAGAATGTCAATTTAACCCAAGCCACACGCACGGAAAAACCAACTCTCTGCAGAAGTCCACAGCGGATGTCCAGAGCTCGGCTGGGGGACAAAACAGAGCTGCTGTTATTACAGCTGCCCCAACCTGGGTCCTTCCACTGCCCACGGGGTGGGAGGAACATCTTCTCCAGTAGTTTCCCTCCACCCTGCTGCTGGCACTTGAAGCACTAAAATGGGCTGTTTTGGACTCAGGGGCAGGCAGGGCAGAGTGGGTGGGGATGGTGCCCTTTGAAGGATTTTGAAGAATGGAGTGGGGACGTTCCCATGCCCTGGGGGGCCATGGGCATGTGGGGGCCTGTGCAGCCTCGCCAGCAGGGGGCGCCTGCGCTCCTCCGCTGGGAGATGGTCCAGAACAGCACCTGCAGGGATGGGGCGTGGCCTCTGTGGTCACTCAGAGGAAGGAAGAGTTTCCCTGCTCTCCCTTGGCCATCTGCGTTTGAGCATCCCTGTCTTTCTCTAGGACAAGCTCCCAGGGATCACTGAAGCATCGGCTCTCGTTCTAAGGGGCTGGGCTGTCCCTGTGGCTGTGATACGTCTGAACCTGCTCTGCGTGAAACAGAGCCCAAGCCGCCTTCCAGGAGCCTGGGCGAGGTCCTCAGCTGGCTCAGGCCCTGGGAGGCCCAGGGCTGCCTACCAGGTCATCTGAGCACTTTAGGACACCAGCCTGGACTCCTTGGAAAATGAAGCAAGAGATCTTCCCTCTCAGCCCCTCCCACCAGTTGGATCCATTCCTTGGAAGAGCCAGAATAAGCCAGTCTGCCCACTCTCAGGGTGCTGTGAGTGACGTGGGGAGCCACATCCTGGGCGTTTGCAGGATAATCCCACTCTCCAGTGTCCGAGTCCTGATTGTTCCACAGACTAATAGCCAAATAAAACATGGTTTCCATAAAGGTCTCCTGTCCAGTGACAAGGATCTTAGTTCTGGCTCAAAAATACATTTGGGGAAGGGGAAATACAGCCAGCAAGGCAGGCGCCTCCCTCGCTCCCTCCTCATCCGTGACGTGGTCATCAAGTATCTCAAAAAGATCATGGCCTGGTAGAGCATGGAAGAGATTCCAGAGAATGACCAGGCCAGACCCCACTCTGGAGAACTGGCACTTTGAGAGCTCATTCTGGAAGCATCTCCCCAGAGGGAGAATCCTTGCAAATCTGTGTGTCAAAAGGGCAGGATGGTGGGAAGCTTCCTGAGTGCGACTTTCTGAGCAGACACCATTGGAGGGCAGGACGGTGTGGCCAGGGCTGCGTCATATCATTGTGTTCACACTCACACCAGGAGCAAGGTCACCGCTGGGAAGCGACGCATCCTGCCTGCAAGTAGCAGACGGCCAGCTGACCTGCACCTACACGGGCTGTTGTGCAGTGTCTACCGTCATTTCAAGTAGGAGAGCTTCCTGCTTGGGGAGTGGACTCCCTCCTGCTTGAAGAGTCGATTTCCTCTTGCATAGGCCTTCGGATAGCCGGAGGGTCAGGCACAGCAAAGTTTGGATTGGGTCGCTTTGCCTCCGAGTCCTCTGCTTGGTTAGACAAGATCAGTGGCTTGGTTAAGAGCGTGGGGTTTGGAGTTAGAACTGATGTCTGGAGATGCTGACTCCTGGGCTGTCAGACTGCCCTGTTACATAGGATTTTCTGCATGCAGTAAACTGGGACCCAAAGGTCAACAGAGGCTCTTCTCAAAGGAAAAATCCAGAAGAATGAGCTGTTTCCTGCAGAATTCCAGGTAGAAAGTCCAGCACACCTGCACACTTAGCTGCCCCAACCACATGTCACCAGAAGCTCCTTCTGGGTCTCCTTAGGTCCTGGGAGAAAAGAAGGGACAGACGATTTTGTAGGCCTAGGGTCAGTGGTGAGCAGCCCAGGCAGTGGGCTGAGCCTCCTCTGGTTTGGTGTCCACAGGATGCTGGGCAGTTTCCTAGTGGTTAATTTTCTCTTTAAACCAGCAGGAGATAAGGGAGCAGGTTCCTGAGTCGATCAATTGAAAAACTGACTCTCAAGCCACACTTGGGCTCCAGTGGGCTAAGGGAGGCTCCAAGTGGCCATGGCAGATGGGCCCTGGCTTCCCTGCTTGGAGCTGGGAGAGACTTTATTCCAGTCTCCCCAGGAGAGGGAAGGGCCTGATCATCAGCCCCAGCATGGCCAGAGCAGCTGGCTCATCCCCAGGCTGCACCTTCTCAGGATTCCCCACGCCCTTCCACCAAGGTCAGGGCAGGCCTCCAAAGCAGGGAGGGCTCTATGTGCTAAAGGCCTCAGACATGCCCTGGTCCTGTCAGCCTCTTACCTGTGGGTCCCAGAACAGGTTGCTCTTGCCTCTGTAAGATGAGGAGCTGACAAGGAACACAGTTGGTGCCCAGACAGAGGGAGAGGGAGGGGTGGGAGCCCTGAAGGAGCAAATGACAAAGTCTCAGATACAAACCTCACTGCCCCCTCAGACTCCCTAGAGCTTCTGTGGCTACAGCCACCCCATAAAGGAAGCAAGGTGCCCAGGCCCTCCTTGCCTGTCTTACAGATGAGATCCCTGAGGCCCCGAGAAGAGGTGGCAGATACAAGACTGAAGCACAAGTCCCTGACTCAGTGACTGCCCCCCCTGCCCCGCAGCAGCTGGGCCTTAGGCTGGCCCTGGGTGGAGGAGAGGAAAGGACAGGCCTGCTTCCACGGAACTGGTGGTTTCCAGTGAGAGTGGCCATCTGAAAGCACATGTGTACACACATGTACACACCAGGGAAGCTGAGTCCCAGAAACCAGCTAATGTGCATATCCAGTGTTTTGTTAGGGGTGGCTTTAGCTTTGCTTCTCCCTAGAACAGAAATGAGTCCCTTTGCCCCACTTGGTCCTCAGCACCTCTGGGCCCAAGGGAAACAGAGGCAGGATTCACAGTAGGAAATCATAGGTGGCTTTTTGTACCTGTGCTCCCCACCCCCCAACCATCCCTCTGTCCATCAAGGCCTGGGGTATAGTCCACAGAGGGCCTCAGGTATAAGCAACTGAATTTAGGGGGGATTTTCCAACTTAAAAAAAGTATTCAACTCACCCATGTTTTCTAAGAAGCAAGACAATACAACTTATCCAAAGTTAAACATTTAAAACTTTTTAGTTCCATTTAATAACCAGTTAGGAGGAGGAGGCGGGAATAAGAAAGGAGAGCAAGTATGGGATAGAAGAAGAGGTTAAGTGGGAGGGAAGAACAGATTGCATCAGGCAGGTCTAGTCAGGAAAACAAAAACCACTCAAGGTATCTCAAGTAGGAAGGGATTTAATACAAGGAATGAGGCGCTTTTGAAGCTGTTGGATTGGCTGGAGGAGCGAAGGCCAGGAGGGTCACCACTACCTCCAGGCTCACCTCTGGCTTTCAGAGAACCAAGAGGCTGCTACTGTCACCCAAGCCAGATGCTACAGGGAGCTGCCAGCAATGGTGCCAGCTTCCTGCAGCCTAAGGTCAGTGATTTGGGGGACAAAACCTCCCATCTGCCAAAGCCTACCTGTCTGCCCACCCTGCCGGGGGCAGAATAATAAGGCTTCTGTCTCTCTTCTGCCTTCCACATGTCCCACAAGTGCATCTCACTGGTGGAACTTAAAATGTATCTGGCCAGGGTAGTTCTCAGGGTTCCAGCCCCTGCCAGAGACTATAGAAAGGGTGTAAGGACGTTGGGTTCCAAGAGACAATAGCCAGCACAGAAAAAAGAGAAAAATGGAGGCAGAGAAGGGAAGACCAGCAGGTGGAGGTGCAGAGCTGGAGAAGGAAGGAAACTTCAGACAGATGATGGACAGACAACAAAGGAGGCATGGCTGAGAGCAAAACAGACAAAATACGATGGGAGAGACAGGACGAGACAGAAATAGAAGATTAAAATGGAAGGAAGGAGCCTGGGGTCTCTGGGTGCTGATGGGAGTATTGGAGATAGAGCCCAGTCATGGGAAATGCATTCCCAGTGGAAATGATGACTTACCCAAGGCTGACCAGAGTTGTTTAACTCTTCTCCTCTTTAACTTCTGGGGCTATGACTCTCAAACTTCCTTGTACATAGGAATCACCTTGAATAACTTGGTAAAAAAATTTTCAGAGATTCTGATCCAGAATGTCTGGGGGCTGAGGCTGGGAATCTGCAGTGTTAAAGCTCCCCAGGTGACATTTCAGGAATCACTGCTTTTGCAAGTCCACTGAAAGGTGGCAGTTCTCTAGGCTGCAGCAACCAGGGTGACCACAAAATGCCTCATGAATTCAAGCTTGAGGCCTGCTCGGGTCAGAGGCCTCCCGTCGGCCCCACGCCAGCCACGCTCTGCTGCCCGTGGTGTCTCCAAAATCCCTTCCTACTACCTCCCAGCTCCCAGAGAACTGATGTCCTGGTTGATTTTTACCTCTAAACAAGCTAATTAAGCAATTTTTAAAGAAGAATCCATCACTCTGACAAGCTTGTTGATTAACAATCCCCCAGCCAAGCCCAAAGTGCTTAATATCCCAGCGGATGGTCAGTAATGACGGCAGCAGTGGCGCTGGGCTGCGGCAAGGCAGGCGATGGCTGCGTCCCGGACGGTGGTGCAGAGTGGGTGATGGGCCCGACTCTGCGGCCTGCTGGAGGACGGGAGGGGGAGGGAGACTGGCTCGGACCGGGCATCTCTAACCAGACTCTAGACCACCAAATACCCACAGAGGGTTTCTAAGGCTCTGAACAACTCTGGACCATAGGAGAGGGCCACATGAAAAGGGGTTGGACACCAGGACGATGCTCCAATGTGGCAGCTGTGTCAACTGCGTAGTTGCTAAAGTAGGAGGAGAGATGGGAAAAATGATAAAATGACTGCCTTTGGGAGAACAACTTAAGTCCAGACCAAGGTATCTGTCTCTTTGCTACACTCGCATTCTTATTTTAAACACCCCTCTGGCCCCTTAAAAGGATTTACTTTCTTCAGTGTTGGGAGAATGGGCTCTATGTGATAAAACACTTCCCCTTGATGGTCACGGTTGTTGCAGCTTCAAATCCTCCACCTTCCAAAGGCTTCTGCCCACTGAACACTCAGTGTGGGCCTCAGCGCGCGGAGCCCCCATGCAGCCCCCACGCAGCCCAGCTGAGCGTGCACCATCGGAGCTGCCGCGTCTGTGAAATTGCTCCACCATCTTTGTCTGACTCCATTCTTGCCTGGATCCTTGCGTCCCTTCTGCCATTGTTCGCATACAGATTAGATGACCTTGACAAGTACTCTGGGCCCTAGGGGAAGGAAACTGGCCCCACCTGTGATCTCCAGTCACCCTGATTTGGTCACTGACATGCCATGTTAGCTTATGTCTTTTAAGAGTTTCCAATTCTGTTCAGCCACAAAGAAAAGAAAACAGCATATAGTAAGTGCTCAATAAATGTTAAGAGGATGTAGTGTAAAGACAGGGAGCAGGTGCACCGGGCAGAACACTGGGCAAGGGCTCTGGAGTCTGAGGTTCATGTCCTGCTTCTGCCTCCACCCAGCTGCGTGCCTTTGGGGAAATGGCCTTTTCTTTCTGGGCCTCCTTCTCCAAAAATGAAGGGCCAAACTTGAAGATCTCTAAAGTCTCTTCCATGTCACAAACTTGGGGAGCCAGGTCCTAACATTCTACTGGGCAGTCATCATCGAGGGGCAGCAATTAGCCAGAAGAAAAGAGCTGCTAGCAATTCAGCAACAGCAGCTCTGCTGAGACCCAGGCTCTCTGGACAGTGCTCTCCTCCCTTAGCTTGAGTGTAGCTGCCCCTCTCAGGATGTTTGTGGCAGTGGAAATTAAAAACCCCTCCATCCACCTGGGGTTGGCCATTAGCATTGACATTGCCTGCAGCAGGTAAATTCAGTCCACTATGCAGCTGCAGATAGTGGTGACACAGTGACACCTAGTGGCCATCTCTACTAATCACCGCCCAGTTCTGCTGTTCGCACAGCGGGTGAGCTTGCCAGAGTCGGCCCTGGCTAAGGCTAAATTAGCAACATTAACCACAGTGTGAGTAGTGCAAGGCCCTGATCATACTCTCAGTCTTGCAATTCACCTGCCTCTCTGTCCGACCCTAGGCAGTTTCTCCAACTGGGGGTTTGGCCTGACCCCAAAATCCTTCCCTACCAACTCCCTTGTGCCCTGAGTCTCTGCCATGGCTTCTAGTTTATAGTCAGGGGTCTTAGGCCCACATGGGGGATAGGATAGCCCTACCAGGTAGGAGCAGTTGAGCACTGGGACCTGGGGCTTCTCCCCACACAGTCATGCACATTGCTGTCCGCACACCCACCTGCACACAGCCATGAGGCAGGACCACACAGCCAGGCCACTGCCGGCAGACAGTGCATCCAAGGGCTGACTCCAGGCCAGCTGCCAAATGGAGAGAAAGTCACAAAAACAGCCAGAAAGAAGCCTGGTTGTGCTAACTTTCTATTGGGGGTGAGGGACAGTTCACCTGGTTTTGCTCACTTTGGATAACAGAATCTTGCCCTACTGCTAGAGACTACAGGGTTCCGATATCCCTGAAGAATGATATTTTTAGCAAATTGCACTCCCTATATTTATAGCACACAAACTGTAAAGGTTGGAAAGGGGAGCTGTGGGTAGAAGCTCTAGAACCTCCCCCAGGGCACAGATGCCCGCCCCGGTTTAGCGTGGCTGAGTACATAGTAGCTGAGCTTGTCAGGTCTTTCGTGAGTTCCATATTATTCTTATGCTAGAGGAACTGGGCTCCGTGCCTATGGAATCATGTTCCTTACCACCAATTTTTGGTCTGTGTTTGCTAGTCTTTCTCAAAGTTTAATCTGTCAGTTCTGCATGGTTTCTACAGAAGACCCTTGTGCCTTCTAATATGCCAGCTGCAAACATGCTGGGTGAGGCCGTGTTGCTTTCCTCCCCTTTCCCCCTTGTGGCCTTCCCCTGACCATCACCAGGAGTATGCAGTGGTAACAGTCTGGAACTTTCTAAAGAAGGAAGTCGTTTGTTCAGTTTGGGGATGCAAACTTTAGAGTTGCCATGGTTTCCGGTGGTGTGTGGCAATTTTCCCTCGCCATCAAATGGTGCGTATGAAAAGGCTTTTTTGGAGGTGGAGAGCAGGTGAACTACCGTTTTAAAACACCTACTACATAACAGAGTCCAGTTAGGAGACAAAAATCACACCAGCAATTTGAATAAGGGAAATTTAATATAAAGAATTATAAACTAGTTAAAGGTGGTTAACTTCTAGACCGGGCAAAAGAGGACTCTAAGGAATACAGAAATAAATGCAGTAAGCAGTGTTACCTCTAGGGCTGGGGGAAATTGCCCAAAGAAGGAAGTGAGACCGTGGGTGAGATTCAGATCTTGAGGGGGAGCGTAGCTGCAGACCACCAGGCAGTGGAGAAGCTCACTCGGGTGCCAGTGGATTGGAGCCGGGGCACACGGGGCCCCTGCTGGGTACCAGGGAAGCTTGCTGGGGAAAGCATCGCTGGACCTCGTGCTACTGGCAATCACACCGTAGGAAGAAGAAAGGGCTGGCCAGGGCCAGGGCCTGGCAGTGTCCCTCTAGTGCCCTCTCCTGATAGAGCCTGACATTGCAACAGCCTCAAAGGAGAAATATTGGCAGGTTCCAGCTCCAGTTTTACAAAGCAAGGCCAAGAAGGGTGGATTGCAGTTGAGAGGCAATAAATTGATAACGGGCATACCTACTGTGTAGAAGGCCCTGGGTTGTGCATTTCTCTAATTAATCTCATATAATCTCATTCATAATTCATTGAAATAGATATTATTAATAGCATTTCCATTTTAATGTTGGGAAAACACTAAAAGCTAGAAGTAACCTGTGATGAATATGCAACTAGTGTGTGGCTAAGCTGGTGTTCCCAGGATGGTGTGTGACTCTAGAGTATGCATTTGCACACCAAGCTCACAGTGCCTCTTGCTGTAACAGATTAAGGACAAGAAGAGTTTGTTCTCCCCTCTGGCCCCTCCTTCTCTACTAAGTCGATAAGCCTTCTCAGCATTGGTTCTTGGACTCCTGTCCTTGCGGACAGAGAGGCAAGTGCCCTGTGAGTGCTCTGAGGCCGTTTTCCCAAACCAGAATCACTGGGCAAGTTGGCGAAGGTAGTTTCCTGGACCTACCTCTGGAGATTCCAAGTTAGTAGATTTAGGGGGAGGAGGGATACCTGTAATGTGTATTTAATAATCTCCCCTGAAGTCTCCAATACGCTCCAAGAGACAAGCATCAATCTCCACTGGGCTAGAAGTAGAAAGTACAGCGTGGCCCAGCCTTTGGTGGGAGGGGCGGGCCTTCATGCTAACAATCTCTCGCAGCCCCAGCACCCACAGAAAGGTCAATATTGTACCTGATTTCTGGAATGAAAATCAAATAGGGCACATGGATCTGCTTTATGGGTGAGGAAGTTGTAACAGCTCTAACAGAGCAAAATTGATTCCTGTTTATCAGACTGGGAAGTTGGAGAGCTGGGCTTTGGGACCCCCTGGCCTCTTGCCTGGCAGACCCTGCAGGTATATTTTCTGGACAGGAGGTATTTCAGAGCTAGAGCATGCCAGAGGTCCTCCCACCTGGCTCAGGATGGGAGCCACCAGCTTTTGAGCACCTATCATGTGACAGGAATTGTGCCCCGTTGTCTCCAGTCCTTAAACCCTCTTGCAAGGGTTAACACCAGAATGGTCGGATGAGGGAACTGAGGGTCTTTCCCAGGTGGCGCAGATACAAGGGGCAGAGCATGGGTCGGCCATGCTCCTTCCACTGGCCCACACTCCTGGGGAGAGGAAGACAGCTCCCAGCCCAGGCGTGCCTGCTGGGGGAGACCACGCCAGTTCCGAGGGGGGCTGAGTGTTTGCTGCCCAGGGCCAGGGAGGGCTAGTTCAGCACAGGCTGCCATGAGGGCCAGAACTTGGCCAGGAGAGCCCACGAGTGTCCCAGTGGGGAAAAGAGGATGCTGATCCCAAGTCCTGAGCCTGCCCAGACACCTGGAGAGGAGGGTGAGAGGGAATGAGAGGAAGCCTGGCTGGCACCTTTGTATAGCGACCCATCCAAACAGGAATTGTCACCTCATCCAAGTTATAATATCTGATCAGCTTTCCTGAGTCACTGTAGGAATGGCCAGGTATAAAATCGCATCCAGAAAATTCAGAAATGTCTCAAGTGCCAGCCTGTTAATCCTATAAATTCTTCCTTGTCATGCTACTCGACCAGCACAATATGCAAGAAAACTCGGTGAGCGTCAGCTGACTCTAGGCTTGTGAACACAAAACAAAAACAAGCCCAGATGCCCTACAAGACTGTGAGCTCCTCAAAGGCAGCAGCTGTGCCCTGCTGAGGTTGTCTCCAGTGGCCAACTGTGCCTGTCCCGTGGCCCACCCTCGGTAGGAAGCTGTGTGGCCTGCTATAGAGCCAGGCAGATCCAGGCTCAGATCCCTGCCACCTCAGGGCTGTGTGACCTTGACCCTAACCTCTGGGCCTGGCTGCCCTCCTCTGTAAAACACACCTTTTAAAATATTGCCTCTCATCAAAACATACAGGATGTATAATACCAAGAGGGAACAGAAACTCTGGACTTTGGGTGATAATGTGTCAGCGTAGGCTCATGGATCGTATCAGATGTGCCACTCTGGTGTGGGGTGCTGATGGGCGGGGAGGGTGTACAGGAACTCTCTGTGCTTTCTGTTCAATTTTCCTGTGAACCTAAAACTGCTCTGAAAAACAAAGCCTATTTAAAAGTAGAGAAACAAAAGATGCTGCCTCTTCAGGTTGTCCTAAGATGTAAGATGCTGGCAAAGGGCCACACCCGGTCTTCAGCACACAGTAGGGCCCGTGGTGGTTGAATAAGGGGGATGTCACCCTCTTGAGACCCAAAGGACACTGACGGCAAAGTGGGATGCTCATCTCCAGCACCTCACCTCCCACAGGGAGCCCTTGGGAGTGGGGACAGGTCTGAGAACTGGGGACCAGACCGGCCAAATGACCTTGTTAATCATCAGCAGACAGGACAGTGAATATGGCCTACGGCTGGATATAATAACAGGCCCTGGCCTGGGGTTTGCAGGCCCTCCCTCTCTGGCAGACAAACCTTCTCACAGCCAACAGAGGGGATGGGAAAAGCACACACCTGTCTGGGCCACTCCCCAGTGACCCCACCCGGCACACAGGCCTCCCTCCATCTGCTCAACCCTGCCACCATTCTGGGAACCTTTCAGCAGAGTGGAAAGAGAACAGGCTACTGTCTGGAGACCTGGGTTTTAGACTCAACTCTGTGGCTAACTGACCTTAGGAACATCTCTCCCGTCTCTGTGCCTCAGTTTCCCCAGGCCAGATTCCTCCCTTCTTTCTTTCACTGAATACACTCAGTGCTGACTATGGGCCAAATGATCTCTAAGGGTCCTTCCTATGGTGCTATTATTTTTAAAGCAATGTAGTTTAAGTGCACTTGGAGAAATATAAAATGCACACAAGCATAAGGATGGAAATTAAAATTAAAATATTTCCTTAATCACAGTTGCCAGAGATGGTGCATTTCCTCCCACCCTTTGCCTTTTGAATCTACATTTCTGTGGACTCTGCTAACATGAGTACTTGTTTGGAAAGTGCTTGGGTAACTGAAGACAGCAAGGCTGTGATATCGCCCTCAGGATGTGTTCAGGGCTGGCCGATCTGCAGTCTCCTTGCAAAGGGAGGCCAGTGTGAAGCCGGGACAAACGAGGATGTGTCCTAGACCACTGCCCTTGACTTCCCTTGAGGATCCTTCCACAGCCATTCCTGTCCTCCCTGCCAAACACTCTGTGGGCCCAGAGCCCCTGGGGAGGCATGTGATGTGGAGGAACAAGCATGAGCTTTGGTTCCAATCCTAGCTCTGCCATTGACTTGCTGTGTGACCTTGGAAAGTTACCTAACATCTCTGAACCTTGTCCTGTATCTATTTAGCAGAGAGAATAAATCTCTGATAGCGTTGTTGTAAGGATTAAGTAAAATGACACAAGTCACGTCTCTGGACACATAAACTGCAGGATCACTTTATTTAATGAGATATTAGGACTCTCATCCTTAAATGAGATAAACTGTAACGTGGTAGACCAGTGCCTAGGTGAGAACTCCTGGCTAACGGCTATTATCATCATGCTCATCATTTTCATGCCATCTTCGGAGGATTTTAGTCCCTTCCCTGGGACCTCCAGGTGGCAGCATGGGGCCATGGAACCGGAGCCTTTCTTCCTAGGCTGTCACCTCACAGACCATAACAGCTGGCAGGGCCCTTGGGTGACAAAAACCCCAGCTCTTGCCATGCTGGACGAGTGGGGGGCACTTAACACAAGCCCCTTATCTTCATCCTAGGACCCCACAAGAGGGACACGGTCATCCGCAGTGTACGGGGGGGAAAGGTGGGCTCGGGCGGGAGGAACCGCTATGGGGGTGAAGCCAGGAATGAGCCCACCTCTGCTGCTGCCAGGCCGCCCGGGCACCTGCTGGCTGTACTGGGCCCTCCTGGCAGCTCCCGGCCTCTCACCGGCATTGCGGAGAGTGGGGCCCTAGTGGGGGGACCGGTTCCTGGACTCCCAGGAAGGGCTCCTGCCCATGGAGCCCAGTCTCTAAGGAGTGGTCCATCAGCACAGCCCCAGCACTGGCGAGCGGTGCAGCCTGGGCTCTCTGTGTGTGTGTGTGGGGGGGTGCCTGGGAACCCCAGGAAGGCAGCACCCCATGTTCATTGTCTCTTTCTGCCTTTCCCAACCGGGCCTCTTCCGGTCCCCAAGTAATCTTTGCCACAAGCAGCCAAAGTGGAAAGCTTTGGATCGGTGGAAAACTTCCTCCACCAATTCCTCAGCTAACCCTCCTCTTTCACTGAACCCCTTTGGCAATCGCATTTGCTGCTTGGTGGCCCCTAATCCGCCTTCTCCATTGTCCCGGGGCAAGGCGCTGGGTCTGCTGTGTGTGCAAATGTGTGTCCGTGCCGGGGCCTCTCAGGCCAGCAAGTCTGAGCCAGAGTGTGCCTGTGACCACCAGCTTGTCCTACTGGACTTCTGCTTTTCTCCCTCCCCGAGTCCCACTTTAAAGCAGGCAGAGTGACGCCATGGGTGTGTGCCCAGGGGTCTCTGGGTAGGGCACATTGGCCACCAGCCGAGAAGTCCCAGCTCCCTTGCATCCCACACTAACTGACTCTCAGACGGATCCTCATGTTTGAAGTTAGGGCCTCAGTTTCCTCTTCTCTTAAGTAGGATAACCGTAGTCCAACCTCGAAGGGATGCTATGAGAGCGTGCCAAGGTGTTACATTCAATGCGCTTAGAGCAGCACCTGGTACATAACAAGCAATAGGAGCCAGTCGCTGTGGTTAACCTAGAGAATCTACCTGCCACCCACCCCTCAGTGACTCCAACCTCCCCCAGCTCTGGTGTGGCCCCCGAGGGACAGCAGCTGCTCAGAGGCTGAGTGATCCAGTGCAGGGGCAGCTCCCTGGCAGGGCAAGCTCACTGCGGGCTTTGCAGCTTCTGGGGGCTCCCTGCACATCAACAGTCAGGCTGTGGAGAGGCTGAGAACCTGCAGCTGTGAGGAGGTGCACTGACTAAAGGAGAGGTTCGAGGTGTGGCCACCCTCCCTCGGTCTGGGGCTCAAGCTCCTGAGAGATGTAGCAGCGCAGGGCCAGGGAGGCAGGCGGCTGAGCAGGGGCAGCTCTGGGTCCCAGGCAGGGACTGGCCTGCCCCAGCCAGGACAGAGAGGGTGGTTGAGGCAGCGCCCAGGCAGGGGGAAGCCACAGGCCTAGGTGGGCGGCAGGGGCCAGCAGAGAGCCTGGCATAGGCAGCCCCATGAACTGGGATAATTTATTTAAACTTGGAGCGCAGTTATAGCATTGTTTTGTAACCCACAAATCAACAGGGTTCCCACTGCCCGTGAGAATGAGATAAGATTGGCTCGACATCCCTGTGGGAGTTCAGGTCCCTCCCTGCGATTTATGCCCATGCCCTGATCGCCTGCCTCTGAGCTCTGTATCTCTTCTCTGGGCTCTGCAGCTGTTCCCTCCTCTCCTCCCAGGTGTTGGCCTCATCATGGTGTCGAGGGAGGGGAAACTTGCCCTTTCCCCTGAAAGTTCGCTGAAAGATCAACTCACAATTAAGGCAGATTAATAAGAGAAAAGTTTATTTACCACATGCATGAGGAGAATTGCAGAGTGATTACTCAGTATCCCAATGGGATACAGATATTTTATACACACCTTTTAAAGGGGAGGGGGGAAGATGAGGAGTACAGGTAATTCTGTTTAGGAAGAATAAATGGATGGGGGAAACAGATTGACTTGTAAATGATTCTCTTAGCAAATTAAATTAATCTGAGAAAATTAAACTAACCTGAGAGACAGGTATTATATTTAAATAATTTGGGCCAGGGCTGGCTGCATTCCTGATTCTCCTGCCTGCAGTATATTGAGTTAACAGGGAGAGGAAGAGAAGTCAGTTGCCTCCTTTGATCTTCTCATTGGTCAGTCTGGCCCATGCAGATAGAGGGATAGCCCCCTCCAATGCTTTTTTGATCTTAAAGGGCCTGTAATTCAAAATACTCTTTATATCAAGGAGTCATATTTTGAGGTAAAACTTCCTGAGCTCCTTCAATGGAATCCTGTTTCCTTTCTCTATATCCATGCTACTCTGAAAAAAAATGAAAACAAAATTCACACTCTTCAGGGTAGAGGGTTCTAGGCCTTTCCTGGGGTCATACCTCCCTCAGCCCAAAGCCCAGGAACACATCCTGGTCGGCAAGGAGCAGCCTCCTGCAGGAAGATGCAAGCTCTTCCTTCTCCAGCAGCACAGTGGAGATTAGCTTCTCCCATGGCCCAAAGACAGGAATCTGAGCCAACGTGTCCTGGCAGCTGTGTGTTAGATACACGAGGCCATAGCTTCAAATTCTAGGAAATATGTCTGAATGAACATTACCGAAATCTTTCTCCTTTCTCAGCCTAGAAATCCTCATCACTCTAATCAATGGATTTTCTCTAAGGAAACTGACATGTAAGGAGGCAAGGAGTAGGGGGTGTTTATCCCTAATCAGCCATCAAAGTGACTCAAAAATGCATTGCATTCAATTAATAATTTTCTAACTATTTAAACATGACAGTAAAACTTCATGAAGGAACCCCAGTACATCTAAAGCAGTAAAAACAGAACCGCTTGGCTGACTCTGGAAGAGGCGGAGGAAATGAGAACGCCTGGGCTTGTCTCCCCCAACCCCCCCCCCAGCACCCAGGGGGATCTCTAAGTCACCCTGGGCTGTGGAGGACAGAAAGGGAAACAAAAATTGTCTCTTTAACCAACATAAGGACATTTGGGTTAACTCTTAGGAAGATAAATGCAAATTAAAATTGCACTGAGATGCTATTTTTGCTTTATCAGATTGGCAAAGATCCAAAAGTTGGAGAACGTTCTATTTTGGCAAAAGTATAGGACACAGGCAATTGTATACGTTGTAGGGGAGACTCTAAATTGGTACAGCTCCTGTAGAGGGCAATTTGGCAATAGCTATAGTACAAATGTGCATATCCTTAGGCCCAGAAATTTCACAGCAGGAATTTATGCTACAGGTTATTTCTGCACATAAGGGAAATGAGCTTATATCACTGTTTGTAAACAATGTAAAAGGCAGTAAATGAGCTGAACGTCCATCAATGGAGAGTAGTTAAATAAATGGTATGTGGTTAAATTAATGGTATGCTTATACAACAGGATACTCTGCAACCATTAAAATGAGAAAATTCTTTGTATTGATCAGGAAAGATCTTTAAAATATCTATTGATAAGTAAAACAAAAGCAAGCCAATAGATCAGTGGAAAACACAAAAAAAGTATGTTACTGTTACCGAAAACTTGGTACTTGTCCATGAGGTCGAATCAGAAGAATGAGGACAAGTCTTTTGGGGATGGGGAAAGAGATTTATTACCTTTGCCAGCAAAGGGAGGGAAAAGCAGACTATCATCTCAAAATCCAATTTTTTTCTGCACATAGGCAGAAATACAGAGCTTTTAAAGGATGGGTTCTCAGCTTAAGGCAATCACTGTGGTTAACTATTCTAATCATCTCATCTCTGCCAAAGACAAAGCCTGTGAACTCTGCCAGCCACCCACCTATGGGGTTGGCCCACCTGGGAGTTTTAGCAAAAGACTTAACCTGCCTCAGGGATGCAGGCCAGGCTGCAGTTCCCAAAAAGAGTGGGGGAAGTTTTAAAGAGACAGAAAATCCTTTTTTTTTCTTCTTTCTAGGCCATTCCCTATTATATATTTCCCACTCTCAATTTTATGCTTCATGGGAGGAGGGGCGACTACTCTGTTACACTACCATTTGTGTGGGGAAAGAATACAGAGGTATTTTCTTGTAATTACATAAAATACAGAAAGGATAATAAGAAACTAGTAACACTGGCTTCCTGTGTAGAGAACTAGGTGGCAGGGAAATAGTGAAGGGAGGATGGGACCGAGACTTCCTATTCCACGACCTTTTAAATATTGAACCATGTGATTCTATATCCTATTGAAAACTTAAATTTAAAAATCTATAAGAATAAATATCAAAAAGAAAACTATTGCATGAGTTAAAAACAAAAATGTATATTAATTTTATGCTTTAACTATGCATAGAGTGATTTGTACTCACAAAGAATCCAAAAAATCAAAAGACAAATACCATTTTTAAAGATTACCTAACATTTCTCAATAGACTCAAGACTTTTGAAGTCTAAAGGCTGTTGGATTTCTGGGTTCCTGCTCAGGGTATAGAAAGCTTACAAATACATTTCTTTCATCCTTACCAAAAGAAAAAGTCAAATAATCTGCAAAATGATTTTTCTTGATCTCATAAGAGAACTGGGAATACAAGCAATAAACTAACCTAAAATATAAGAAAAAACAGGCAACCCCAAGGAGAGACAGGACAGAAGTACTTGCTTATATGTCAGATTCCAAACAAACTGAAAAGAACTTAGCTAAACTTTATGAAAAATTTCTAAGGGTCACATGTGGGGCCTACATAATTGTATAGATCCCTTGGGAGCTGTAGACCAAAGGCAAATCCCCACCCCATTGCAATCTCTTCTCCATGGACCACACTGGATGCTGACAAGAAAGAATAACAAGAAGGTGACATACCTGAGCAAACCTCTCTCTTGGTTCAGGGGAGCAGTGCTACAGAAAAAGCACAAAGTTCCTCACAGATCTTTCACCCTGTAATCCTTATTGGAAAAAACATAAATTATTGGGAAAAGGGCAGCAAACTCTGTTGTCCTTAGGGCATAGGTGAAGACCCACTGCAGCTGGTAGAAGGGAAGAGTAAACACTGTGGTGAAGCCAAAAATACGTACAAACCAATAGAGTCTCCTACAGATAGGGAAGGGGCAAGTCACAGGAACACAGCTTCTGCCTAAGACTGAAACTGAAGCAGAACAGCAGAGAATGCCTCTCATCACTTCCTGGGTCTCCAGCTTCAGGCTAATAATGTTAAGTAACAAGAAAGAGAATCTATCACTGGAGGAGAATCAAGAGAAATTTTCTTGAAGATGTAGGCACAAAGGGAAGTCCTAAAGCTGACAGTGGAACAGACATTAAGAACAAACCTCTGGCAAACCAGCTACCACCCTAACTAAACACAAGGTAATACAAGAGAAATTTAAACCCTGTGGTGCACTAAATGTAGCCATAGTAACTACCAATAAAACCCAAACACAGCTCAACTTCTGACTGGGTAGATGCTCAACCCTTCATAATAAAGGCCCAGTAAAAGACAAGGCATGCACATTTCCAGCCATAAATACTATTTACATTGGTCTCTACTGTTCTACACAAGATATATGACTTTCAACAACAACAAAAAAATTATAAAGCACATAAAGAAGTAAGGAGAAAAACCACACTTGTTGAGACAAGGCAATCAACAGAACTATACTCGACCATGACACAGATATTGAAATTATCAGGAAGGAAATTTAAAATAACTACAGGTAATATGTTAAGAGTTTTGGTGAAAGCGTGGGTAACATGTATGGATGATAAGGTAATTCCAGCAGAGATTGAAACTATAAGAAA
>NW_012149618.1:6219147-6235834 GCF_000956105.1 Propithecus coquereli | reverse complement strand
GAACAAAAAGACAAACTACAGACTGGCAGAAAATATTTGCAAGTCACATGTCCAACAAATGACTTGTATCCAGGATATATAATGAACCCTGAAAACTCAGTAACAAATAAAAAAATAAGTCACTCAAATTTTAAAAAGGGAAGGGCAAAACACTTGAAACAAAGCAGACATGTAGATGGCAAATAACTACTTGAAAAGGTGTGCAACATCATTATAGGAAAAAACAAATTAAAACCATCACGGGAATGGTGGTTTGTTCCACCACTATTAGAGTGGCTAAAATAAAATAAAACGACCTGACAATACCAAGTGCTGGTGAAGATGCAAAGCGACTGGGCCACTCATCCTGGGCTGGCAGGAATAAAAAGGGTACAGCCACTTTCAAAAACAGTTTACCAGTTTCCTATAAACTTAAACACACATCTAACATATGACCTAGCAATTCTATTCTTAGGTATTTACCTTAGGGGAAAACATGTCCATATATAAATCTGTGAGTGAGTGTTTATTGCAATTGTATTCATAATTACCCCAAACTGGAAACAACCCAATGTCCCTCAGCTAGGCAATTGCTGTACTGTAACACACTCGTAGAACACTATTCGGCGACACAAAGGAACAAAGTACGATGTGTGCAATAGCAGGGATGAATCTCAAAGGCATTATGTGAAGCACAAGAAGCCAGACTCAAAACACTGCATGAGTCTATTTATATGACAATTGGAAAAGGTAAAACTGTAGGGGGAGAAAACAGGTGAAGTGGCTGCCGGGGCTGGGTACACGGGATCAGTACAAAGAGGATGGGGGCAGTTTTTGGAATCTTGGGACCATTCTGCATCTTGATTGTGGTGGATATGTTACTATATTAATTTGTCAAAACTCAGAGTACTGTACACTAAAAAAGATGAATTATACTCTATGTAAACTATACTTGAATTTTTAAGAAATAGCAGGGAGGAATGGCTGTAGACCTATCTACTTATGTTCCAGAATCTTCCCAAGGCCACAGCATACAGGGCGTATAACCAGGATTCAACCTGTCTGTTAGATTTCAAAGCCCATGCTCTTTCCACAGTATCCTTTGGCCTTTTTAAACAGGAAAATAAAACAGCACTTGCATTGTGTTTGACAGTTTAGAAAGCACTTTTGAAAAGTCCTTTTGCATGCCTCAAACTCATTCAGTCACCACCCCCATATAACAGATGAAGGAACTGAGGCTCAGAGAGGGTAAGTGAGCTGTCCACGGCCCCCAGCGAGTTGGGGACAAGCCTGGAACTTCTGACACAGTGCTTTTCCTGCAGCCCACAGCTGTAAACCTAGGTAGGGAGGGCGCTGTCTCCAGGGACTTCCACACCATCTTGCATCCTCTGCGAACTGGTGGCCCCTCCAGGGCAGGCCTCCCCAAATGCAGGCAAGCAGGCGGGCATTTGCACACTCAGCCATACGTTAGGTAATGTCTCCGAGGGCCCCTGGAACTGCTCTCCTGGGAGAGGCAGCTCGGGGCTCTGCAGCCCCAGCACAGCCTGAGTCCCACTTGGACACTGAGCACCTCAGGGCTGGGTCTTCAGTCCACTCTTGCCCTGCCGCTACCAGCTCCCAATCCCACCTCACCCTTTCTCGTCCTGGTTCCCGAGTCTGTAAGACGCCTTCCGCAGATATTCCCTGGGTCTCAAGTCTGGTCCCTCTCTAGGCACAGACATGCACATGCTCACACAAACACCTCCCATTTTTCTCTCTCCTTTCAATTCTTTGATGCCTGAACCCCGAATCTGTCCGTGATTCAGCTAAGGAGACCTGGAGTAAAGCGTTTCCTGACCCCCTCCCTTTCCTGGAGACCTTTGCGGCTCTGACAATTCCAGCACCCAGATCGCGATGGCACCGGCCCACCCAGTCGGCAGGGATTCCCCGACCCTCTCGTGGGGTGTTTGTTGTTGGTTATTTAATGTAAACACGGAACCAAAGGTGCTCATCCTTGAACAATTCATCTTGCTGTGTTTCTCAGGCTTGCTCTGACCATCCTGAATCTTGCTTGCATTTCCCTCACCCCAGTCTCAGCTTCGGGTCTCCTGCAAGTGCAGTACATCTGTTCTCGGTGACTTCATGGAAGCCAGGGAGCAAACTGTTCCTTCTGACCTGCTCCCCCGGCCCCCAGCCCTCACAGGTGTCTCTCAGCACTCCCTGTCCTGCCTTTATCCAATTTCCCCTGACGTTAATTGAGTATTCTGTGAATTTGAAGGTAAAAATAAATTACCAAACCCACAGTTTCCTCTGCTTTTCTCTCTGTTCCTCCTGCCAATCTGCCTTTCTGTCTGTCCGTCCTGCTAGATAGGTCTTGATCACCCATAGTCACGGAATGTCAGTTGTTGAACGAAGTACCTGCCTTTCTGTGCGTGTGCGCATGTGCGTGTATGTGTGTGGGGGGGGTATATTTACACAGAAGACGTGTGTGAGATACAGAAGCGGAGGCGGGAAGAAATTAATAGGAATAACATTTTTTTTTTTTCTTGGAGGGAAAGAGCCAGAAATTACATCCGTTCAAAAATATCCTGCCTCTCTCACAGATAAATATAGCATGGTGAGTAGATGCGTCACTGAACAAGACTTTCAAAACAAAGGGAAGAGTCACTTGAAGAGGGTACTACTGCTGGCTCTCCCCCCTTGCTCAAGTGTCCCCCGGGCCCCTGCTCCCTGCCAGAGCCCCCAGACTGTGGTCAGGAGGAAGACCGAGCCTCCCACTGTGGGAGAGAGTAGCAGAAGCAGGGGAGCTACTTACAAAGGGCTGTGGCCTGAGGCTCTGGGTGGCCGGATGTCTCGCCTGTAGGGAAGAGCTCAAGAGCCCATTTCTCCTTGTTATAGAGGAGAAAGCTCGGAACAGGAGTTCAGCCCACAGAGACGTGTTTACCAGGTGTGCTGACCGGGAGCAGATAATAAGGATACATGACATAGCTCCAAGGGCTACAGTAAAACCATTTGAACCCCAGTAGAGAGTACAGGCAGCTACCAGCGGGAAGTGACTCCAGTCCCTACCAGCGGGGAGGTATAGCGGCCATAGCACCGTGTCCCAGCTGAGCATCAGCTCCACTTAGACCGACACACAATTGATCCTTCCAGCAGCCCAAAGAGGTGGGTGTTGCCATCCATTCTACAGATAGACAAACTGAGATAGAGAGGAGGGGAATGATTCAGTGATTGATCCAGGATCCCATGGTCAGTCATGGCAGAGCTGGGCTTTGTCTCTTGCAAGTGTCAAGGGAGGTCCTCCTGCCTCCCAGCCACTCCACATGAAGCAGGCGAGAAGTTCTGCTGGCATCCCAGTGCAGCCTGGCCTGTCAGCAGAAGCCCCAGCCAGAGGGTCATGGAAGGGCAGCTCCTGGGTCTTAATCCCTGTGGGAAGGAGACCTGCTGGATAGTTGCAGATCCTCCAGGAGGAAGCAGGTGGGCCATTTTGCAGTTGTGAGCATCTCAGCTCCTGACTCAGGTGGAGCACCCCTCCCGTGCCTTAAGGCAAGGCTCAGTATCTGTCCCTCCAGCTCAGCTGTGGGCTGGGACACCTCTCTTACCTGGCCGAGCAATATCACCTTTTGCTATGTGTCCTGAGCTCTGATGAAAAGCTTCTTAACATCTGCCTCTGCTCGGGCTGCCATGACAAAATACCATAGACTGGGTGGCTTAAACAACAGAAATCTATTTCTCGTAGTTCCAGAGTCTGGATCCAAGATGAAGGCACCAGTGTGGTCGGTTTCTGGTGAGGGCTCTCTTCCTGGCTTGCAGACGGCCACCTTCTTGCTGTGTTCTCACCTGGTGGAGAGAGATAGCTCTGGCCTTTCTTCCTATAAAGGAACTAATCCTATCAGATCAGGACCCCACCCTTAGGTATTCATTTAACCTTAATTACCTCCTTAGTGGCACATGCCCAAATACAGCCATACTGGGAGTTAGGGCCTTAACATAGGAATTTTAGGGGAACACAAACATTCCGTTCATAATATCTTTTGGAATCAAATAGACCTGGATTTAGTTTTAACCTCTGCCCCTCTCTAGCTCTGCGACCTTCAGAAAATTCATGCTTCTTTTATTAGTTTCTGTTGCTGCTGGAAAAAAAATTACTACAAATTTAGTGGCTTGAAACGACAAAAAGTTACTATCTTACAGTTCTGGAGGTCAGACACCAAAATTAGTGTCACTAGGGTAAAGTCAAGGTTAAGAGCAGGGCAATGCTCCTTCTGGCTACAGTGGAGACCTCATTTCCTTGCTTCTTCCAGCTTCTAGGGGCTGGCCCTGTTCCTCAGCCTGGACAGCTTGGACAACAGCTTCCGCAGACACATCTGCTGTCTGACTCCGACCCTCCTGCCCTACTCCATGAGGCCCCCCAGATAATCCAGGGTAATCCCCCATCTCAGGACCCTTAACCTAATCACACCTGCAAAGTTCCCTTTGGAAACCAATATATAGGTTTTACAGATGAGGATGTGAACATCTCCAGCCTACAAAACCTTGATTTCTCCATTTGTAAGGTAGGAATAATAATCTGTACTTCACAGTTCTTCTTGGAGAACTTAATATGTTACTAATACGGCACAAAGATGAAGATGAAGCCATGAAAGGCGGTCCCTGCCCTTCTTTCCTTTTGTGTTGAGTTCGTCAGGGACCACTGAGGCCTAGCCCTGGGCCTGGCTCTCGGTGTGGACTTAAAGAATCCCTGTTAGAATAAAATTTCCAGTGGTGATGGATAGTGCTGACCTCTCAAATGCCAACACAGGGCTGTTTGCAAGTCCGAAGCCTTCTAGGCAGCAGTGGGAGGAATTTGAGCAGAAACATGGAACAGCATGTTCAGCGACATAAAGTCCAAGTTATTTTTGTTGGGGAAGCTGAAGAAAGTCATTCCATCCACATTCCCCATGTCGGAACTTCTCTCCCAGGTCAGCTTTGGCAGAGGCTTATTCCAGCCCCCAAGCCTTCCTGGAGGCAGAGGTGAGGCCTTGCGGGGGGCAGGGCAGCCCAAGCACTGTGTCCCCAGAGAAGCTGTGCCTGCATCGCTGCCCGCTGCCCGGGCTTGGAAAGGTGATGGCACCAGGTGGCAGGGCCTGAGCAGCAGGTGGTTAGCTGAGGAGCCCTGAGGGGCTGTGTCCTTAATGAGGGAGGACCGGGCAGGGAGGGGCCCAGATCCCCAGAAAGCTCTCCTGATGCTTCCTCCACCACAGGGCTCTCACCCAGCACAGTTTAAACACATTTTAATCAAAAAAGATAATCACAGAAAAGTAAAAGGATATATATAAATATAAAAAGAAGATCAACATTTTGCTCCTGTATCATTGGAACAAATGAAGCAGTGGGCACACCCCACTTTGGAGACCAACAGTATAAACTACACTTGCATTCATCACTCTTCTGTTTCCCTGAATCTCGCTGATTCATTTGTTCAATTTAGTGGGCACCTCTCCTGCCAGGCAGAGTGTGTATCATATTTCTCTTCCTGGCTTATAAAGTTGCCAAAAACCAAGAACATCTGTGCTTTGGACAGTGCAAAGTGCATGGTACAAACACAGCTGGTGCCTCATGAAGTCAGCAAACATTTCTTGAACACCTACTGAGAGTCCAGCTTTGTGGCAGACACTGGGGTTTCAAAATGCAAGACCTACCTAGTCCCCACGCTCTTGGAGCACATGGTCTGGGGGAAGGGCAGGCACACAGACACCACGTTTCTCCCCAGCGTCATGCCTGTCGGGGCACAGCAGCGCTCACCAAGGAAGGAGCCTAATCTTGCGGTGCGAGAGGGAGCTCCGCAGAGCAGCGGGTGTTGGATTTGGGCTTGAGGGGTGGGTAGGTCAGAGGCAGAGGAGCTAAAGAAGAACATGGAAGCAGAGAAGGAGCATGTGCAAAAGCCCAGGAGCAGGGAGGAGCCTGTGTGTTTGCGCGAGGTCACCAGCAATGTGGCTGGAGCTCAGGGCATGGAAGGGAGTTGAGAGAGGAGGCGGGGATGCTGGGCACGAGATGGCCATAGGGGCGCTAGGCAGGAAGATACATGGTCAGCCTGCTTCTGTGGCTTTCCCACCCTCAGGGGCCTACACAGAGGGTCCTTTTCTCCACATAGCTTCAGCCTCAGGGGAGGAAGGGGACCAGAGGGCTGGTGAGCAGGCAACTCAGCTAAAACCCAGTTGAGAAAAGATGTGGGGATGGAGACACGCTCCCCTTCACTTGTCACCAGGACTGAGAGCAGAGAATGAGCAGCAAGGAGCTGGGCCGAACCAGGCCATTACGCCAGCTGCGCCAGAGCAAATACTGACAACAGGATAACTAGCAGCGATGATCGGAACGGCTAACATACTGTGCCGCCGGATTTACAGCAGGGGCTGTGGGGCCGCGGACAGAATTTGAGAGATGTGTGAACTTAGATGGGAAAAAATTTTACATCCTTACTTTCACTAAACTTCAGCGAAAATTTAGCTTTTCCTGCTATTATGAACGTAGTCAATGAACCGCAGACATTTTAGCAGCAGCTCTGATTTGTCCGCAGTAGAAATAAAAAGCACTGTTCCTGTCAGAGTGCACGTGTCGCAGATATCTTAAATTATTGTTTAAGCTCATGACTTCGGAATTATGGGAGCTGCTAGATCTGTCACTGGATCTTGTTTAACTTCTGAACAAAGAAGCACCTGTGATGAGATAGCACAAATTTGAGATTTTGAAAAAATATTTTGATAACTGTATTTCATTTTAATTGGTTTCCTTTATCATGCTATGTCTTCTGTTTTATGCATTGAAAACTATTGCCTTCAGGAGGAATTCATAAGCCTTACCAGACTGCCTTAACAAAGGTGTTCCCTGCATAACCTTGAACAACCCTCCCAGCCAGCCAGTGTGGTCGGGGCAGGACTGCACGGAACCAGGTTGGCCTGCAAACATTTCTTGAATGCAGGTCCTTTTGTTCAAACAAAAATCGAGCCAGGAAGCCCAGCATGACAATATATAAAGATGGAGCTGCTCCAGCTGAATTTGGGGGAGGAGGTTCCTTAGCGTTGCCTTACCCCTCCACCCAACCCTCCTCTTTCTCCCTCCCAGAAAGCTCCATGGACTTCCTAGGTTTGCACAGAGCAGAACTGCAGGACCACCTTGTCGGTGGCATAACTTCCCCTACTGCCCTGCCCCAGGGAAGTCTGGGTTGCCCAGGCCCGCAGAGCCCTCAGTCCTGCCTATAGACAGATCTGGGAGGGGGTTGCGGAAATGTCATTTACAACCCCAGGGCGAGGCCTCCCAGGTATTCCTGGAAAAGACCAGAAGAGAGAGAGGTTCCTAGCCCAGAGAGCTCTCACCAGCAGCACAGGAGTTAAGAACATGAACTCAGACTGCTCTAGGTTCAAATACTGGTTCCACCACTTACCAGCTATGTGGCATCCAGCCTCCATTTTCATCTGTGAATTAGGAATAATAAAAGTCCCCACATTGAAAGGTAGTTTGGAGGATTAAATGAAAGAATGCTTGTAACGAGCTTAGTGTGACCCAGCAAAAGCCCAGGAAATGGCTGCTGCAACCTGAGCCCTTTCTCTGGGGCAGAGGTCTGCACCTGCCGCAGCCTCCTCCCGCCTCATCCTCTCCCTCTGAGGTGTCTCCCTGACAGAGGCCAGCTCCGGGCTTGTTTTCACCCTCCAGGCCTGAAACACTTAGTCCCCCCATCCTTCCCAAGCACATCACTTGGCATTCTCCGGGTGTTTGGTAGCAGCAGCGGCAGCTCACCCAGACAGCACACACGGTAGCTATTATCTAATCATCTAATAATTAGCTTGACATTTATAAAGGGCCTCGAGGGCCTTGGGATGACTGCTGTTTTCAAATGCGAGGGTACTGTAATTTTGCACCTGTGCCAGGCGAGATGCACACAGAAGGGAATAGTGATCCAAGCGTTTGCACGCCCTCAACTGTCCGTTAGCTACTCAATCGGGCAGATTTACCCAGAAGCTAACAAGGCATAAGCTTCAAGACCTCTCAACTGCACAGTCCTGTGTTTCCTGCAAAATTTGCAAAAGTAGTGTGTGTGTGTGTGTGTGTGTGTGTGTGTGTGTGTGTGTGTATTTTTTAACCTAAAGAAGCCCTCCAAAATTATATAAGCTGCAAACACCACAAAACCTAATCCACCCCTGGGTTTAAACCCAAGCTGCCTCGCTGTCTCTTGGGTCTTCCCTGCCTGGAAGCCTACTCCTCCTGCCGTTGCCATTAAGGGCTGGAAAACGGATTTGGGGGTGCAAGTTAAAGGAGGGGTTGCATTGTGGGCTAAATTTGGTGATTTGTTGGAGCAGAATGCAGTCGGGACTTTCCAGCATTACGGAGTCAGAGTTCCCTGCACTGCCACCTGCTGGCTGGAAGACTTGGGTGCAGCCAAATAATTCCGGGAGTCCTCCCTTAACTGCAGTTGAGAAGCCTGACCTGCCTGAAGCCTGAGCTATCTGTCAGTGTGCAGAGAAGGCCGGTGGTGATTGCAAAAACACACAAAGCATTGAGTTAGGGATTATAAGGTGCAAGACAAAGTCCCTCCGCAGCCCCCGGCAAGCCATGCATGGAACAAGGTACATAGCCTGTGTGTGCCTTACTCAACTAAGAAATAAAATGGGGAAACATAACACTCCCTAGCCAGCCTTTGTAGGAGCACAGGTGATGGGAGGCGAACTGTGACCTGGAGTGTCACAGTTCTCCAACTTCTGAAGCCTCAGGTCTTTGGGGGTAGCCCGGGGACAGATGAAAGTTCCTGCAGCAGCGACAAGGGCAGGCTCTTGTTATTTTTGTCACCTCTGAGTGGGGCTGAGACCCTAGCACCCTCTGACACCTACCCTTCTATTTTCCCCACATCTAATCAGTTGTCAAGTCCTAAAATTCCCCCCCTCAGTATCTGTGGCTTTGTCCCCTCATCCATCTTCTCTGATCTGGACCATAGCAGTGGACATCTAACACAAGGCTTCTAAACAGACAAGCTACAGGTGTGCCAGAGTTTCATTTCCTTGGCCCTCGGGGCACCAGACCAGGCTTGGGAGGCTGGGGCCTCAGGACCAGCATCTTGAACCCTCAGGAAGCCTCGTTTGGCACTCCCCAAGAGCAATTCAAATATCATCATTTTTTTATGTTGCTTCTATGTGGAAAATTTGGGAGGCATTGATCTCTCAGGCACTCCTGTCTGACCACTCAGCCCCGCCTTAGGCACTATGGCCAGATTCCTCTCCGTGGAATCCAGCTCGATTGTGCAGCTCGCCTTCAGGATGGTGGTCAGGATTCTGCACCGTATGAAGTTTACAGAAAGCCATACCTGGCCACAGGACAGGTGAGAAAGACCGATGCCAGGGTCCTTCTCATGGTGAGGGTCTGTGAGTTGAGATGTGGGGAAGCACAGCCAGAGGGGACAGAAGGAAAAAGTTTCCTCCTGCTTTTTCTCCCGGGGCCATGGTTTGGAAATTCTGCAGTATACAAGCATCACCTGCTGCACTTGTGAAAATGCAGATTGCAGGGCCTCCTCCCTCCTCACCTGTACCCTCCACCCCACCAAAATTTTCAACCAGTGTGTTTTCAACTAGACCCAGCAATCTGCATCCTTAGAAAACATGCCTACTATGGATGCAAGTTGCACAGACCTACTTTGAGAAACAGAGCCCTGATGACCTCAGCTAGCTGCAGATTCCACCCAATTGGCCCAAAAGATGAAACACCAGCATATGGATAGGAATTAGCAGTAAAATCTGTGTTTCAGCCTAAAACCTCAAATCGAACATATCACTTGAAAAAATTCTCTAAGAATAAGGGATCATTAAAATATGGAAAGTGGTTGAAAGGAAGACCATATGGACAAACCAAAGTAGCTTTGAGTTACTCAGACCAAAATAAATTACTCAGACCCGAGAACATTCTCCCAGAAAGGCAAACCACATGAAAAATATAAAATGTCCAAAAGAAAAAGGAAAGTCTTGAGATTCTGGGAAGAAATTATTTATAATCTATAACCAAGGCAGCCCACTGGGCAAATACAGCAAACTGCTCTCTAAACTGTGACGAGACGGAAGCCGTACTGAAGACATTGACTATGCATGTGGCCGCATGTGAATGGCGCAAGTTCCTTTGGGAGGTTCCCAGAGCGGAGTGAACTTCATCAGTGGCATTATTATCTGCAATGTGGACGACGCTTCAGCAACAATTCCTGCCAGCTCAGAGACCTGTCCTGTCACTTGGCTGGGTGGCTCTCTGGGCTGTCACTACCTTTTCTGATTCCCAGATGGAGGCATGGTTTGGCTCACAAGAATGTCATGAACATATCAGGCAAGAGGCACCAAACCTTTGAAACCCAGACCGACCTGAAAAGATAGATTGCCCTTTCACCGTCGTTTCATGGGAAATTGAGCCTCAGTTGGCAGATGTTGGCCATCCCTGCCAGTTATTCCTGCCACTTTGCTCCTTGCCCTCCTTTGGCACATCTCGTGAACCATTTCATCACAGTTCAGAACTCTGCCCAGGACACAGAGTGGGGTGGAGGGCTCAGGGACCCTTCTCAGTGTTCACAGGCTGTCACTAGAGACCCAGGAGGGACTTCTGGGTTCTTTTAACCAGGATGAAAGCTGGGGTCCTTCCTCTTTGCTTGGGGATAGTAGAGGCCAGAGAAGACCTGGAGATGGTTCTGGAAGGAGCAGCTCCATCTGGCTTAATACATCTCATTTAGGCTGGCTCGCACCTGTGGGCGGGCACTCACTGACATGGTTTCTCCGGACGAAATGCGGGCCTCTGTGCCTCGCATCACCTTGAGATCTCTGTGAACTGGATCAACAACAATGACTCAGGAAGGAGGAGGCTGAGAACCGCGTGAAGAAGCACTTAGGGAAGGAACATGTTTTCAGCTTTATGTGAGGCTCTATTTTTAGCTGGGATAAAATATCTGCCAAGGAAAGAAATACAAAAGGCTCAAAGGGCTCCTTTAGGAGGTACACTGAACACACATCCTTATAAATAAAAAGCGGCCGAGTGTTGCAATAAATACTGAGCTAGAGCCAGATATTGCTATCACAGATACTCTTTGGGATACGAGAATAAATATAAAATTGTATTTCAATGTGCAATTATTGTTACCCTGTTATGAGTAAATGTTTGGTGGTCAGATATCTAGTTTGGCTTTGTAGTTCAGGAACAATATCTTAGCAATGTCTGCTGCAAGGTTGCACCCACCACCTCACCGTGCCGCGTATTCACAGTGTTCACTAGACGCCCTTCTCACTGAGGTCGGCCCACTCTTCCAACACAGGCCACTCATGAGGGCGATGTTGTCCACGTTATTAATCTTTCCTTTTTCTTGAACTGTAACTGACTAAAGGCAATTCCTCTTCAATTCCTGGATATGAAGAAATCCCAACCAGGACTTCTTGAAAGACTCACGGCACATATTAAACTAAATAGCTAAAAATGAAAAGTAGCTGTTATGGGTTAATTGTCTCCACCTGAGCATAGGGTTTACCCAAAGACTGCAGCAGGGATGCACAGGTGTTGCCAGGTTCCCAGGGAAGGGTCTGGGAGTCTATAAAACCATGAAGCCAAATAAACCCTTGCACTCAGCAGAGAAGGGAAGCCCACAGGTTGAGAGTTATTTCAGCTGTGTCTTAAGTATGTAACCAGCTGTCCTGGGCCCTGAACACACCAACTGATACTCAATGGACCAACAGTGATTTGTTGGGACCTACAATGTCCCTAACTGGGCTTCACCCACTTAGAAATTGGGGCATGAAACAGTCATCGAACAGAAGAATTGACACTAAATGGCATCGTGTGTCACTGTGTGCTGAGAGGAAAGTGAGAGTGTAAAGGTGCTATATCCAGAAAGTGCCGAGCATGGGTGGCAGTGGTCATGGAGGGCTTCCTGGAGGAGGTGAGACATGCCCAGGATCTTCAGAATCCTGCAGTAGAACAACTGACCAGAGAGAAAAAAAACATTCACCACTGATTCCTTTGCAGTTCCTGACTGAACACGCCCCTCAGGACTAAGCAAGACATTTTGCTAAACCAAAAGACAGCCGAGGGAAGGAAGAGACAGTGTTGCTGGCCGTGTCATTACTGAATCCCATTTCACAGTGAAGAGCCCGAGGCACAACAACCTTCTGTGAATTGCTTGGAATCTCGGAGTCAGTTGGTGCTGGGGTCAGATAGCAGGGTCCACTGTGGCCCCCCTGTCTTTGGGACACAAGGGCTGCCCTCCCCTCTCCTGTTCAGCGGAGAGTTGGGCATGGCTATAGAGTGAGGGCCTTTGGCTTGTTTAGTTTGTTGGAGCTTTTGCTTTTTTGTTATATTTTGTTTTGAAGGGGCTCGTGAAAGAGAAGGGTGAGGAAATGATTTCTTTTTTCTCCAGTAATAGGAGAAGGGAAAACAACCCTCCCCTGGGCTGCAACGTTTGGGGCGCTGCTGCGGCCCCACACGCAGGGCTGTGGCATTATGGTCCTGTCGCTAGCCTGTTGGCTATAACCTCAGGGGCTTAAAGCAACACAAGATTATCATTGCAGAGTTTCTCGGTCAGAAGCCTCACTGGGTGTCAGCTGGGCGGCGTTCTTTCTGGCAGCTCCAAGGGAGAATTCGTTTTCTTGCCTTCTCCAGCTTCTAGAGGCTGCCTGCCTGCCTTCGCTGTGGCCCCTGTCGTCTCCAAAGTCAGGAGTGGCTGGTCAAGTTCTTCTCACATCACATTACTCTGACCCTCTCTTCTACTCCAATTTCCACTTTTAGCCACTTTTAGGGACGCTCGTGACCCACCTAATCCAGGAAATAATCTCCCGATCTTAAGGTCAACTGATTAGCAACCTTCATTTCACCCACAGCCTTAACATAACATAACGTGTTTACAGGTTTTGAGGATTAGGATGTGGACATCTTTAGGGGCAGGTGCTATGCTGCCAACCACAATTGTCAAGGTCAGAGGATGGAATATATTTTATTTTTGAAGATGATCCAAGTGAGAAAAAAGAATATATTTACCAATCTCTTAACTTGGTTTATATTAATAATATTAAGTATTTAGAGATACAGTATGTGGCCTCCACTTGCATTTTTGCCCCAGGCCCCACAAATGTTGGGGGTACCCTGGTAGGAGTGTTGGTCCTGAGGCAGCTGTTGCTGCAGCAGCTCTTGGTGGGAAGGGCTGAGGAGGTGCGGTGGGAAGGCGGGTAGCAGCTTTCCCCCTCTGGACGCAGTTCCCAAGGCGGCCTCAGCCCATGAGCCTCCAGAGGACACGTCCCCTTCCTTGTCTCATCTCTGCTTCTATCCCAGTTCTCCGCTTCCCAACACTTTGCTCCCCTTACGATGGCTTTCCTCCTAAAGAAGACAAATTTCCAGTTCTTTTTGCTTTTTACTTTTGCATTAAAAAAAGAGTAGATTTAAGGAAAGAAACATCCTACTCATCCCAGCCCCAGTAGTCCAGACACATCAAAGGATGCCAAGCCCTTCCGGAAACCAGAGCTTGGCTTACATCATCCTGCAGCACATCGCTAAGCAACCGTGGGATCAACATCTGTTTCCATGGAGATGTCTCATCACCACCATTCGCCAGGCAGAGCAGGGACATGCATCAGGAGGAAGGAATATGCTGGGCTGTGCTGGAAAATAACAAAAGCCAGTGGCCGCGAGCAAAACAGCTATCATCAGTGTGAAAGGAGGACGAGAGACACTAACATGAGGAACAGAGGGAGAGTGGGCGCTGAGCGGGGTCCGGCAGGGAGGAACTGGCCGGAATCAGGCCGAGGCGGACATCACCTGGCCTGGCCCCCTCGCTACATGAGAGTGGCCCAGAGTCGCAGACTCCTGCCCAGTCTTGTGCAATGGTTCACAAGCTACATTGGGGCCAGAACCCAAGCCCTGTGCCTCCCAGCCCAGGATTTGTCCCACTTAAAAGGAGGGCACCAAGGAGCAATGACGCCCTTCCTCCTGTTGGTTCCAGGCAGGCACAGGGGATTCCTGCTCTGTTTGCACCATCCCTGGCGCTGGCCTGCCCAACACAGTCGCTCCCAGGGATGCGGCTCCCCTACACCTAAGGGAAACCCTGTCGCCGTAAGGTGTGGCCTCTGACGTGAAGAGGGCAAAGGGGATGGACGGGAACTAGCCTCACAGAGCACGTGCTACGTGGCAGCCACTGTGCCTCCAGTTTATCACAAGCCGTCTCAATCCTCAGTGAGTATGAGAGCCTCGATTCACAGGCAAGAAACGGGCTCAGAGAGATGAAGTGGCTTATTCAATAAGATGATAAGAGTAGCACACACTTAGAAAGTGCCAGGCATTGTTTGAATATTAATTCATTTCATCCTCACACTGAAGCGTAAGGGGAGTGATATTATGTGTCAGTTAATAGGTGGCAGGGTCAGCTGAGCCCGCCGTCCACACTGAGGATGACGGCTCAGGAAGGCAAGGTCAGGCACATGGGAACGAGTTGATGGATTGGCTGTTGAAACGGGCTGCCAAGTGGGATTGTCCCTTGTGTCCCAGAATTGCAGCCAGGAACCAAAGCTGACAGTAAAAGGCACTGAGGCCCCCGCCATTCTGAGTTCAGAAATCCACTTGCGGTGGTGCCAGCTCCCACTTTCAGACTCAGGGAGAGGAAACTGCCCCCCAGCAAACGCCAAGTGCTCGGCCGGGCTCCCCACTGGCAGTGCCGGAAGAGGCAGGGCCCCCTGGGGAGGACGGGGCTCCTGCTAAGGGGCGACCCCCCTGCAGTCTGCCAAGGGGAATGTCAGAGATGCCCTTGCTACTGGAGTGTTGGCAACAAGGGAGGCCGGTGCCTTGCTCCTGGGCTGGGCCAGTGCTCACTGAGCCACAAACTCAAAGCCAGCTGTGGGGCTGCCGCTGGAGCCAGAGCCTCAGGCAATTCTGGGAGCACGTGTCTGACATGGGGGCTCCCCCACTATAGGGAAGAAGAGGATGCATAGCAGGTTCCCTTGACATTTGGGGGTTCACTTGGACCCAGAGACCACTGCCTACATCTCATCTAGAGATTGCAAAAGGCAGAGGCCTGGTAACGTGGCCTTCGCCAGCAGGGCTCAGAGTGCAGAGATGGATAGGGTTTCTGGAAGGAAGATGGGGTAGTTGCACCTGTGTCAGTTCTTCTGTCCCCCAGAGAGTCCAGATGAACAACCTAGAAGGTCCCCGGGGTCTGTGTGAAGGGGTCCTGAGGTGGGCGGAGAGCAGGAGCCATGGCGGCAGCTGGGACAGTAATGGAGCCCCCAACCCAGAGTGGGATTCATGGGTGTCCACTGCTGTCAGGGCTGAAGGTTGACACAGATGTCCTCTGGAGGGATCTGGGACTCAGCTACAGAGGGGACCGTGGGAGCTGACCACGAGCCGCAGAAAACCTATGCAGAGACAACCACGTCATCGGCACCCCCAGCATTGGCCCAAAACACCCAGAACCAGAATGAAGCCAGAGACAATTCCTCACTGTCACTGAGGAAGGGTGGATATGTGGCCCAAACTTCCTTGTTCTCCCCCTGGGAACCTGGCCAGTGAGGCCAGAGAATAAGTCCTGGGGGCTTTAAGTGTCTGAGTGGAGAAAAGGAAGAAAGAAGTTCAAAAAGAGAAGGACAGAAGCATGTAGGAGCAGATCCCACCCCACCTGCCCAACCTGTGAGCCACAGACATCCACCACCCTGCAGGGCAGAGGGGAGTTGGGCTCTTGATTCAGGAGGTGTTATTTTTATTGATTGATTGATCGATTGAGTCAGAGTCTTGCTCTGTTGCCCCGGCTAGAGCGTAGTGGCATCATCACAGCTCACTGCAACCTCAAACTCCTGGGCTTAAGTGATCCTCCCACCGTGGCCTCCCAAAGAGCTGGGATTACAGGCGTGAGCCACTGTACCTGGCCGTGAGTGGGGAGTTTTAAAAATAAGCAGAATTGAATCTAAAATATTGAAATGAGACTGCTCTAGCAATAAAAGTGCCCCGAAAGTGGTGACACCTGGCCAAGATCTCATTGAGAGGGACCATAGAATGGTTTTTACATTTTAAAGGAGAGAGAGACGGGGCAGGGAGTCTTACATTTACAGGAGAATTTTGCCAACCCTCTTTGTAGCCTGATTTGGGGCGGGGAGGGGCTGCTGTGGACAAAAGGTAAAACTTTCATATTTTAAACTCTATATAAATTCTTCTGTTGCTCGCTTTCAGCATTGTATTTTTAAGACTCATCCATGTTAAAGAGTGGCATGTTCCAATTATTTTTCACTGCTGTAAATGAATATTTTACAGTGAATTTATCCATTCTCCTGGTGATGGTCATTTAGGTTGGTTTCTGTTTTTTGCTGTAATGCTGCTAGAAACATTCTTACTCATTCTCCTTGTGCCCATGGGCAGTTTGAGATATTTACTTAGAAATGGAATAGCTGGGTCAGGGAATAGGTACAGCTCCAACTTTATAAAATATTGCCAAATGATTCTCCAAAAATGTGGCATCAGTTTATACATCCACGCTTAGTGTCTTTAACTTGTCTTTCCTTCACATCCTCACTCACATTGGGTGTTGTCAGAATTCAAAATTTTTGCTAATCTGATGATATAGAAGAATATCTCATCACTGTCTTAATTTGCGTTCATCCGGACACAAAGAGGACGTTCTTCCTCTCCTGTTCATATCTTTTGTTCATTTGGGGAGTTATTCTTATTTATTTGTGGAAGTTTTTTATATATTCTGTAATTAATTATGGGTTGT
>NW_012149618.1:6215795-6218267 GCF_000956105.1 Propithecus coquereli | reverse complement strand
TCCTCCCCTCTGTCTGCCACATGGATGCAGAGGACTTCAAGGTGTTAGGGGAGGATAGAACCACAAGGGAGAAGGAGAGAAGCCTAAGTCTCTGAATCACCAACGACCAGGAACACCTACCTTGAACTAATACATGAACAAGAAAATTTCTATTACACTGAGCACTGATGGAAGTCTGATACGGCAATTGCCTTTAAGTAATGCTCTATTTGGGTAAGGTTTTGGCTCTTTTTAAAAATTATCTTTTCAGTGTTGCTGGTGAATAAAAATATGTATAAATATTGTGTGTACATTTGTATAGTTTTATATTAAGAAAATACACTGAAGTGTCTAATAATTGCTATTCTCAGATTCTATGTACAGAGTCCTGTTACCTGTAGAAATGACAACTTTGTTTTTTCCTGTTTGCTTCTTATGCTTTTATTTCTTTTTGTTATCTCACTGCCCTGGCCAGGACCTGCATTCTTATTTCACCTCCGCCTACAACAGGAATTCTCATGTTTCATCATTAAGTATGATGTTGGCTAGGGTTAGGGACGGATACCATTTGTTGAGTTAAGGAAGTTTCCTTCCACTCCTAGGTAGCCAATAATTTTTATTATGAATGGATATTGAATCTTAGAAAGTGTTTTTTCTGCATCTATTGAGATAATAATATACTTTTTCTCTTTAATCTGTTCATGTAGTGAGTTATATTAATAGGTTATCTAACATTAACTCATCTTTACAATCCTGACCTCAAATTGGTCGTGAAGTATTTCTTTTATATATTAATGAATTTATTTCATATTTTGCTCAGTATTTTTGCATTCATGTTCATAAGTAATGTTTAATTCTAACTTTCTGTTCTCTTGTTTTATTGTTTTGATGGCAGGTTTTGCCAATTTCATTAAATGAGTTAAGTAGCTCATCTCATCTGTTTCTCATCTCTAGGACAGTTTGTATTTTAAAAATGGCATATCTAGTCCTGGAATCTTATAGGGAGAAGGAGAGGAGTAAACCTATCAAGCCATCTAATGAGAGTGTCTTCTTTTATTAGGTGATTAATTTATTTAAATGTTTATTCAGGTTTTGTAGTTCTCCTTGAACAATATTTTGACTACATTTTCTCTGGGATATTGTTTACTTTGTCTAAAATTTTACATTTATTCACATAAAATTGTCCATAATTCTTTTTTAAATCTGTATTTTTGTCTTTTTCTATATTGTTTATTTGTGTCTCCTCTTTTTTCCCTTGATAAATCGTGCCAGAGACTTCTCTGTCTCTCATTCATCTGTTCAAAGAACCCGAAGTGGGCTTGATTTTCTCTAATGCGCATTTGCATTCCACTGTATTAATTTCTACTCTTAATGCTATTGTTTCTGTCCCTCTACACTCTTTTTGTATTTACTCTATTGCTCCTTTTCTTATTCGTAGGTGGGATATTAGCTCATTAATTTTCAGTCATCCTAATTTTCTAATATAAATATTAGATTTCCCTCTAATTTCCACCTTAGCCGTGTCCTCCAATTTTTTTACAGTAATATTTTTACTATAGGTCACTGATAAGAATTTTCTAATTTCCATTATGATTTTTTTATCTGTGACTTATTTAGGAGTATGTTAATTTCCAGATGCATGGGGAAATTTATGTTATTTTTCATCATTGATTGCTAATTTAATTGTGTTGTGGTCAGAGAATATAGTTGGTATGATACTGATCTTATAAGTGGTTGAGACTTGTTTGGCTTATTCATAGTTAATTTTTATAAATGTTCCATATAAATAAATGTGTATAATGGGTATATGAATGGATGGATAAATGGATAGATAGATGAGATAGATAGATGGATAGATACAGGGAAAGAAATGGAGAATCCTATAATTCATTGTAAGAGTATTTGAGAAGAATACACATTCCATAATTGGAGAGAGCAGAATTCTTCATGAATCCATTGAAATCAAGTCTGTTACTGGTGCTGTTCAAATCCCCTATATCCTTACAAGTTTTTTTTTATGATCTAACAATTATGAGATGTGTTAAATGTGCTAAAGTAACTCACTATGAATATGGATTTGTCAATTCTTCTTTTACATGCTCTTAGGCTATGTCTATTTTTTCTGGTAGTACTATAGCTATACAAGATTTCTCTTTGTTAGTGTTTAATTGGTATATATTTTTCCATCCTTTTACCTTTTGGAGTCCTTGTTTTTTTATGTTTCCTTGGAGTCCTTATGTTTTTTATGTTTCCTGTCAGAATTTTGTTTCTTTCAGACCATCCAATAATTTCTCTTTAAGCTAGCAAGTTTAGTCCATTTGCATTTACTGAGATGACGGATACATTCAGATCCATTTCTGGTAAAGACATGTCGATTTTTATATCTACTGCTTTTTAATTTAATTTTGTTTTTTCAAAGCTTTATTGAGATACAATTGACATACAATAAACTGCACATACTTAAAGTGTGCGATTTGATAGGTTTTGACACAT
>NW_012149618.1:6212344-6212850 GCF_000956105.1 Propithecus coquereli | reverse complement strand
AAGGCAACCAAAGGGGAGGGCAGCCATACACACAAAAGAAAAAGATTAGAATTACGGCAGACTTCTAATCACAAACTCTGCAAACCAGAAGCTACAAAAACATCTTTAAAGTATTGGGTGTAAAAAAAAAAAAAAAAAAAAAAACGCAAAAACCTGTCAACTCATAATTTCATACCCAGTGAAAATATCTGTTGAAACAACGGCAAAATAAAGACTTTTCAGGCTTAACCTGAGAGAATTCATTACCAGCAGTTCTGCTCTATAAAAACTGTTAAAAGAAGTCTTGCAGACAAGAGAATATACTATAAGATGGAAATTTAGATCCCCACAAAGAAATGAAGATTGCTGGAAATGGTAAAGATGGGGGGTAAATATGAAAGACATTATCCTTTTTAAAAAAATCTCTTTACAGCAAGTAAAATGCATGACAACAGTAGCATAAAGAATGGAGGGACTCGAATGTTCATAGCAGCACAATTCACAATTGCAAAGATGTGGAAACAACC
>NW_012149618.1:6209682-6212063 GCF_000956105.1 Propithecus coquereli | reverse complement strand
TAAGAGTTCCACTTTCTTGGTGTGCTCAGTCTTCTAATTTTAGCCTTTCTAGTAGATGTGTAGTGATAATTTCACTGTAGTGGTTTTAATTTGCATGTAACTAATGACTAATGATGTGTTTAATTTGCATGTAACTAATGACTAATGACTGATGTGTTTATTTGCCATGCAGCTATTTTCTTTGGTAAAGTGTCCATTCTAGTCTTTTGCCCATTTTTAATTAGGTTTTTTGCTTTCTTATTATTGGGTTTTGAGAATTCTTTATATATTCTGTATGCAAGTCCTTTATCAGATTTGTGCTCTGCAAATATTTTCTCCCACTCTGTGGCTTATCTGTCTTTCTTTTAACAGTATCTTTTGAACATCAGAGTTTTTTAATTTCGAAGAAGTCATATTTCTCAATTCTTTCTCTTATGGGTTGCACTTTTGGTGTTATACTTTTAAAAGTCTTGGCCTACCCCAAATTTACAAAGATTTTCCTCTGTTTTCTTCCAGAGGTTTTATAGTTTTAGGTATCACATTTAGATCTATGGTCCATTTTGAGTTATTTTTTAGATACAGTGCAAGTTATGAATTAAAGTTTGCTTGTTTGTTTTTCTTATGCATATGCATATCCAATTGTTCCAGTACCATTGAAAAGTAGATACCTTATTCTCTATTTTGAGTTTGTATAGTTTCTATTGCTCAGTCTTGAATATCTCATTACTCTTCACCATCACCCTCCATCAGGTATTGAGAAAGATTGGGAAAAGACAGAAGACCTTACATTAGGCAATAGGCTTAAAGCTCAGCTAATCTGCTGCCCCTGTAGGGCAGGTCCAAAATACCAGCCACTTCCCAGACCCTTCTTTTTTACTAGCAAAAAGTCTTAAGACACTGAAAGAATAGGAAACCAAGGGCCCAGGCAAAAATCCACTCTCCCTGGATGAAAGTAGAAGCAAAAGCCATTTGATATTGCAGGAGGGGCAGGAAACCCTTCTGCTCCCTGACTACTACTGGTGAGTGGCAAGAAACATCCTCAGTCCTAGGACCCTGCACTGATACAAAGCAGAGGTCTGATATCACTGGGGTTGGGGAAGGAAGGAAGCCCTCCTCTGCCCAAGATGCCCCACAGGTAGGAGGCAAGGTGTGGATGCCATAAAAGGAAGAGGCAAGAATAATGAGGCCTATGTGCATAAAGCCCACCTAAGACTAAGACGAGATCAGAAAGACCAAGAACCTCCCTTCCCCTAACATGAGCCTCATGCTGAGTAATCAGCAACAACAGTCCATAGCTGGGGAAGAACATAGAGCGTCTTCCTCTGTGGTGCAGGCATAGCGGACCCCTGAAAGCTGAGGTGGGAGTAGAAACAATGAGAAAAATCTTCTGGCACCCCAGGCCCATACTAAATGCAAGACAGCAGCCCACCATTGAAGGGATTTGAAGTATGTGCTGCATTGAAGTAAATTATCACAACTACAAAAAATCAAGCACAACTACTGATTATATATACTCAACCCCCACACTAATAGCCTGACAGATATAGGATACCTACTTCCTGACATAAATACTATTTACCTAAGTCTTTACTGTTATTATATACACAATGTTTGGAACACAATAAAAAAACTACAAAGACACACAAAAATGCCAGAAAATAAACATCCTATTGTAAAGAGATAAAACAATTCATAGAACCAGACCCACAGACAGCATAGATATTGGAACTATCAAGGGCTTGAAAACAATTATGATTATTTTGTGGAAAAGGATCTAGTGGAAAAGGCAGACACTGTATGTGAACAAATGGAGAGATGGAATTATAAAACAGAGTCAAATAGAAATACTAAGATAAAAAAGATAAAGAATTTCTATGGCTTATAAGCAGATTGTATACAACAGAGGAAAGCAACAGCAAACTTAAAGATAGATCAATGAATAGAAATTATCTAAATTGAAACAAGGAGGCAAAGTAATAGAAACAACAACAAATAAGAGTATCCAAAAGCTGGGGGCAGTATGCATGTCAGTGATCTAACATTAGAATCCCAGAAGGAAAAGAAAGAATAGCACATAAGTAGTATTTGAATACAAAATGTCCAAAATTTTCCAAAATTAATTAAAAGCAACAAATCATAGTTCCCTGAAATGCAGAGAACCCCAACCATGACAAATAAAAACAAAACAAAATTATGTTCATATAGTCAAACTATTGAAACCCAAAGATAAAGAGAAAATCTTGAAGGCAACCAAAGGGGAGGGCAGCCATACACACAAAAGAAAAAGATTAGAATTACGGCAGACTTCTAATCACAAACTCTGCAAACCAGAAGCTACAAAAACATCTTTAAAGTATTGGGTGTAAAAAAAAAAAAAAAAAAAAAAACGCAAAAACCTGTCA
>NW_012149618.1:6206605-6207875 GCF_000956105.1 Propithecus coquereli | reverse complement strand
ATACCTTTTCTAATGCTTAAGTCGGGGCTTTCAGTGTGCCCATCACCCAAATAGTGTTCATTGTACCTCATAGGTAGGTTTTTACTCCTCCCTTTCTCTCCCCTCCCCCTTTCTTGTTGTCCAATGACCTTTACATCTCTTTGTGCCCATGTGTGCCCACGGATTAGCCCCCAATTATTAGAGATCACATGTGGTATTTGTTTTTTTCCATTCTTGAGATACTTCACGTAGGATAATGGTCTCCAATTACATCCAAGTTGCTGCAAAAGACATTATGTCATTGCTCTTTATGGCTGAGTAGTACTCCATGGTATATATATATACCACATTTTCTTAATCCACTCATGAATTGATAGGCACTTAGGTTCATTCCACATCTTCGCAATTGTGAGTTGTGCTATAATAAACATTCAGGGGCAGGTGTCTTTTTTATAAAATGACCTCTTTTACTTTGAGTAGATACTCAGTAGTGTGATTGCTGGATCAAATGATAAGTCTACATCTATTTCTTTGAGCAATCTCCATCCTGTTTTCCTTAGAAGTAATACTAATTTGCAGTCCCACCAGCAGTGTATAAGCATTCCTTTCTCTCTGCAGCCTCACCAGCATCTACTGTTTTTTGATTTTTTAATAATGGCCATTCTGATAGGGGTAAGCTGTTATCTCATTGTAGTTTTAATTTGCATTTCCTTGATGATTAGTGATGTTGAGCATTTCTTCATATATTCGTTGGCCATTTGTCTATCTTCTTTTGAAAAACTTCTGTTCATATCTTTTGCCCACCTTTTAATGGGGTTGTTCTTTTCTTGCTGATTTGTTTGATCCAGAATCTTTGTAGATTCTGGATATCAGCCTTTTATCAGATGTATAGTTTGTGAATATTTTCTCCCATTCTGTAGGTTTTCTATTTACTCTGTTGATTATTTCCTTTGCTCTGCAGAAGTTTTTAATTTAATCAAGTCTCATTTATTTTTGTTTCTGCTGTATTTGCCTTTGGGGTCTTAATCATAAATTCTTTGCCTAGATTGATGTCTAGAAGAGTTTTTCCTACATTTTCTTCTAGAATCTTTATGGTTTCATGGCTTACATTTAAATCTTTTATCCACGTCAAATTAATTTTTATATACAGTGAGAGACAGGGGTCCGGTTTCATTCTTCTGCCTGTGGCTATCCAGTTTTCCCAGAACCATTTATTGAATAGGGCTTCCTTTACCCAGCGTATGTTGTTGCCATAACAGGAGATTTTAACACATTGACTGCCACACTAGAA
>NW_012149618.1:6188856-6205710 GCF_000956105.1 Propithecus coquereli | reverse complement strand
AACAAAAAAATGAATAAATACAGAAGAGAAAATTAAAACAATCATATGAAATACTTTGCATACATCATTAAGTATATATATCTTAAAACCTGTATAATGGAAGTTAATTCAGGCTGATAATAGAAAAACTTTAGACAAATTTAGCAGAGTTTATCTGAGCAAAGAATGATTGATGAATCAGGCAGTCCCCAGAACCAAGAGAGGGTTCAAGAGAGCTGCACCTAGCAGCTTGGGCAGACAGTATTTATAGATCTAAAAAAGCAAGTGACATACAGAAACAGCTTGATTGGTTACACCTAGGCATTTGCCTTATTTGGGCATGGTGAGATGAAGCATTTGCCTTACATGGTCGTGATCTGATCAGTTCGCAGCCTGTGATTGGCTGAAGCATGACTGCTCTGATTGGCTGACACTCAGCTATTTAATAAAAAAACAAAAAACTTGTTAGGTTGCAGTTTGTTTACATATGAAATTAGCTTGCAGTTTGCTATGTAGGAACTCACAGTAGGAAGGCAGTCTTAGGCCAAATTCAGTTTAACAGAGCTCTGATGAGTTGCATGAGTAACTGGTAGAGACAAGACTGTATCCCAGTCTTACGACTCCCAAGTCAAAGCTTCTCCAACATGACCAACTGCCTCCTGCCTGGAGTTTTCTTGGCCAAAGGCTGGGAGGTCTGAGTCCTGCCTGGGGTCTGCAGGAGGGGAAATTTTATTCGTACAGCCAGTGAAATAAATCTCTGCGTGGAAGCCCAGCTCACAGTGCACGCCACCCCGCAGCTCTCTGGCTCCACTTGACTCTGACCCCTGCCCCTCACTCGGCCTTGACTGCATAGCCTGAGGTCCTCACTCAGCACAGCACCCACTTCTGCCTGGCCATGCCCACTGCCCCTCCGTGCCTGAGAAGCAGTGGTGGACATTGCTCTGCCATCTAAGGACACATCTTTTCAGGTAAGGGATGTGCTCATGGAGATTGTCACCCTGTCCCCACCCACTTCTAAGAGCTAAATACCAGTGGCTGCAGTGCAGGCTTGGTCTCCTCAAGAAACTGATCAACACTCAAGCAATGGGGGGTCACACTGGCATTCCCAAACCCACGCATGCAGTCCACCCACCAGCAGAGAACAGCTCATAAGGGTTGAAAATCAAGGCCAGGCAGACAGACGCAAAAGATGCCCACCATATCTTATTCAGTGGAAGAGAGCTGTGGAAAAATGTGATTAGTATGATCTCCTTTGTAAACTCTTTTTGCTCATTGTAAAAGCAGAATGGGGAGAGGTTAAGGGAGAAACACGTAAAGTGAAAATAAATTTTTCTGTTACCCAGACTCCTGTCTCCGTCTCCAGGAGACCATCTCTATTATTCGTGTCTTGTGTATTCTTACTCTTCCAAAGTTACTCTGCATACAAAATAGCATGCATATGTATATAAATAGGTTACACATACACACTGGCACATTTTATAGTAAATTTAACACCGTGTGTTAAAATTTCCTTCCTTCATGTTCTTCATTCAGTCATGCATTTTAAATGGACCGGATGCCAAAGATGCAATGACGAGCAAAACCAAACCAGTCCCTGCTCCCACAGAGGCCGGCAGTGGATGCAGTCACCAAATGGCCACAGAAGTGAAAGTATAATTAGAAACTGAGATCTAGTGAAGAAACACATGTGAACATCTGAACTGTGAAGCCCAGCATGGTAACAGTCACATCTGTCATTGTTTAAGAGACAGTCGCCTGTCAGCTGGGCCCCCAGACCTGGCCATAGACATTCTCTTCAGGTCTCTACTCTGCTTCTGATTACAAACCAGAGCTGTGACTCACTGTCCTCCATCACTGAGGAGGACTCACATGACTCAGCCCCTGCCCCACTCCATCCCCCAGGATCACTTCAGAGGAACAAGACACAAAATTATTCCATGTGACTCAGGCCTGGCCACACCCATTGCCCCATGCCTGAGAAGCAGTGGTGGACATTGCTCTGCCCTCTGAGGAGCACATCTTTTCAGGTAAGGGATGTGCTTATGAAGATTATGTTAATCTGTTTGGACTGCTACAACAAAAACACCACAGACTGGGTGGCTTAAATGACACATATTTATTTCTCTCAGTTCTGAGGGCTGGGAAGTCCAAGATCAAGACAGATTCTGTGTTGGGTGAGGGTCCACTCCCTGGTTCATGGACGGCCATTTTCTCACTATGTCCTCACATGGCAGAAGGGGTGAGGGATCTCACCCTAATGACACTAATCCTATTTGTGAGGGCACCACCCTCATGACCTAATCACCTCCCAAGGACCCCACCTCCAAATACCACCACGTTGGGGGTTGGGATTTCAACATATGGATTTTTGGGGGGACACAGTCTATAGCAGAGAGACCCTCCTCAGAACACAAGTCATGATTAATTTCCCAGGGTGGGAGCTGAGCTTGCCAAGGGAGCAGTGAGGAACCATGTCTCTATTCCACCTCCTCCCTCTGCAAGGTCCTCCCTCACCACACCTGTCCCCTGGACTGTCATCTCTGCAGAGAATCACAAATCTGGGTCTCTGGTCCTCTGCAACGCCAAGGCCCAGGCCAGGGTGCCTCCACCCCAGTACCTCAAACTCACACGCCTGAACAGGGCTCACTGTCCTCACCCAGCTCTGCCTCCCACATCTGCCTCCTTGTACTCCTCCACCTCTGCTCCGAGTCCCAGTCTTGAAATCCTGGAGTTCACACACCTCGCACCTAAGCCACTGTCAAAGCCAGCTGTGCCTCTGAAATTCCTCCCAGTTTGCCCTTCCTCCCTTTCCCTGCTTCAGCCTTCTTCATGTCTTTCCTTCTACAAGGACACTTTTGGGAATTCTGTTACTGGCCTTGCTGACTCCAGGCTACGGACTTCTCACTGCTCTCCAGATACTTTCCTAAACACAGCTCGGCAGCAATTCCTCACCCTTTACTGGCATCGCTGGAGTCTCCTTGAGGTCTAGAGCGGAGATGATGGAGAGCAGGCAGATGACAGCGGGAGGCAGGCCGGGGTGACTTGGTAATGGGCCACAATAGGGAGTGGTGAGGACCAGAGCAGGCTGAAAAATGCTTATCCTGTTTAGGGGCGGCCACCACCCAGCCACAGCTGAGAGTAGCTACAATAGAATGAAGACCCCAAATTGCCAGACCTTTGAGATGTTCATGGGATATGGGAACCCAGCTTTGCTTATGAAATCTCATAATTTATAGAAGCTGGTAATTAATGCACATTCGAAACACTCCATGATTATTTTCCTTATTCCTGCCATTCTAGGTCTTGCCCAGCCTGGATCCATCTACACGTCCGGCACCTTCTCCCACCCCTGCTTCCTCCCTGATTATAGCCAAAGCCGTGCCCCGTGCCAGGACACTAGGCTCTTTGTCATTCCCAGGATGTGCCTTGCCCATCACGCTGCCACGCACCCCCTGCTGATGCTGTTTCCTGGGCTGCACAGAGCTTTTCTCCCTGTCCACCCAGATGCTCCAAGGAGCTGGAGCCCCGAGATTGATCTTTCTGCTCTGCTTTTGTGCCTCCCCTGTTTGTTGTCCCCTGTCCTAGTGTCCCCTGTCCCCTGTCCTAGTGTGAGACCCAGCCTGTCTTTTCTACCAGCTGTGTGTATATCCATCGCCTGCATGGCTGGAAACAGTGCAGACACTGCATCTTGGTCACAGAGCCTGCACACGGTAGGTGCCCTAGAGGCATTTCAGGAATTGTGCTAATTAGAATTAAGGAAAGCGGACTGATGCTGCAACAGAGTGCGAGTTTGGGAATTCAGGGCGTCTGTGTCTTTGCACGCCCAGAGCCTGCTCCTCAGCACTAGCTTCCTGCGCTGCACACCCAGTTTCCCTGAGCCGTCCAGCCCCTCGCCCCAACACAGCTGGTTGTGAGGCAGAGATCAGCACCCCGAGGAAGTTCTGAGTCACTGTCTGAGCCCCGGCCTAATGCACTTTGCAGGCTTCGTCATTAGCAACCTGGCCCACTTCTTGCTTTGCAGTCCCCCCAGTTTATGGCTAAAAACATCTGTGTGAAAACGGGCCTTGCCAAAGTGTTTGCAGCTACACCCCATCCCTCCTTCTGCACCTGAAGTCCTGGTCCCTTTCCGGCTGTTTATGACTGTTTGCTGTGGAAACAGCTGGATTCATGGGCCAGGAGGGAGCAGGTGCAGAGGAACCGCGAGAGCAAATGAGTTCACACAAGTCAACGTGCCTGCTTCTCCCTCTGGCCCGAGCAGTGGGGAATGCGGCCCAGACCAGCCAGGGAGGGCGTGGAGCACAGTAAAATGTGGGCCGCTTTTCCCAGAGGTGTGAGCTGGATGGGAAATGGCCTCCAGATGTGGGTCTAAGGGGTTCCCTTGAGTCTGAAGCTGAGCTTTTAATAGTCTCCCTGTGGGGAACCAGAGAAGCCCTCAAGACGAGGCAGTTTTGTTTCTCTGCACACAGGCCTGGTCTCACGGTCCCTACTGCTGTGCGCAGCTGCTGGGCCCTGGTTCCCGCACATTCACAGGGGCCTTGCCCATTTGGACATCAGCATCGAGAGGGACACAGAGCCATCCCACCTGGTCAACTCCCCTGCAGGGCCCCCTTTCACCCCTGTGTCTGGTCAACGTTTAGAAGGGAAGGGTTGTTGTGAGGACTGTAGGAAAGGACTTGCTGGGTGCGGGGGTGCACCATGCAGGCGCGAGCAGCAGTTCACTGCCTATTCTCAGTGGTCGCGTGGACGGGCCAAGGAATTAACCGGGAAGAGAAAGACACCACCTGCCAAGGGACCACCAGCCACTGGGGAATGACCTCATTCCAAGTTTTTATTCAGATCTTTCATTCAACAAGCTATTTTGGGGCTCCTACTGTGTGCACCGCATGGTATTAAGCTCTGGAGGAGACGAAGTTGCAAGTGAGGGATCCTGATCATAAGATCCTCACAACACAGTAGGGGAGATACAAGTGCTGCAGGCCATAAGAAAACAGCCCTGGTTAGTGTGAGAAGAGCACCTCTAGGGACAGTAGACAAGGAGTTTGGAGCCTCATGTATAGACACTGGGGAGGGTGTTGGCGAGACCAGTGCAGAATGTGGGCAGAGACTGTGGAAGGTTGAGGGGCAGAGTTTGAGTCCATGAGAAGGCCCCGAAAAGCTGCCTCTTCAAACACACCTGGCCACACGGCTTTGTGTCTTGCACAGTTGGTGGGACTCCCCCTTTGTGGGATTCCTTGAATAGTCACACTCAGCAGCTGGCAGGCAGCGGGAGACCTGACTGAGGAAGTGGAGGTCTCCCGCTTTTGGCCAAGAGGCTGTTTCGTCACTGATGTGGAATCACGACCCAGATGCCATCAGCGCCACCTGTTTTGGGAGTCCAGCTCTGCCAGTTCCTGGGGCCAGAGTCCCGACCCTAGGGCTCAGGCCGGGCCCAGCCCCTTCTGCTCCAAGAGGAAGGAGGCTTGTCCTCCAAGCAAGTAAGCATCTGGTCTCTATCGCTAGAGTCTCTGCAACCTCATGAACAGTCTTGTTCTGTATGGGTGGGACATCTGTCCACATTATTCCAATATCCCTTCTACTCAAGGTCAAGATCCTTGCTGCACAGTGAAAATCTGCCTGCTTTCTCCTCGATAAATAGGGATCATTACTTTAACCAAGGTAAGGCACAAGTCTTCAACTATGTCTCTTCCAATACCCCCACCAATGGTGAGTACTTTTTCTTCTCTGGAACACTCTTTCTCCAGAAGTTGAAGGGCTGACTTTTGTTGGGGATGGAGAGGGGATTTTTAATCCTGGCATCAGAGGGTTTAATGATCGCTTCAAAGACTCCTAACCAAGAGTTCCCATGAGAAGACCTAGGACGTTTATGCAAATTCAGCTCTCCTTCGAATCCGCCCGCCCTCTCCTTGAGCCAGAGATTTTGGGACAGGTCAGCAGATCAGGCACTGCTTTGACCCAAGGCCACATATCTAATGAGGAACAGCTTTATGGTCCAACAGCAGCCATATTCTTTCTGCTTAATAAGCTTCCCAGAACTGCTAATAAAAGCTCTACCCAAAGACAAGCCTCATGTGTCCTGAACTAACTTGCCCAGCACCACAGCTGTCGGGTCAGATGAGGCCTGGACTCCAGGAGGCCTTCTTATTCCAAGCTAAGAATGTCGCAGATCTCCATCAGCTGCTTAGATGGCCATCAGCTGCCTTTGTGACCGACTGCATGCTTTTGCACAGCCCCTCAGTTGGGAGGATCAACCCCACGGAACATTTACACCTGAGAGAGACCAAGTACCTTTCAGCGTGATCCCTGTACCCTCAGAAACGTAGGTCACATGGGGTCTGTTCCACATGGAGAGCCGTGTGTGACTGAGGTTCTGGAAGGGTCAGTGCACCATCCATGGTCATTGCATGAGACTGAGGGGTCACGGGCCTCAGCTCCTCACCCTCCTGCAACCCCGGCTGGACCTTGCTCTAGAGCGACACCAAGGGATGATTGTCAAACAACTTGGGGCCCTCAAATAAAAGGAGCCATTACTTATTTTCTTCACTGAGAGCCAGCGTCTGCCTTCGGTGAGGCTGCAGAGTCTGAGCCTTGCTGACCACGTGGCATGATGGATCCCTCAATTTCATTGTCGCTCACGGAAGGTGGCCTTTCAGTTTCCCTTCTTTGTTTTTCAGGCTCTCTGGGGAGTAAGCACATGCCCACCCTGTCCAACTATACCTTTTGTGATTGTTTTCTGCCACAACCACCTTCTGCCTTGCCCTTATCCTTCTCCTCACTGAAGCCCTCACTGCTCTAGTTTAGAAGGCACTGACTGGAAATTCTCTGTGAGCACGTGTCTCCACATCCCTGGTGGCCTTTGGAAGTCTCCCTTCTCCTGCCTCCACAGTGCTATCCACAGATGTTTGGGGCAATCTCCTGGCTGGAGGTGGCATGACAGTTCTAAGGGACAGGGTGCCTGGTGCACGGTAGGAGATCAATGGAAGTTGTGGTGTGTGGCCTTGAAGAGTCACCTGCCTTCCTCTCTGGTGCCAATTTTGCCACCATCTCTGACTTTGCTAACAGCGATGATAGAGGAAGAAGACAAAGAGGAGGAAGAAGACAGCAGTGAGAAAGAAGAAAGGCAGGTGTGGAAAAGCCAACCTCCACACATGAGACCATAATGAAGAGGAAGATCTGCAGGGCCGAGAGTCCCACAAGCCACACCTATGCTAGCGGGCTCCCTGAATCCTGAGTATTGGCTAAATGGGAAGGAAAAGCCCTAGACTTGTCTTTCCTTCAGCCCAACAACAGATCCCTCCTCCCACCCCTAGAAAGGTGAGAGGTCATGTCCCATTGCTCCCTACTCTTGCTAGAAGAGGGATTTGTGAGACTTAGGGTGGGAACCTAGCCTGAGAGAGCAGTGAGAGCTCAGGGACCCTTTATTGCTGACCTCTGCCTCCTCCACTGATCCAGGCCTCAAGGTCACACCGAGGGAGAGAGGCAGAGCCCAGGCTGGACACCCAGTGTCCTGGATGCTGGGCCTGGTCCTCAGCATATCTCCAGATACCCTCTATTTGTGAAGGAATCACGCTCAGCCTTTCCGTTCATAGGGGTCTCTTGAGGCATGCCCGTGTTTGCAATTTTTACTGATTTACCTGGGGACGTGGGTGTGATCACCCCATTTTGCAGGTGAAGAAGCTCAAGTTCAGCAGCACTGACTGACTTGCTCAAATCTCAGATTCTGTCTGAATAGGTTTTCCTGTCCTGCATCCTTGGTACAGACCTGAACCACTTCTCCACGCTGACTCTGCCGTGACCAGAGCACGCTGAGCTCAAGTGGCTAAAATTAGATCTTGAGTCTAAGGAATGATGCATTGATTCTTCCCTGGATCCCTGGACCTCCTCCAGCTCCAAGGAGACATTGGCTGTTGTCTTTGAGTTCTGTGCCCTGTCCCTTCTCAAGGGATTATGAGGAACCTGTAGCCCTGGTACATGCTTGCCTGAACTGGGGAAGGCAGGACGTGCCCGAATTCCATCTTTCTGGCTTTCTCCCACCCTGGCCTGGTGGATTCCGTTTCCCTGCTGCTCTAGGAACTTCCACAGAATGCTTTCAGCAGAGGGGCTTTTTCCTCTGGTGTGGGGACACCATGGGCTGTGTAAGGTGAAGGCCCTGGGGCATTGACTATCCAGATGCCCAGATTTTTTCATATTTGGGTCTTTATAAAATCAAAGTTTCTTCCAGAGGTGATCCCATATCAATATACATACACTAATCATAACTCGCACCTTGCATCCCTCCAGGCACTGTGGTGGGACCTCATGGAGAGGTCAATAGAAAACTGCTGCTCCTGTCCAGTTACCATCTCTGTGGGTCCATGGCCAACCTTTTGTGTGAGGGCCTGGGGCCATTATTGATCAGGAGGCCAGATATCAGGGTGACAAGCTAGATGTGAAGCAGAAGAGAGCGAGGACAAGCTGGGACACATTTGCAACTGTCCAGCACTGTGTGCAACCATGTTAATCTTCAGAGCGTAGCAGCCCTGCACCTCTTCTGCCCTCCAGATCTCACACCACGCGAGTTTTTGCCCAACTCTGTATGGCTCTTATAACCAGGAACCATATGGGGAAGAGAATTCTGGAAGTGCGGCTCCCAGCTTTACCAAATGAACACAGCACCATCCAGCACAGTGGCCTTTAGCAGGTTACTGTCCTCTCAGCCTTTGTTCCTCATCAGTAAAAGAGGGAAAATAATACGAACAACAATCTAACACTCAGACTCTTAAAAAGATAAAATGAGAAATATATGCATAGTCGGGCACATACTGAGTTCTCAGTGCATGATAACTATTTTGCTTATTATAAAAGAAACTTGCACACACTGTTGGGTACATGATTGGAAATCTTTGGAGTGGCATAAATAGGGCAGGAAATATGTCATGGGCCAGAACTTCAGGGCCAAGCTGGAGCTATGCAGACCTCTTGTGGGAAGCTTGAGACTAGAACAAATCTAGGAAATGCATGTTAGACATCCTCTGGAAGGCCTGGCACTGGGACTCGGAGGCCAGTCTAGGGAGCTCAGTCCCACTTCACTTCCTCCATCAGTTCAGCTCTTCTAAGCCCAGATAAAGGCTTCCCAGGAGACCAGGATGTTCAAGAATCAGAAAACGGAAAGAGCTCTGCCACTCTTCACGTGCAAACATAGGTTAAGTCTTTCATCTGCCACCGGGCTCTCTATTCCCTTCCGTGCCATGACGCAGCTGGACCAGAGGGTCCGGGCACCTTCCTTTGCTATCCCTCCGCAGGGACCTCTGGGTGAGATTGATTGGAAACTGACTATAGGCCACTCTGAAAGGACCAATTACTCCACCTCATGGTCAAAATGAGACCATTGCATATGCACGATTTAAACTAACCTCTGCAATACATCCATTTCAATTTTTAAATGTAGGAATAAATCTACAATGTTGATTGTAAATCCGTGTTAGCTGCGAAAAGGCAGGCACAGGCAGTGGTATTTTTTCATCACCTACCATGTATCATGTGTTTTACATCCATTGTTTTCTCTTCCTTACTGTGGCCCTGAGCTGGGTGTTGTCACCCTCCTTTTCCAGCTGAGGAAACTGAGGCCCAGGAAGGTTAAGTAGCCTTGAGCTCTGCCCAAGCTCAAGCAGTGGGCCCACAATGGCATTGGGGTGAATCCAGACTGGCTTTGCCTACAGCCTGTGCTCTCTTCATGATGCCAGGCTGCCCTTGGAAAAAGTGGCACCACCCATGGACCAGAATGAAGTTGTGTCTCTGTGGAAGATGGGAACTCAGACTTGAGTTTTACTGACCAGGCAGGACAGAGCTGTTGGTCCCTGGAAGTCGAGCCATGGTGAATGGAAGGAGAGAAGCAGAGCCCGGATGAGCTCATGCTCCAGGGTCAGTGAATCACCAACCACTGGGACCAGGGCCCAAGGGAAGCAGAGAACCCTTCACCTGTGTCTTTAGTGGTTCAAGGAAAAAGGAGAAGGAGGAAGGCAGCCTCCTCCTTCATTAGCCCATGGCCTCCCTGAAGGTCTGCTCTACGATGGGAAGTTTTGCAAACATGGCACACACTTCTTTCCTTATAAACACTTCTTTCCCCTTATATTCTCTAAGGCTGCCTGAAATTTCGGAGAGATTCCAAGACACCACAGCGTGTTGTCCCCAGGGTGTCTCCAGCAGTGGGTGGAATCGACACTAGCTGTGACTGCACGGGTGGGGGTCTGGGTCTGAGAGCCCTGCCCACAGCGACAGTGCGTGCCTTTGCCTGGGTCTGCACACAGCTGGTATTTGACTGACAGCTGCAAGTTGGTTGCATGGATGGGAGGAGCGAGAAGTCACCGGGCCAAGGGCTCTAAGGGAGAGATTCCAGGGCAAGTTTGGCAGAGGACAGGGAGTGTGAGATGCTGGAGCTCCCTGTCACATGGCCAGGAGCTGCCTCAGCCCAGCTGCCTACAACCCATCCTTCATGCAGCCTGGAGTAAGTTCTTCATTTAAAACATAAACCAGATCGAGTTACTCCATGACAACTCTCCAGTATACACACAGCGTTGCTGCAGCCATCCCTCCCACCCCCAGCCACTCTCCCCTCAGTCGCTGAGCCTCAGAACCACGCACCCCCGCAGGAGGCTCAACAATTGCTGGCCGGTGGAGTGAGTGAGGGACCCGGGCTTCCCCATCTCCTGATCCATCTGATCCATCTGATCGTGTCTGCCACCTCCATCTCCTCCGATCCCCTCCTGCTGAGCAAAGGGACCTCACTTAGAAGCCCGCTCAGTTCTCCACAATCCTCCAACTAGCTTTGGCCAAACTCCGATCCCTCTTCCCAACGTCTAGAAGAGGTTCGTAAAGGGGCTTGTCCAGCCCAACCTCCACCACAACACAGAGAGCCCAGAGAGGGGAAGTGACTCAGCCAAGGTCGTTCACAGGGTTGGAGGAGGCAGAGCCTGGAGGGCAGTGCCCCTGCTGCCCCTGTAGACACGGGGCCTGGGCTGCAGAATCAGGGGACACTCTAGGACTCACAGCAGCCAAGGGAGGCCCAGATGGAGTCCGTGGCCTCATCATTCCTCTGGGAATGAGGTCCAGCCTCAGAAGGCCCTGGTCACCCACAGCTGCCCCCAGGGACCTCTGAGAACATCTTGAGTCAGCCCCAGGGAGGACAGCCTCACCGTTCTGGGGCATCGGGTGACAGCAGGGAGGAAGCTGAGGAGGATGGAGAGGGGAGGGGACCTAAGCGCACTGTGTGGTGGGAGAGAAAGGTGGTTCTGGTGGCAGCACTTCGCAGCCAGCCGAGGACGTGCTGGAACCTTGCAGGCGGTGTTACCTGGTCTACTGCAAAGCGGACCAGTCGTACAGGAGGGGACGATCAGCCAGATCTTTCCATCTCAGCTTGTACTCTGCCCATTAGTAACTCCGGGACCTTGGTTAAGTCACTTAAGCCCTCTAAACCTCAGTTTCCTCACCTGTATGGTGAGGATAGCCGCACTGCCCATCTGCAGTAGGCTGCTGTTTGGTGGCCCCAGTGAAGCAGGCCGCTAGCCTCGTGAAGCCCCTTCCGGAGTGATGGGGGTGGCTCTGTGACAAGCTTTGGCCAAAGGCAAGGCAAATGGAGGTTTGGTAAATGTTTGCACACTGCAGTTCGTCCTTTTGGAATGTATCTTCTTGGAACTCAACCACTATGCTGAGAGAAAACCCCAGTGGGGACGTGGAGAAGCCCACGTGGAGGAGAACGAGGGCCCCGGCCAAGAGCCGCTCTGGCCACCTGCCAGCCGCGCGACAGCGGCCACGGCAGACCTTCCAGAGACTCCAGAGCCCGATCAGCACCAAGTGAAGCAGAAAGTGCCCTGGCAACCCACAGAAGCATGAGATAATGGATGATTCTTGTTATTGAGTCACCAGGGCTTGGGAGGTTTGCCGCCCAGTGACAGAAAACCCAGACGTTGTCTCTTACAGTTATAATGGGGACTCAGAAAGATAAGACACGTAAAGTACCCGGCACAGTGCGTGGGGCAGAGCGAGATTCCCTACATGTAGCTGTTATTTATGTTGTGGCCGTGTGATGGTCACAGCAGGTGGCGGAATGCCCTCGGTGATATTCCCAATCCCACACACATGCTAATAAGTAACAGGCACAATAACTTGCAGTTTGCAAAGCACTTTATCCACATGTTGACAACATGAACCCCTAAAGGGTTAAGGGCCACGCCCAAGATTACTCAGCTCCTAAGTAGCTGAGCCAGGTTCACACTCACATCTCCGTAGCCCAAGCATGGGATCATTTAGCTCCAAACGCTTCCTTGCATGCACCAACGACTGGGCATGGGACGGCATGCCACAGTCCGGAGACTTAGCAGTGCCTAGACAAGCTAACTTGGGATCACTTCCTAACTACATGATCTTAAGAAAAAAATTTAAAGCAAGTCCTAGGTTCCACATCTGAGAAGTGGATGTCATGAGCTTGGCTCAGCTTTCTTCCTTCATGCAATGCTGTCATATTCAAATCAAACAATGGTTGGAAAAGGGGAATGGATTTTTATTAGTTTTCTGTAACATTCCTTGACAGAGTCTGGCCTCCTCCCATCCCCCCAGCAGACACGCATCCTGCATAGGACATTTCGGCACGCTCAGTAGTCCTGTGTGTCCTGTGCTCTGAGCGGGCGGAGACTGGGAACATCTGGCTCCAGTGGCAAGCTGAGCGGGGGCTGCTATTGGCCTTTGTCCCTGACCAGGCCTGGTTCTAGCCCTGGGCAGGGGAATGGTGGGTGGAAGCTGCCCTTTGTCCTGCCTGACAACACCACCATTCGGACACTGGCAGGACCCTCCCACGGCTCATAGCCCTTGACCTTCTTTTCATCCAGCCAAGCAAGATGACGCATTGGCCCAGCTTCTCCCCCTTGATATTTTCCTTCGCGGTCTCAATAGGAAGTTTGTGAGGTTGTTTCCTGAAAAGTGAATGGGGAGCACAGAGCTTGGTTGAATGACATTCTCCTGCAGTGGAAAGAATGACGGCCTCTCAGGCCTCGGCGTAGTTGAGTAAAGACAGGAAGAGAATGAATGAACAAACCACGTGGCTGTCTGGGGAAAGTGCTCCTGGCAGAAGGAACCACAGAGCAAAGAATCTGGAGGCAGGAGGGTACACACCGCTCATCTCTCCGAAATGCTGGCGCCTTCTTAGCCAGACTGCAGTTATCGAACTCAAGACGTTAACGCTGATACAATGAGTTAACTGATTCATAGAGCAGACTCGAATTCAGCCACGATCCCACTTTGCATTTAGTGTCGCGTCTCCTTAGTTGCTGCACTCTACACTTCCTTAGTCTGTCTTTGCCTTTCTTGACCTTGATACTTTAAAGAGGGCTGCCAGCTGATTTATAAATGTCTCTCAATTTGGGGTTGTCTAAAGTTTTCTCATCATTAGATTAAGATCAATCTTAATCTAAACAAGAGAAAGCAAGAATAATGTTGTGCCCTTTTTGAAGGGTACATGACATCAATATGTCCTAGGTCTGGTGATGCCAACGACCTCGGTCCCTTGGCTAAGGTGGTGTTTGCCAGACTTCTCACTATAAAGTTACCATTTTTCTCTTTGTAATTAATGCCAGCTCATGGGGCGACACGTAAGGCTGTGCACATATCCTGTTCCTCACATTTTCACTCACTAAATTTAGTATCCATCAATGATTCTTGCCTGCAACAATTATTACTGTGGTGTCCCCCACACCGGGAACGATGGTCGCCAGGGGGACCTCCCAGCTGGAGTTTCAATCTCACAGAAGGAAGAGTTGCGGAGAGGAAGGGGCTTTCCCTAGCCAGCCCATGGGATGGATAATCCTCCCTGTCAGTGCGGAGGGATGTAAACGCTTACACGGAGCAGGCTGGGGTCATTGTTGTTTTACTGTGGTTTCTGGAAATGGCACTGCCGGCTACTGTCCACAGCACCTGCTTAGCCCCTGGGCCATGGACAAGGTGGCCACAGGGTTGGTGCCCTCTGCTCCCCAGGTGTGCTCAGGAAGCCTCCAGCCCTGCCTACACCCAAACTTCAGTCCCAGGTACAGTAAGTCCTTCCTTATTTACCCTCTGCACCTCGGTCTGGTTGGCTTCATGTTCTGGAGGGTGGTGCTTCATGAACAATGTTTTGGGTTATTTTTGAAAGGAAAGCGTGTGTGTGTGTGTGTGTGTGTGTGTGTGTGTGTGTGTATGGGGGGTGGATGCAATGGGCAAAGCATAAAGCTCACTTAGCTTTGCTCCCTCCCCAGCCCTAAGCCAGGGCCCCACAGCTAGGAAGTAGTTAGTAAGTATTTATTGAATGAAATCAACTCATAAATGACCTCAGGCTTCCAGAACATCTAAGGCCAAGATGGTCATTTTATAAATGAGGTAACAGAGGCCTAGAGAGTGGAAGACCTGCGTCTGAGGGCTCATTAGAGTTGGCGCATTGACTGTGCATTAGAGTCACCTGGGGAGCTCTTAAAGCGCTGATGTTCAGGCTGCACACCTGACCAACTAAAGCAGCGTCTGGGGGGGAGGGGCGGGGTGTGGCCGGGTGCAGGTATTAAAGCTCTGCAGGTGATCCTAGTGCACCTGGCTTGAGAGTCCTGGCCTCAGAGGGAGTCTCGTTCGTGCTCTGCTCACTCCCCACAGGCAGGCATGCTTGTGAGGCCACGGCAAGGGGGCTTCCGAGGAGAGTTTGTGGAGGGAGACCTTTGGGGAGGAGAGCCTGGCATATTTAATGCATGGCCGTCTGGGACCCTATTTGGCCCTGCGGAGGGGCTGGCACTTTGGTCGGAAGGTCCGGGACGGGCCTAGGAGCCTGCGCTGACCACATGGAGCCCTATGCTGGCTGCTTCGGAAGTAGACTCAAGACCACTTACCATAAGTAGTAAAAGCCTTAAGCTTAAGTAGACCTTACCAGACTACTGGGCAGAGGAGCTTCCATTTTCACTCTGGGACCTCACAAATGCACTGTGATGCAGGTACTGTCTTGTTGTTCTATGACTGGCTGACTTCACACAGCATAATGTCCTCCAGGTTCATCCACGTTGTCACAAATGGTAGCATTTCCTTCTTAAGGCTGAGCAATATTCCAGTACCGTGTCTGTGTGTGTTTATCCGTTCACCCACCAGTGGGCATTTGGGTTACTTACCCCTTTTGGCTATTGAGAATAGTGCTGCCGTGAACACGGGACTGCAGATATTTCTTTGAGATCCTGGTTTCAATTCTTTTGGATGTTGTTAGGTCCGGAGCCGAGAGGGAGACACACGAAGCTCACGTGTAGCAAAATGCTGTTTATTTTGAACATCTGGGTGCAGATGGGTGGAAGCTGAAAAAGGCATCCAGGAGAGAAAAGGGGAGAGCCTTGGGTTTTGTAGAGGGTTATTCTGGGAGGAGTAAACAAATTCTTTTTAAACAACCTGGAGGGATAAGGAAAGTAATTTCCCCTCTTGCATTCTGTTTATTTCCCTAGGGAGCAACCTGGAGGGATAAGCAAAGCTAGTCCTTATCAGGAGGGATAAGGAAAGTCATCCCCTTATCTCCCCAGGGTCTGGCAAAGGCTGCATGCCTAATACACCCCTACGAAGGGGAGAGCGGTGGGTTTTATAAGAGGTTTGGATGGAAGTTTGGGGGGGGTGAATTCTTTAAGCCTAACAGATATATACCCATAAGTGTGATTGCTGGATCATATGGTGGTTCTATTTTTAATTTTTTCAGAAACTTTCAAACTGTTTTCCATAGTGGGTACATTATTTTACGTTCGCACCAAGAGTAGTCAAGGGTTCTGATTTCTCTGCGTCCTTGCTGATATTTATCTTTTGTTTTTTGGTAATAGCCATCCTAACAGGTGTGAGTGACATCTCATTGTAGTGCTGATATACCTGTAGGCCATTTGTATGTTGTCTTTAGAGAAATACCTATTCAAGTCCCTTGCTTATTTTTTAATTTTTTTTTTTTTTTTGGCTACTGAGTTGTAGAAGTTCCTTATGTATTTTGGAAATTAATGCCTCATCAATATGTGGTTTGCAAATATCTTCTCCCAATCCGTAGGTTGTCTTTTCATCTGGTTGATTGTCTATTTTTGATTTTGTTGCCCGTGCTTTTGTTGTCATAGCTAAGAAATCACTGCCAAGACCAATGATGAAAACTTTTCTCCTGTTTTTTTTTCTAGTAGTTTTACAGTGTTTGATCTTATGTTTAATCTTTAATGTTTTGAGTTGGTTTTTGTGTATGATGTAAGATAGTGATCCAATTTTACCTTTTTGCATGTGGATGTGTGGTTTTCCCAACACAGTTTGTTGAAGGGACTATTATTTCCATGTTGTGTATTCTTGGCACCGTTGTGTGGGTTTATTTCTGGAGAGTGGGAATACCTCTATAGAGAGAAATTTTTCCTCATCGACTATTTAGCTTGAGAAATGGTTCGTAGATGAAAGAAAGGATAAATGCTAACTTATTTTCCTTTAGTATCCAGTTTTCAGAATATTGAATTGATTGGCATCCTCTGAACGTATCAATATGTGTTTTGATTAATTTTTGAGAATCATTAACTCTTTTATCATTTTTGATACATTTTCATCTATTTCAGTTATTCTTATTAATGCTCAAATCGTTCCTCTTTGGCCAGTGAGAGCTTCTTTACGTTGGCTTCTGAGTCGTTTTGACTTGACCTCAGTGGTCTTTGAAAGCATCCTTGCTTCGTGGTACCTCAAGATGTCCAGGCTCACCTTCAACCTGTCCTGCCCCAGACACAGAGGCAGCCATTTGTCCAAGAAGCCCTGGTTCCTTTCAGTGGAAAATGTCTTTCCATTATTTGGGTACGAGGGCGCTCATTTCTACTGCTTGGTCATTATTTCTGAGCATTTCTCATTTTTTAAATTTAT
>NW_012149618.1:6185349-6187691 GCF_000956105.1 Propithecus coquereli | reverse complement strand
GCTCTTGCTCAGGCTGGTCTTGAACTCCTGAGCTCAAGCAATCCTCCCGCCTCGGCCTCCCAGAGTGCTAGGATTACAGGCGTGAGCCACCGCGCCCGGCCTTAAATTAGTTTTTAATACAAGCATATGTGTGTGTATCTGTATGGTCTCACCTTCTTAGATAAAAGGTAGCGTAACTATCCACATTGTTGTCCACCTCTCTTTTTCCACTTGACATACTCTCCTGGAGAGAACTCCCCTATCAGCATCTGTAGATGCTCCTCATGCCTCTGTACAGCTGCACTGAACTCAATCATACAATTACACCATGGATTATTAGATCAGTCCTCTACCATGGATAGTTAGGTTGTTTCCAGTATTTTTATTCCTAAAAATAGGATCAAAATGAAGAGTTTTGTGTATGCCTCTTACAGTTTTTTGACAGTGTATTTTTGGACTTGGTTTCTAGAAGAGGGATTCTGACACAAGGGTAAATGCATCACAATTATGTTAGCTACTGGCAAATTCTCCTCCACGGGGATAGCTGGACAATGGTGAGATCATTTGAACAAAGCTTCTTGAGAGCGCACATTTCGAGCCAACTTTTCTCCTTTTAAGAGTTCAGATACTAATATTTTGGTGAATCATATCAAAAATGATTTCATTCTTGTCAAAAATATTTTTTCTGAGGTAGATGGGCTTGCAACTCTTTTTTTATTTTAAATTTGTAAACTTCTGTACCGAGCTTTCATTTAGGACAGGATGCTTTCTGAATGACCTAAAAAAATCATCAAGAATATATTGTGCAAAAAGAATGGGTGGGCTGAACACTGTTTGGGATAACAGAACTATCAGACACCCTTATCTTGGCTGTCCATAAGCTTATAATCCAGCTAAAGTGATAAGACTGAAAAATAACTATAACATAAGATAGTTTATAATAGTCAAGTGAGAGTTGCAGAGAAATATCACCCATGACAAGAGAAGGACATTTCAAGCTAGACTGCTCAGGACAAGCTACAGAGAAAAAGAGGGACTTTACTAGACTTGGGCTGGTTAAGGAAGCATATGTCAAGAATATGTGCAAAGTTGGGAAGGGGCAAGGGGACATGATGAGGTTTGGGGAATCTGAGGTTTGGGCAACCAGTCGTGCTGATATGAAAGGGTTCATGAGGGGAAGATGCCTAGGAATGAGGTTAGGTTGGGCCTGGAGGAGCCAGGCGAGGCAGAGGAGTCTGGACTCTCCAACAGTCAGTAGAAAGCAGTGAAGGGTGTGAGAAGGGAGGCTCCATGATTAAACGGGTGTTGTGGTAGGATGAATGGGTCCAGTGCACTGAGATTGGTGTGGGGAGAACCTGGGAGCAAGAAGAGCTGATTGGATGTTGCTGTTACTGTCCAACTGGTTCTTTGCCCACTGAACAGAAGGAAGCCAATATGCTGAATCGGGTATTGCAGGAAGAAAGAGTCTGATGTTTCAGGGCAGCCAAGTGAAGAGATGGGAGAAATTTCTCAAAGCCATCTCCTCAAGAATTTTGGGGCAGAGTTTTCAAAGATATTAATAGTTTGGTGGACAAAGGTCTAGGGAATTGGGTCAATTATAGGAAGGCAAGCTATGAAATAATGGCTGGTTAACTTTTCACTATGCCTATACTCCTATAGAAATCAGACTTCTACTGCAGTTCTTGCCTATGGCCCTACATTACTTTAACATAGGTGGTTTCATTCCCAGACTTGCCGAGGTCTGATGCAATCGGTGTGGTATGCAGGACACAAGGGCTGCCCTGAAGAGGAAGACAGAGGTGGTGACAGCTTGAGAGTCTACATATTGTGAAGCTGTAAAAATGCAGGAAAACAAAGTAGTACCTGTATTTTTTAATCATTCATGCAAAAAACAGAAATGTAACACGTGTGAACTATTTAATTCACTTCACTTTATTCTGGGATGTATAGAACAGGTAACACAAATCACAAACATACCAGGACACTGGAAACTAAGGCCATTCTGTGAGTTATTTTTAAACCTTGGTGTTTTGCACATAATCTTTTAAAAAACGAATTACTGAAACCAAGATTCTCTTCTGAAATAAAAATTTAAGATAGGTACAAGATAACATTAGGGCCACATCTGATCTGAAGCTCATTGTTTAGCAAAGCCATTTTCGTTTTCTTACAGCGTAAATGACAGCTCTGAGACAACCAATGCCTTGGCATCAAGCTCTCTTCTCCACGTGCTCTATCAGTTGTGTTCACCAGCTATAGTGACCAGTGTTTAGAGACCATTTCCCTCCCAGTGAGTAGCAAAAAGAGACTTTACCTAGGAAACACAGTGCAGAATTCTTGGAACAAGTAAGAGAAAGGGACCC
>NW_012149618.1:6184791-6185299 GCF_000956105.1 Propithecus coquereli | reverse complement strand
TCATTTTTCCTTTGACTTTTAGAGATTGCTTTTCTCATTTTTAATTAAATTTTATAATGATGTGAAACATTAATTTGGTTCCAAAGTCAGGTGTATAAGATGTATTTAGAGAAGTCTAGTTTCTATCCTAGTCTCATCAATCCTGTACGCTGCCCCCTGTCTTGTCCCCCTGCAATACATAGCTGCTGTGGTCTGAATGTTTGTCTCCCCTCAGAATTCATACATTGAAATCCCAACTCCCAAGGTGATGTTGCTAGGAGGTGGGGCCTTTGGGTAGGTCATAGGGGAGGAGCCCTCTTGAATAGGATTATAAAAAAGGCCAAAGAGGGACCTCTTGCCCCCTCTGCCATGTGAGGACACAGCAGCGGTCATCTATGAACCAGGAAATAGGCCCTCACTAGACACTAAACCTGCCAGCATCTTGATCTAGGACTTCCCAGCCTCCCGAACTGTGAGCAATGCATTTCTGTTGTTTATAAGCTACCCAGTTTATGGTACAGTATTTTGT
>NW_012149618.1:6163812-6180686 GCF_000956105.1 Propithecus coquereli | reverse complement strand
AAGTTAAACAGCTAGGTTTGGAGCAGATGTGCATAATACTAATTAGTAGCTCCCAGAAGGATTAGAAACAGCTTTGGGGGAGCAGTTAAACACGGGTTGGTCCGTGTCAGCAGAGGCACCACCAGTTAATGCTCTTCCAATAAAAACGATGTGTCAACAGTGTTCAGCCTCAACAAGCACTTTCTCAAAGAATCTGCTCAGAAAGTTCAGCTCACGATGTGTTTACCTTTCATGGCAATGCAGGATTCAATTATTGGGTAGGTCACTGTCAAGCAAAAATGAGATGTAATTAAAGAGAAGGCATTCATGCCCACAGAGTACATCATGCAGTAAGTAGCTTTTGAGACTGGTTCAATGCAGAAGTAAAACTGACAGATTTGCTAACAGCTTAAGACTTTTAATTGCCTCATATTTTCTGCAGCTCTGACCAGCATCCCTACTACATGACAAAAAAAGGAGCACAAGGCTCCAATAGAGTGAAAACAAAAATGACATGTTTCTTTTGCATCAGAAAGAGATCAGTGTTGTTAGTTTGCTGGATTTTCCACTGACTCCAAATGACAGGAATATTTAGGCAATCGATCAAAAGTGGGTTTAAATATTATTATTGAAAGAGGAAGACTATGACTAAAAGAGATCCCTTGCTATCATTAAAAATGATTTATTTTTGTGTTTTCATTTTGGTTTTAAGAGCAAAATTTGTCAAGCCTACGGGGTTGAATAATTTAGGATAAAACATTACTTGCAAGTATTTCTGTTGTTTTAATGGCAGATGTTAGATATCCATGCACATGTAGAAAACACAACCTTCCTTTTTTGGTAAGTTATAAAAAAAAATATGGCTGCAATAACACAATGTTCTTCTAAGCGTTCCTTTAAAAAGAAGGAGTGACTTCATGTTATACCATTTTTATTTTTAATGCAGAAAAGCTACATCTGCCACCAAGTTGTAAGAAAACCAGCACTAAGCATGCAAGCCTGAGTATGAGTGAAGAACTTGAACTATATTAATTCCTATCTTTTAAAACTCAAATCAAAGTTTCAAAGTGGAGAGTCTGGGGTTGCTCCCTGAGACACGTCCAGGTCTTGTCTTCCACAAGATAAAAGGGCACAGGTGGTCTTCTGACATCTTGGTTAGCACAAGATTCTATGAATAATGAAGGGCTTCCTATCAAACTGATCAGCTAAAGAACAAGGGAGCTCCAGGTTCTGATCTTAAGGAAGGACGAGATGGTCTGATTGGCATAGGAAGCAGGGCACCAAGCGAAGGAGCCTGGGCACCACCTGCCTGGGCACCTGCAGGAACAGTGCCCACCTTGATAAGGTGACCTGGGCAGTCAAGTAACAGCACATGGTTTGAGCCAGTGCTCATGAATTCCAGATCTGCCTGTGGTCTAGGGAGTCTGTTAGAAAATAGGATTGGGCCTCTAAGAAAACCTTATGTGTTCCCTGTCTGCTGACAGCCTGATGATTGTTTAATAATATTCTGGCCCGAATATTCATATTCATAACAATCGCTCCCTGCTACATACACAATATCAAAATTACGTTCACAGATTTAAAAAAAAATTGTGTGTAGCAATATTTTTCCCACAAAATTAAGTGTAAAATATCTTTAACAAATAATGATGGTAGTAAGAAATATTTGACATAGTCATGCAAAAATGCATCTCAGTTTACAAAGGCTTAGAACATTTCCAAAATATCCCCTAGGTTCTTACATTGTGAACCTTATAACCTTACTTATTTTTCTTTGAATTTAAATATGGCTGTTTGTGTAAAAAACGGTAACATGCAAGTTCTATGATTTCCAGTCCACCAAATATTCTTTCCTGCAGCACGAAGATTACAATGGTGATTATAAAATACCATCGAACAAGACTATACAAATATATGAGTAGGCACATTGCAGGGCTGAAAAGGGTCCAGTACAGTATAGAGAGCAATTTGACCACAAAGACCCTGAGCTCTGACTTGCAAGGTGGAACCACACTCTGGCCAGTAAAGTAAAAATTCTTCTCCCCTTGATAGAAGGAACGCAGCCTCTCCTCTTTCTCTTCCCACCGCTTGTGGCACCAGAGCTGAAGGTCCTCCTTGGATGTGGGGAGGGTGTCTATTGGATATCGGTGCACATGAAAGTGGATTTCCATGGGGAAGTCTCCCTGGAGTAGGTGCTTCTCTGACTGAGGAATGTTGTGGGGATATGCCACAGTGATGTCATGGACAGCATCAAGGTTCTTACCTAGGTTTTGGAAAGATGAAAATATAGATTGAGTGATGATCAATTTGGGTGGTAATGTTGATTCACGCTGCAAGGCAGAACCAAAAACACCGAAAAACCAGGACAGAGTGAACCATGATGAACAAACAAGGGCTATAAATACTGGTGTTCCTGGGCACTTGGGTTAATATTTACCAGTTATTTTTAGTTTTATTTCCTGCTCGCTAATTACCACAAGACATTTAGAAAAAATTATCTTCATTCACAGAAACAGTAATCTGCCATTCCAGAACTAAATGGTTAAGTCAAATTTGAAATGAGAATTAAAGAGTACAGGACTAGCCCCTTTAACACCAACAGAATTCACTACTTTGATACCTCCTATTAATATACCCATCTCTCCAAATAAAAACACAAACTTCCTCACCTTTAACTCAGTGTTACTATGATAGCTACTGGAAAGAAAAATTCAGAATCAGACTTCAGTGTACAGGATTTTTTTTTTTTATTTTTAAAAACATATCAACTTGAACTGGAAGTGAGAGCCTGACCTGGTATACCATCATCCTTGGTAATTTAACTTGGAGGTTGTGTTTTCAGCAGTCACATGCCAGATGCTGGAGAAAGAGTCATGTAAAACACGGTCCCTAACCTCACACAAGATGTTCCCAACACAATCAGGGAGATAGGCATGCACAATGCTCTAAATATAATAGACCCACTGGGGAAACAGAAGGGGCTAGTAAAGGAGGGGCGGGAGGGGGTGGTGGCAGAGGGAATGTTGCAGCAAAGAGCACAGTGGGGATGGGGGCACTGAAAGTGGGCTGGAGGCATGTGGTACAGGCCCTCATGCTGTCACGCTTTAGAATTCAAACTCAGTTCTGTGGGTGGTAGAGACACATCTTAAATGGTGGAGAACCACTTAAGGATTTTAAACAGAAGGGACCCAACTATTTCATTTTAGCAAAGATTACCCTGGTGGCAGTGACAAGAACAGTTTGGAGAGGACCAGAGGCAGAAGAGGTAGGGAGAGTAATTTGATGGTTACTATAATATAGTAGGCAAGAAATGAAGAGGAGGTAGGGGCCAAAAGAAGGGACATGTCCAAAAAAGTTACGAGAAAGAACTCATGTGATACTACTGATCAACTGGATGCGGGAGACTGAGGAGCAAATCCGGGTTTCGGCTCAGGGTACTGCGTAGAGAGTAGACATGGAGGTAGAGAGTTACATCTGCAAGGACTGTGGGGATCACTTCATGGAACCCTGTTCACGGTGCCGAGAAGTTGGTGCTGCAGGGCACACAGTGTGTGGGTGCGAAGTCTCTGAATGTCGGTTTCTTGCATACTATGTTATCTTCAGTGAGAGACTTTTGATGAGGACTTTGATTCTTTATAGAACTCTATCATGCAGACAGACAAAATCAATCTGATGACAAGAATGAGAACAGAGTCTATGGGAGTGGGAATTGACTGGAAAGGAGCAAAAGGAATTTTCTGGATAGCAAATATTCTAGACTAAGGTATGGATTATAAGGTGCTTACATTTGTCAGAATCTCAAACTGTACATTTAAGCTGTGCATTTCACTTTATTTAAATTTTACCTCAATAGTAATAATAAAGACATGAAGTAACTCCCCCACTTTATCCCACAGTGTTTATCCTTTCCACTGAACTGATTAGGTTGTATTCACTTTCTAAAAATGATTCCTTATCAAGCTCATAGGCTTGTGAAGAAAAAAAAAATGATTCTTTAAGTCTGCTGTAAATGCTTGTCAGTCTCCATTACTCTGTGATTTATTTTAGGGTAAGGACCAGGTTTCAAACTGGTCTCATTAGGCAGGCCACCATGGCTCACGCCTATAGTCCCAGCACTTTGGGAGGCCAAGGCAGGAGGATCACTTGGGGCCAGGAGTTCGAGACCAGCCTGGGCAACATAGCGAGATCTGGTGTCTACAAAAAATTAAACAAAAAAATTTAGGGGGGTGGAGTGGTGTGTGCCTATAGTCCCAGGTATTCAGGAGGGTGAGGCAGGAAGATCGCTTAAGCCCAGGAGTTCCAGGTTACAGTGAGCTATGATGGCGCCACTGCACTCTAGCCTGGGTGACAGGGCGAGACCCTGTTTCAATCAATCAATCAATCAACAAAAAATTAAAAAAAAAAACACACAAATTGGTTTCATAAACTGGTTTCATAGCTGTCTTGTAAAGTAACCAGCATTTAAGAAGAGCTATATTATAAAAAATGAAAATGCCTCCATGAACAGGCTTAGATTCAAAACTGGAGGGAACCCTTCCAGAATACTGTCTATTATTTATATGGGGGTAGAAGAGGTACAAATAAAAGGCTCGTGGAAGGGATCTTCAGTGGAGCTGTATCTTAAGAAAGACTAGGCCAGACCTGCTTGGATCCAAAGGAGAGAAGTGGCCCAGTGTTCAGAAGCCACAGGGAAAAGCTTTGTGACAGAGCTGTCAGGAGGTAATACAGTCACCATTTGAGAGGGGTTTGGTTGACCACTTGCATGGTAGTGGGAATTTACATGCCAAATGTGGACTGTCTGATCAAGCATACAAAAAGAAGACCCACTCTTTCACTGATAAACTGAGCATGATACATCTCCTAAGATGGTAATAAGTCTTACCTGTTAATTCACTTGCATTAAAAATCATGCAATCTTTTGTCTATTTAGCATTAATCACTACTATCCTACTTCACAAGAGATGACTTTTCCTTGACTAGACAGTGCAAACTAAGTTTAATATTTTAGAGCACCCTCCATCTGCAAACTCGAGAGCCCATCAATTCTACCTGCCAACCACAACCACAACTCTTGTTCCAGCTGCCTTACCTCAATGCCATCTACTCTTCTCCCACTTTCCCTCATGATGGAGAAGATAAGATGGCTTTACCTCCTGTCACTTGTCATGCCAATTAGCCTAATCTGGACTTATACTCACATTTCATTTACTTTCAGAGCTCCTCTGCAATCACTATTTCTGCTTCCACCTTCTGCCAAAACCCTTCTGAACCAGGGTTTTTGGTCTGCATCAACGTCACCATTCACCACAGCCCTGGCCAATCTCCCTTCCCCACGGAGCACCTACTATCTTCCTACTCAGTCAGTGGACACCAGTCTCACATTTCATCTTAAACCTATGAATGGTGTATTCATATGTCCCAGCCTTTCTCTTACAGGTGGTCCCTGATGTTTATTGAGCAAATATAGTCATGGACTTTCACAAATTGGTGTCAAAATGTTAAGAAAAGTTTAGTAGTAGTAGTGGTGGTAAGAAACTAACTGCCTTTGCTTTTCTTCCTACCTCTTGACAACCTGTAGTAAGAGTGTGTGCATGTGTGTCCCACATGTGTTTGTGGGATAGTAATGTTCAGTATTCATAGTAAGTTTTGAAACAATGATGGTACCACCGACAGCAATTTTCCTAAGTGAAGCATACTAGATTCACTGCAGTGCAGAGCCTGGAGGGCTGTGGGAGCAGCCTGCCTGGGCTCTGAAGTTGGCTCTGCATCTTACCAAGTCACTCTATCTCTCCGTGGCTTGCTTAGTTCCTGTGTCTGTAAATTACCTCATAGGGTTGTTACAAGGATTAAATGAAATTATATATATATATATGCATAATAAAATAAGATCTGATATGTAGTAACTGCTCAAAATGTGTGAGGTATTTTTTAGTACTGGATCATAATGTTAACATGTTAGGCTCTAAACTTTCTAACTTTAGCGCCTATAGTCCACTGATACCAGCCTGGTATCTGTGGGGAAAGAACTGCGCTTGGACACCTGCTCTATACCACTGTCCACAGCACTATTCCTCTGGGCACTGAATTTAACCTTTCTACTCAACACAGATACTCAAACTATTGTTTCACAAAATTGCCAAAAATATTTCTTCTGCCTCAAATACACAACCTTTTCCCATGGACTATTTTATCTCAACTCCCTTCAATGTCCAACTCAAATGCCAAGGGTTCTAAGAAGAGTCTTCAAGTACCACGGCCAAGAGTGGTCTTAACCCTCTGTGAATGCTTAAAGCACGTGCACTGATGCGCTTATCTGGATCCTCATTTGCCACTGTGTACTATTACTAGGAGCTCAAGTGTCTTAAGGGCAAGGACCATGCCTTGGTCTCTTTAGAACCTTAGAACCTAGCACAGTGCCCTGTACTAAGAGGCTCCAGAAATGTGTATTTGACCAGTATTTTGCTGGTACTATCTTCTCAGCTAAAAATATGGGAGATATTATAATGCTTTCTACATTGGGTTGCGTTAACAATTTAGTGAGCTAATGTACATGAACTCTTTGCACAGTACTTGGCACACAGTAAGTTCTTCAATGTTAGCATCTACTACAACTTCTGTAATTCAGTTAATGAGACTGACTTGCTCCATGGTATATTTTTCCACATGGGTTCTATGAATTCTTGGTTCTGAAAGAATTACAACAATCTCAGGGTAGAGGGGGTTCACCTTACAGAAAGGCAATATTCTGTAAGTTTCTTATAAATTGTTTGTTTGAATTTTGGAAGGATATAACTCAACATAATTAAAATACTATCTGTTTATATTATTGACAAGTAAGGAAGCAACACTGTAACATCAGAAACTATAAATACAAAGTGAAGAGGGAACTGGTGGTGGGGAGAAGAAAGATAGCTCTGACACTCATTTCCCTGAGCTGTGCTGGCAGCCTAAGCTTTTCTTAAGCAACAGAGACACTCAGAGATGTGTTAACTTCAAAGAAAGAGAGGAGGAAACTGAGAAACGCTTTCATATTTGGAGAAACCTTTGACTGTCTTGATAATTTTAAAGCTTAATATTAAGTAAATAAAGGTCTCCAGGTAACACAAAGCCACCTATAACTCTGTACTGCTTAAGCAGAAGAGCCAAATTCTATGCAGGTATAAGAGCTTACTTCTCACCTCACCCTATCAAGACCTCTCGGCCCCATGGCTTCTAGCCCAGGGGAGCCAGTACCCCCAGGCAAGTAAGCTTCCTCCTGCAGGGAACAGGTGAAGAGGCTACCATGGCTTGTGGGGTTGGTTCATATATGGTAAGTGACAAAAATGAAATGGACAGTCAAAAGTTGAGATGTACCTTTATTTCATTAACCAATTTACAATAGGGCTAAAATAAAATAATACATATTAAGAAAAAAAAAGTTCCTGCAATAACAAAGGATTTATACTGCCTTTAAGTCTTTTGGTATGAAAACAACAGACTTTTAAATATGCAAATTAAGATGAATGCCATCAGTAAAAGCCATTTTTATAAGATCTCATTGCTTTGTAGATGGTTTAAATTATAATGCAAATCTAGTTGCTATCTATCCACTTGTCATCTGCCTATATGGGGTTTAGAAAATGGATTTGTTCTGTTTCAGATACTGTGTCTACTAGAAAGTTTCATACTTAGTATTATTTTATAAAGCTAGCACTCTGTTAGGACAACCACATTCACTTGGGCCCACAGTCTTTTTTTTACACCCTGCAAGAGCAAAGCACTTGTTTAATATTTTAAATTTTAGTCTCAGATGAAGAAGAACTGAAAGAAGCTCAGATTGAGAACTAAAAGAAGCTTTTGTAGTTTCTAAATGAATGTTAGAGTGAAGAAATCTTGGTTTGCCCATGCCTGCTAAAGCATCAGACCCAATTATACAGTTCAATGCTAGAATAACACAAATTTTATTTTTAACCCAGTGATCTTTAATAGAGCTCATAACAACTGAAATTTTTCTTTTCTTTCCCCATCTCATAATCAAGTATAAATAGAATATACAAACATGATTTATTTTGGATTAGTTTTTAACACTTAAAAAATTAAAATACAAATCTATTTCTATTTGCCAGATCTAAGTCCATACATCTAACTATATATTATTAAGTTTTAAATAAAATAGCTTGTCATCTAAGATGCATTTGTGTTAAAAGAAAAGTGCTGAGGCTGCTGAGTTTGTTCATTGTTTTTCAGATTTTAAAAAAATTAGCCCAAGAGGATAAAAGTTGGATTTCGTAACTAAGCAATCATTCACTGTGCCATTTCCACACTGACATGTACTAGTACATGGCTAGTAATAAAGCTTGATAAATTTGCACTGGTCAGTTTACCTTGAAGAACAATCTTGAATGGAGTCATTCTGATATATTTAGACTAAAAATACCCATAAGTAAGACATCTTTCAGCTTCAAAACAAAAAGGTATTCATGAACCATTTAAAACCAACTGATATTAAGGCTCAAAAAATACCATTTTCTTTGTTAGAGAAAATACCATTGTTTCCTATTAGGAGCATTATTGATTTCTCAACGTAAGCTGAATACTTACGGAACAAAAGGTGGAGTCAGGTGGCTCCCAGTCCTGCCTCTTATCAACTCTATAACCTTGGCATGTTCACTGCAAGCCTTGTCTATAAATGTAGACAACAGTCCCTGCCTTATAGGGTTGTGTGAAGATTAAACTGAGACATGGGCTGTAAAGTGCTTGGAGAAGTGCCTGGCACATAGTATATGCTCAGATTCTTGTTGTATAGTCATTATTATCCTCAAGGTAGAACAATCACCTTTAGCACTTGAAGTGGCTTTAGGTTAGGCTGCTACCCTTTGCCTTCCTTCTTTCTCTAGACTTCCTCATCGTTTGGGAGACACCAAGCCTGTTTGTAGGGCTCTAACATCAAATCCACTCCTCTCTCACGGTATAGAAGCAAAGCTGTTTAGAGGACTGACTGACTCCGGCTCAGGGGATGGGCCCTAATTTATCTCCTAGTGCATATTCCTCTCCAGCCCTACTAACTCATTTCTTAGACCTTTTAAGCTAGGCAGACATAAAATCCTCCCATGGTATTTAGAATTATAATTACAAGCTGATGATCTGTGCTCTAGGATCACTGGCCACTTGCCCCATCTTGGTTTTTTCTTTTTCTTTCTTTTTTTTTTTTTTTTGGTAAATCAAAGGCAGTACTCGATCTTTTTCTGAGGGAAAACTGTATTGGGCTTAAAAATCAACCTTCTCCTGAAAAGGTGGAACTAAAAATGATATCCCTATGAACAAGCTTGCTTATCCAACCTGGATTTGGTTCTTTACAGTTTCAGAGACATATTTTCACATTTCTATCCTAAATCTGTTGAGCTTTTGTGTTTTGTATAAAAGATGAATCTTTTCAGTGCTGAATATCTCTCTTTCAATGAACATTGGTTCTCTGGATCTTCAAAACAAGTTTGATTTTCCAGATAGAATGAAAATGTTGATATGTTCCAAAATTTGACAACATTGGTACATTAATAGATAATCAAAGGCAAGATATGAATAATAGTATATATTTGCTGAGACCATGGTTTGAAAATAAGCAATGTGAAATTTAAATCACAGTTCTCAGAACTCTTAGAAATACAAAATGAATAACCCCAAGTGTCCAGTTATTAACAGTACTAATCTACTATACCTTTATTTCATTGACAATTCCTAAAATTTAAAACTACAGGAAGTCTAGGCTGAGTCAATGTTAACTTCAAGATTTTTCAGTGAAAAGGTCTGAAGTTTGTAAGGAGTATTTTTGATACATATATTAAAAAGATAATGATGGGAACAGTATCTCACTTATCAACATTAAATGTACACATTAAACGTAAAGAGTGATAGAATGGATGAAAACATAATCTAAATATCTGCTGTCTCCAAGAAACCCATTTAACTTGTAAAGAGTCTCATAGACTCAAGGTAAAGGGGTGGAGAAAAATATTCCATACAAATGGAAACCAAAAGTGAGCAGGAATAGCTATTCTTATATCAGATAAAACAGACTTTAAATCCCTAACAGGAAAAAAAAAAAGACAAAGATGGTCATTATATAATGGTAAAGGGATCCATTCGACAAGAAGATATAACAATCCTAAATATATATGCACCTAATATCAGAGCTTTCAGATTTATAAAACAAATACTACTAGACCTAAGAAATGAAATAAACAACAGCATAATCACAGTGGGGGCCTTGAACATCCTACTGACAGAACTAGACAGATCATTGAGGCAGAAAATCAACAAAGCAGCAATGAACTAAAACAGGTCTCTAAAACAAATGGACCTAACAGACATTAACAGAACATTCTACCCAAAAACTACAGAATACATATTCTTCTCATCAGCACATGGAACATTTTCCAAGACCGACCATATGTTAGGCCACAAAACAAGTTTCAGCAAATTTTAAAAACTCATAATCATACCACATATCTTCTCAGATTCCAGTGGAATAAAACTAGAAATCAATTCCAAGAGGAATTCTCAAAACTAAACGAATACATGGAAATTAAACAACCTGTTGCTGAATGATCTTTGGGTCTATAATAAAATCAAGATGGAAATCAAAAAATTTTTTGAATTGAATGACAATGGAGACAACATGCTACCAAAATCTCTGGGATACAGCAAAAACAGTGCTAAGGGGAAGTTTATAGCACTAAATGCCTACATCAAAAAGACAAAAAGATCACAAATTAATAACCTAATGTCACACCTTAGGGAAATAGAAAAATAAAAACCAAACCCAAAGCTAGCAGAAGACAAGAACTAACAAATATCAGAGCAGAATTAAACAAAACTGAAACCAAAAAAGCAATCCAAAGGATCAATGAAAATTTGGTTCTTTGAAAAGATAAAAAAATTTGATAGATCACCAGCTAGATTAACCAAGAAGAGAGGATTCAAATAAATTCAATCAGAAATGAAAAACGAGACATTAAAACTGATGCCACAAAAATACAAAAGATTATCCGAGACTACTATGAAAACCTCTAAGCACACAAACTAGAAAATCTACAGGAAATGGACACATTTTTAGAAGCACACAACCTTTCAAGCTTGAATCAGGAAGAAACAGAAATACTGAACAGATGAATAACAAGTAGTGAGACTGAATCAGTAATAAAAAATCTCCCAACAACAAAAAAGCTCAGGACCAGATGGAGTCACAGCTGAATTCTACAAGACTTCCAAACGTGATTCACCACATAAACAGAATTAAAAACAAAAACCATATGATCATCTCAATAGATGCAGAAAAAGCATTTGAAAAAATCCAGCACCCCTTCATAATAATCCTTAAAAACTAGGCATAGAAGGAACAGACCTAAAAATAATAAAAGCAATATATGACAAACCCAGAGCTGATATCATACTGAATTACAAAATTGAAAGTATTCCCCCCAAGAACTGAAACAAGACAAGGGTGCCTATTTTCACCACTTCTATTCAATATAGTACTGGAAGTCCTAGCCAGAGGAATCAGGCAAGAGAAAGAAATAAAGGCCATCCAAATCAGAAAAGAGGATGTCATACTATCCCTGTTTGCCAATGATATGATCTTACATCTTGAAAACCCTAAAGACTCCTCCAAAAGACTCCTTGAATTGATAAATGAATTCAGTAAAGTCTCAGGTTATAAAATTAAGGTACACCAATAACAGCCAAGCTGAGAATCAAATCAAGAACTCAATACTATTTACAATAACTGTAAAAGATAAAATACCTAGGAATATACTTAACCAAGGAGGTGAAAGATCTCTACAAGGAAAACTACAAAACACTGATGAAAAAAATTGCTGATGACACAAACAAATGGAAAAACATCCCATGCTCACGGATTGGAAGAATCAATATTGTTAAAATGTCCATACTGCCCAAAGTGATTTACAGATTCAGTGCAATTTCCATCAAAATACTAATATCATTATTGACAGAATTAGAAAAAACAATCCTAAGTTTCATATGAAATCAAAAAAGACAAAGCAATCCAAACAGACAAAGCAATCCTAAGTGAAAAGAACAAATCTGGAGGCATCACAATATCCAACTTCAAATTATACTACAAGGCTATCGTAACCAAAATAGCATGGTATTGGTACAAAAGTCGACACACAGATCAATGGAACAGAATAGAGAATGCAGAAATAAAACCATATACTACACTGGGGATGCCGTTCAATAAATGGTGTTGGGATAATTAAAGAGCCATATGCAGAAAAATCAAACTGGATTCCTATCTGTCACCATACACAAAAATGAACTCAAGATTGATTAAAGACTTATATATAAGACCTGACACCATAAAAATTATAGAAGAATACTTAGGAAAAATTCTCTTGGACATTGGCTTAGGCAAAGAATTTATGACTAACAGACCCCAAAAGCAAATATAACAAAACCAAAAATAAATAAATTGGGCTTAATTAAAGTTTCTACACAGCAAAAGAAATAATCAACAGAGTAAACAGATAATCTACAGAATGGGGGAAAATATTAACAAACTATACATCTGAGAAAGGACTAATTTCTATTTAGAATCTATAAGGTAAACAAATCAGCAAGAAAAAACAACCACATTAAAAAGTGGGCAAAAGGTATGAATAGACATTTTCCAAAAGATGATATACAAATGGCCAAAAACATGTAAGAAAAAATGCTCAACATCACTAATCATCAGGGAAATGCAAATTAAAACCACAATGAAATACCACCTTACCCCTGCCAGAATGGTCATTATTAAAAAGACAAAAAAAAAAATGGTGCCAATGTGGTGAAAAGGCATATACACTGAAATTAATGAAAATTAGTACAACCACTATGGAAAACAGTATGGAGAGTCCTCAAAGAACTAAAAGTAGACCTACCATTCAATCCAGCAATACCACTACTGGGTTATCTACTTAAAGGAAAAAAAGTCATTATATCAAAAAGACATATGCACTTGTATGTTTACCACAGCATAATTCATAATTGCACAGATATGGAATCAACCTAAGTGCCCATCAACTAATGAATGGATAAAGAAAATATGGTATATACGCCATGAAATACTACTCAGCTATAAAAAAGAATGAGATAACGTCTTTTGCAGCAACTTGGATGGAATAGGAAGCCATAATCCTAAGTGCAGTATCTCAGGAATGGAAAAACAGATACCACATGTACTCACTATGTAAGTGGGAGCTAAACGAAGGGTACACATGGTCATACAGAGTGGTTTAATGGACTTTGGAGACTCAGAAATGGGGAAGGTAGGAGGGGAGTGAGGGATCAAAAGTTACCTATTGGGTACCATACAAGCTATAGATTATATATGTTCATATGTATTACATATAATACTAAAGATTTGCTTCATAAAAATTTGCATTCAATTTAATTACATTCAATTAAAAATGTCAAATATCATTAAATTTAGCCTATTTTCAGTAGAAATGCAAACTATTATACTTTTGCTGTGTAAGAGGGACAAAGGACAAAGGTGCTAATTATAAAGGCAGATCAGCCTAGCAGCTACACTCACATGCCATGTCCACTCCAGAGATTTTAGTACATAAAATAAAAAAAAAAAAAAAAGAGAATAGCAATGAATAAAAACAACATAATGTGCTATGAAGGGTAAGAGCCAAGTATACTAGTTCCAAATTGTTTTCATTCCCAGGACCTATTAAACATAACTGCTACTTAAGCCTTGTGCATGTATGGATTGTGTTATTGATGACATGAACATTTTCAGTCTTTTCTTTCAAAAATTCATTGCTTTCTTTGTTTTTGCTATTTCTGCAAGACATTAAAAGTTCAATGTGAAAACGAGCAGTAACAAAGTATATTTTATCTTACTGTTGGTCTCAACAAATTTGTTTAGACGTAACCAAAATCCCTGCACACAAATCAATAACAGATTAAACGATTATAAGTGTTAGCAAATGTATTAATTTACTAATTTGCTGGTCTTGGAAATAAATGAAACCAGAGAAAGCACAATTATTATAGTCTCTATGCTCTGATGTTAGGATTGAAGATGATTAATGATGCACTTGGACATTATCATGTATTGAGTGCCTATGATGTGCCAGGCATTATTCATTCAACAAGTTATCTTCTATAGAGTACTTACTCACTGTGCCAGAGACAGCTCGTAGTCATTTGGGGCACATTGGTGAACAAAAGAAATAGATTCCTGCCCTTGTGTAGCTTATCAGTGCATATGGCCACTTTTAAATGTCATAACAACCCTTGAGATATTATCGCTCTTTTATAGTTGCAAAACTGAGATACAGAGAAGCCAAGTCACTTGCCAAAGATCACAGTATGTTAGCTGTCAGTTTTGTCTGACTCTACAGCCTTTCCATTATGTTCTCTACTTTTTAAAAACTGCATATTAAGAACAGGCGTTACTGACTGACCTGGTTTTGTACCCCAGGCATAGTGACCGTGAGCCAAGTTACTTAATCTCCCTGGGCCTCAGGCTCCTCATCTGCAAAATGCTTCTCTTGGAGGGCTAGGAAAAAAAGGTATTTGTCATCCTGTTTGTAAAGGTAGTCTATTATATTTAGCAAGGAAGTCAATTCTGTACAAATGAAAGACAGTTTTTATTCAGGTTTCTCTTAATTTGCACTACATTATTTTCATCTTTAAGTACATCATGTACATGTTCCAATTAATGTTTTGCTACAGTTTCACAGAAAGTATAAATTGGAGCTTATGTAAATTTCCGTTATCCACTCCTGGGCAAATCTTAATTGACTGGTCCACAAAGCAGAAGCCAGGCCCTACCATCCACTTTGCAGCAGCTACAGAAACTACAGCAGACTGCCTAAAGTATAATCTTGTAAGGCTAGAAGATATATGGTAATAACAATATAGCTTAAACCTACAAAATTATGTCCCAAACCAAAGCCTAATGTTACCATTCTCCCTACCATCCTTACTGCGTATGTGATTTTGATGAGTTCTTTGCAATTTCATTCTTTTCTCCATTGAGAGGAAAAGTAAATTTGGCTGAGGATGGGCTATTAATGAGGTTTGGAGGGGCAAGTTGTTGTCTTCAGGAGTAACACAGCTAGAGAATAGAAGGTGAATGTCTCTGGTTGCAGATGACATTTTGTCCTTCCTGTGGCCCTGGGCTCTGTCTGCATTGGGAGCCATGCTGGTCTCAGGACAGCTGCCAAATGGCCTTAGGCTTGTGTCACACCTCCTGGCCTAGACTTCTCAAATGACTTAAAAATTAAGTTGCCTTGTTTTTGTTTTTATTTTTGAGACAGGGTCTTACTCTGTTTCCCCAGCTACAGTACAGTGACATCAACATAGTTCAACGCAACCTCAAACTGCTGGGTTCAAGCGACCCTCCTAATTCAGCCTTCCAAGTAGCTGGGACTACAGGCGCACACCACCACACCCAGCTAATTTTTTCTATTTGTGGTAGAGATGGGGTCTCGCTCTTGCTCAGGCTGGTCCAAACAAGTTGCCTTGTTTTTAGTCACTCATAAATCAGAACTTCCATTCAGTAAGCTTGGCCTCAGCCTGACTGAGGATCTTACTAAAACAAGATTTTCTTGATAAATCAGGACCGATTCAACCACAGTTGTGTACATTCTAAAGTAGGGACTTATTAATCCCAAAGACCCTCTGGTTGGTGGAAGACATGTGGGAGATATTTCTGAGCAGGACTAAGACTATTCTGAAGATTTTGTTTCCCACTTCTTCCCTCCACTATCACCTGCTCTCCTAAGAATCAACCAAATTAAATAAACTACCAAGGAATACTTTTCATTGCCTTTGTACTTGGTAGTAGAAATGGTCATAATTCACTCTTCCTTTATCTTTCTACTTACCTTACAGGACTCAATTAAATGGAGAGAGCTGGTAGTGGTGGTTAAAGAATATGGATCAATACAGGGAATATTCAAAACTTCAAACAACAAACTCTTAAATGTAGGTCTCCTACATGTCCAGTTCTTCATTTGTGCAAAGGCTGCTACTACGGGGATGAAGGGATAATTTGATGGAACTGTTACTTTTCTACTGAGAAAATAAAGAATCAGGTTATGTGTAGTTTAACTGAAGGACAAATCTCAGGTTCTGCCAAGATGGCAAAAGAACAGTAGGCTCTATTCTTAATAATAGAGTACTTGGGGTGTCTTTTGGAGTTAAAAAAGCGAAAAAGGAAATGGGTTTCATGTAATTCAGAAAGGTATGTTTGAAAGAACAGAGCAGACATACTGATAACAATACCATACCATTTTGAAACTTCTGGACAAAATGAGTTACATTTTCCTGCTTTTTCTTTTCCTTCCCATCTCTTCTTTCCTTCCTTAATTTATGTCATACACAGACATTAACACTGCATCAAACTGGAAACGGACCCAAGTACTCTGAGCCTTTTAAAATGATTGGAACATCACAGAGGTGGCAATCTGTACTTCTAGGCTTACAATTCCTGGTTGTGAATAGTTGTAGCTTACCATATGCTCTTTGAGGCGGAAAACTCCTGCTGTTGTTGTTTCTTTTTCTTTTTTTTTTCTTTTTGCATTCTGAGGAGTCTAGAATCAATTGCTGACACAAAGGAAGGAACATTACATAACAGTGCTCTTTTTGTGTATTTTATTCCTGTCTTACACAAGAAAGGAAAGACTACTTTAAGTATTTCACAAACTGCACCAACTACAAATTCCTCAGTGTTGATAAATTTCTCAAAGCAAAATTTCCCCAAAGCAGCAATGGTTGGGGAGGAGGGGATTTGAGGTGTGTTAAGGGTGAATTTATTTTCTAATAAACCATTGAGTTTTATCAGAAAGTAGAGGTCAGAGCTGATAATCTAGCCCAACTTTTTACTAAATAAC
>NW_012149618.1:6119509-6163577 GCF_000956105.1 Propithecus coquereli | reverse complement strand
GGGAAAGTGCTTCCTTCTAGAGATCAGGTCCTATGAATTGGCATATGTTTTAGCCAGTTCAGGCTGCTATAATAAACTGCTGCAAAATGGGTGACTTAAGCAACCAATGTTGATTTATTGCAGTTCTGGAGGCTGGGAAGTCCAATATCAAGGTGCCGGCAGATCTGGTATCTGGTTTGCAGATGGCTGTCTTCTTGTACCCTCACATGGCAGAGAGCGAAAAGATTCCATCTCTCTTGTGTCTCTTCCTATACAGGCACTAATCTCATTCATGAGGGCTCCACTCTCATGAGCTAATTACCTCCAAAGGCCCCACCTCCTAATATAACACATTGGGGATTTAGGTTTCAACATATGAATTTTGAGGGAACATAGTTATTCAGTCCATAGTAACATAAAAATAGTCGTGGGAGCAATAACTGAATTTTCTATTTAAATTCAGTTAGAAACATATGGAGAGTCAACATCTGGGTGAGTAGCTACTTATCCTGGAATTTAAGCTGGCAGAATAACAATGCATTAGGGAGGAAAATTAAATATTTTAGTGGGTTGAATGGTGTCCTCCCAAAATATGTGCACATTGGAACTTCAGAATGTGACCTTATTTGGAAATAGTGTCCTTGCAGATGAAATTAAGGTGAGGATTGAGATGAGATCATAGTGGATTAAGGTCTGTTCAAAATCTAATGAGGATGTCTTTGTAAGAGACAGAAAAGGACACAGAAATAGAAGATGGAGGCAAAGAATGGAGTTAGACAGTGACAAGCTGAGGAATCCCAGGAGCTACCAGAAGCTGGGAAAGGCAAGGAAGGACAGTCTCCTAGAGCATTGGGAAGGGGGTGTGGCCTTGCCAGCATCGAATTTTGGACTTCCAGCCTCCAGGATTGTGAGAAAATGAATTTTCTTTTAGTTTAAGCCACTAAGTTTGTGGTAATGTTTTATGGTAGCCTAGAAAACTAACACAGTATTCATTAAGAAATATTGAATGTCAAGGATTGCTTTTCTTGTAGCCTTGATTTTTGGGAAGAAAATTTCTTCTAAAGTTTTATTGTAGTTTTGGATCATAAAGTGGTATATTTTGAAAGTAGAGTAAGATCACCCAACTATTAGAGATAGCTGTGTACAAAATGGAGACTTTTTATTTTCTAAATCTGTCCGAACAGGTGAATTACAGATTCCTATGGAAAATGTGGAGCTAAAACGGCAGTTATTACAAACTGCAGAGAGATCTGTTCCTTAGTTGAGGAGAGAGGCTGTGGCAGTGGTTCTCAAACTCCAGTGGCCTACAATCACATGGGAAACCGAAAATGAAGAGTTATGGGCTTCAGTCCCAGAGATTCTCATTTAGATTGTATGGTCAGGAGCCAATGAATCTGTATTTCAACAAGCATTTCAGGAAATTATGATCTGATATGAGTGGCTGGAAAGGCCACAGTTGGGGAAATACTGGGTTATGGAGATGGCTCTAAGCAGAGAAGACTATGGGAAGTTGTGTTTAAGGGCTGGGTTCTGGAATCAGATAAGGCTCTAGGTTCTTTGCCTAATTCCACTCCTTGCTAATGTGTGGCCTTGGGAAACATATAACCTCTGGGAGGATTAATTGAGATAATCCTTATTAAGTGATCAATGAATGTTGCCTACTAAAATTATTTTAAAATTTATGGTAAAAATAATCTGATGCTCGAATTCATATAATAGTGAATTACTCAGTCATAACAGTTAACTACCATAAGTTATGCTCATATTGTGGGAGATTTGATTAGGGTATTCAAAAGAGTTCATTCCTATTTTGGGACACATGGGAGCGATCTTGCTAGATGTGATTTTGGATAACTGTGGGATAGCAAGAGGTTACAAAATGACTGTGATTGGGAAGAAAAAATTTAAAAGAATAAGTCAAAGCTTATTCTTTTAAAGCTCTGCTGACACTGCAATTTTGCCTGAAGATCCTGGTGGCTTCTAAGTTTAGCACTGAAAATTACTTCATTTGGCATGCCCAGCTTTTTAATAACAGAGTTATATACCCAGGCTGGATCGAAAAGAGTGGCCTCCCTGACCTCTGCTTCAGCCCAGTTTTTCAGTCAATCCCAATCCTATATACATAAGAAAAAGAACTAGAAAGCAAAAAAGAAAAGAAAAATAGGTGCTTAAGAAAGTGTCCTTTTTATTAGTACCAGAATATCTAGTAAAGTTTCATATTTGTAGAAACCTTCATCAGTGGAATAATGGGGGCTGGGAGGAGGAAGTGAAAATGAGAAAGACTGCAGACACCTAATAGAGGTTTGCTAATGCCAGGGGACAGCTGGAAGGAGTTCTAGTGGTCTGGAGCCCGACCACTACAGAGAAAGTTGTGGCTTGAGTCTTAGAGCCACATGTGGAAGTAAGTTTCGTTACCACACCTTTTCACCACCAGTACTCACTCAGCTGAGGCTATACTTAATAGCGGGTTTTTTATGTTCTAGTGTTAATATTTCTGGTCTTCTTAAGTCCACATATCTAAAATAATACTAATGAGCCATATAGCTGTACTACATTAATATGATAGCACTTGCTACCAGACACATGGTACTAGAGGTCCTAATCATTGCATTAAGGCAAGGAAAAAAGATAAAACACACATTTAAAACTGTCTTTATTCACAAACAATGTGATTGTAGAAAATCTTTAGAGATCTACAAAAAAGCTACTAGAACTAGTAAGTGGATTTAGCAAGGTTGCAGGATATAAGCTCAGTATTAAACAATCAATTTATTTCTATATACTGGCAATGAATAATTGAACACTGAAATTTTAAAGAACACCACTTACAATACCATCAAATTTATGAAACATTTGATAATTTTAACAAAATATGTGCAAAACTGCAAACTACAAAACATAGCTGAGAGAAATGAAAGACCTAAATAGATATGCCATGTTCATAGATTGAAACAGTCAATATTATTAATGTGATATTTCTCCTCTAAATTGATCTACAGATTCAAAGCAATACTAATCAAAAATCCTAGTCTGCTTCCTTGTATAAATTAACAACTAATTCCACATGTAAAGGAACCAGAATAATAAAACAATTTGAGAAAAGAAGAACAAAGTTAGAGGCCTGACACTAGCTGATTTCAGGACTCACTATACAGGCTCAGAAATCAAGACAATGTGGTACTGGAGGAAGGCTAGACATACAGATCAGGGGAACTGAACACAGTCCAGAAATAGACCCACGCTCATAAGGCGAAATCATTTCCAACAAAGTTGCTGGAACAACTGGATATCTACATGCAAAGCAAACAAATTTTGATGTCTACCTCATATGATATACAGAAATTACCTTGAAATGGATCGTAAGCCTAAATGGAAAAGCTAAAACTATAAAATTTCTAGAAGAAAACAGATCTTTGTGATCTGGGCTAGGCAATAATTTCTTAGATAGGGCACTGAGAGCACAAACAATAAAAAAAGAAAAATGGAGAAATTGTATTTTATCAAAATTAAACACTGTGACTCTTCATAAAACAATATTAAGGAAATGAAAGGGCAAGCCACAGATTGGGAGAAAGTATTTGCAAACCATATATTTAACATATTACAAATACTTGCATTTAAAATATATAAAGAATTCTTACTACTCAATAAGAAGACAACCCAATGTTTTAAAATGGGTAAAAGACTGGAATTGGCACATCACCAGTGAAAGTATACGAAAGGCAAACAAGCTCAGGAAAAGATGCTTAAATTAACACCTTTACTTATTAGGGAAATACAAACTAAACTACAATAAGATACTAGTACATATTTTACTATTATAGAATAGCTAGAATTAAAAAGGCCGACAATATCGTGTTTTGGTGAGGATGGTGAACAACTGGAACTCTCAAACACTGCTAATGGGAATGTAAGATAGTATAGCTGCTTTGGAAAACCAGAGCTGACAGTGGCCCAGCAACCATACTCCTAAGTATATACCCAAGAAAACATATGCCCACATAAATTCTTATATGCAAATGTTCATAGCAATTTTATACTTAATATACTAAAGCTAGAAACAACCCAAATGTTTATCAGTGTGTGAATGGATAAAGACATTGAGCTGTATTCCGTATAATGGAATACCACTCAGCAATACAAAGGAATAAACTACAGGTATATGCAGTAAATATGGATGAAACTTAAAAGGATTGTGCTAAGTGATAGAAGCCAGTGATGGACGACTATATACTATATAATTCCATCTATATAAAAATCCAGAAAAGGAGAAACTATGATGACAGAAAGTAGATTGGTGGATTCCAGGGATCCAGGGGCAGGGCTTAACTACAGAGGGCACATGAGAAGATTTTTAAGGGTGATGGAAATGTTCTATATTTTTGACTGTTGGGATAGTTACGTAGTTCTACATATTTATCAAAACACATCTAATTGTACACTTAAAGTGAGTACATTTTGCAGCAAGTAAATTCTATCTCTAAAAGCTGTTATTTTTCAAAGCTTCTCAAATATTTGCCCTAAAAAACACTTAAAGTGATATGATATCACCAATTTGTAATATGTCTAAATAGAGCTGTCTGAAAAGCTGCTTGGATTCTCATCAAACCAAAATGTTATAAAACAAAGTATTTAGAGTTTGAAAGAAATCCAAAATTTATTCACATGTACTATTTTTAATTTTTTTTTGGTATTAGCATTTTATTTGAAACAGAATGTTTTCCTATTCACTCAAATAAGCACTGACATATCCACAAGCTTCACGTTATTGTTTTGCATCAGTTTTCCTTTCCTAGTTAATGCACAATACATAGTAATTCCCTAATTAAGGGATTACTCTAAGTGTAAGCCAACATTTTAAAATTTCTATTACCCTAATTTCCTTCAGGGTCACAGATAATAACTACTTTACTTTCTTCCTACTATCTAGAAAGGAAAAAGGTTGAATCAACATACTTCTGAAGCAGTTGCAGATAATTCATTTACAACTAACAAGAATAAAAAATATTGTAAGAAATGTGAGAAACAATGTATCTTGCAATCAATATTTTAGAACCAGATAGCTCTAATTTATTAGATTACCAAAATGGTAGCAGGGCTTCAGGTTTATCAAACAAAGCAAACACTGCCCCACCCTACCCCTCCATCCTTCAATGCCTCCTACAAAATTCAGAGCAAATATTACTATGACAATGCAGTGTCTAATCTATTTAGTAGTTCAGATTCAAAGTATATATTTTTGCTTTTACTCAATACTGTGACACACAAACTCATAACACATTTGGGAACTGGTTTAACACATCCATCGCAGCCTTGTTCTAACTACTCCCTTCACCACCACCCAAAACACAACAGAACAACAACCCCTTCACACACCGAAGCAATTCAACAGCAACATTCCCTATCAGCTGTGCACATGGTGTGACAGTGTGTGTCAAAATCACCTTTGAGCAGCTTCTAATTACTCATGCACAGTGGCTACAGATGAGGTCAGCCTGGGTAGGACTGTGAAGAAGGCTAACTATGTGGAGACCATGACTCTCCCTCCCTCTAGTAGCCTCTCCATTTCCAAAGCAGGAAACGTTCTCATTTTAGTCCTTTACACAAGCTAATCAATTGACTGATTATACTCTAATGTGAATAGATTTCAAAAGTCTTATCCGTAGACCAGAAAGTAATCTGATTTAGTACTCTCGATGTATTTTTCACAGTACATAATTTACCTTTCCCAGATAAATTCTTTACCATAGATCCATAAAGCAAATAAGCCAAAATGAATTTGAATGCCCAGTTCCTAAGGTTTTATATTCTTTCACTTCACACATTTATAACCCCTCTGGCTGAAGGATTTTTGGAGTGTTGTGTCCCCCTTCCCTCAGAAACTCCTTTGAGCCTGTTGGACAGGTACATGTTTTTGGTAGAAGTATTTAAGTTTCTTTGTATGGGAATGTGGACTAGGGGGAGTCCTTGGTAAATTACTGACCACTGGCTGAAAGAAGGTTCTTAGTACCGCTTAGCAGTTATACATATTTCCTTAGTGCACTCTGTGTCCCATCTGCCTAGATTTGAGTCCTTCATGCCTTTGCTTATCTCTTACATCTTCCATACTGCCTCCTCATCCCTCACTCCCATCCTATTTCTCTGAGAAAATAAATCATAAGAAATTTATACAAGCTCTTACCACCCTATCTACTCTTCTATTAATCATATGAGTTCATGTATCAATACTTTGCCTTCTCTTTATTTAGATCTGTCCATGCTCATATTTAGGGCCAATCCCTCCATCCATGTGCTCTAACTTAACCCCTCTTGTCTACGCAATGATATTGCCCCAGCAATTCCCCATTAACCAATCATTCCTGTCTTGCCCATTAACACGTTATAATTTCTCCCATCACTCCCTCTTGACCCTCTTTCCTTCCAGCAACCACTCACTTCTCTGCACACTTACACAGCTAAACTTTTTGAGCTGTCTAGACTAGGTCTTCAATCCTCCTCCATTTCTCTCTTGAACCCATGCCAATTAAGCTTTTGCCCTCCCGACTCCACCAAAATTGTTCTCATCAAGGTCACTGATGTAACCTTCATGTAACCAAGTCCAATAACTCCCTCCCTCCTGGCTTCCTGGCCACATTACTCTCTTGGCTTTTTTCCAATCTCACAGACCACTCTGAAGTCTCCTTTATGGATGGCTTGGTTCTCTGATCTCTAAATACCGGAGTGCCCAGGCTTGGATCTTACTCTTTTTCTATCCACACTCATTCCCTAGGTGATCTCCTTCAGTCTTACAGCTTTAAATACCAAATATGTGTTGATGCCTCCAAAATTTGTATCTCCAGCATGTTTCTCTCATTTCCAGACTCACGTGTTTGACTACTAATTTCACATCTCCTCTTGGCTGTCTAATAAGTATCTCAAACTTAACACGGCCTAAACTGAACTTCTTCCTGGTCTTTTCCCCCAAACCTGTACTTCCCATAGTCTTTGTCTCAGTTAAAGGCAAAACTTTCCTTCCTTCAATTCAGGACAACACCTTTGCAGTCATCCCTGTTTCTTCTCATTTTCTTATATTCCGCATCCAACCCATCAGAAAATCCTACTGGTTCCACCTCGAAATATATCCAGAATCCAGCCATTACTTGCCAGCTCACAAATTTTACCTCACTCACCACTGTCTCATCTTAGATTATTGCAAATATCTTTTTAATTAGTCTTCCTGTTTGCCCACCCACTCTCCTACAGATTTTCTTAACAGTCAGAATAATTCTTTCACGGTGTTAGTCATGACTTTATAACACCCTTTCACCCCTTCACCCAGTGGCTGCCCACCTCACCCAAAGAGAACACCAAATGTCCTCACGATGGTCTCCAAAGCCCCTCACTGTATGGCCACCCGTTACCTTTCTGCCCTCATGTTCTACTGCTCACGTGTGCTCTGCCCCAGCCACACTGAGTTTCCTGTTCTGCTTTGGACACACCAGGCACACTCCCATCTCGGGACCTTTGCTGCTCCTTCTACATGAGATGCTTTTCCCTCAAATTCACCTTTTTAGGGGTCCCAAATACCCTACATAAAATGACAGGCTTCCCTCTTCCTTGATTTATTTTTCTCTATAAGCCTTATCAATATCTGATATACCACAAATTTTACTTATTTGGTTTTTGTCTATTTTCTCCCTGTTAAAATATAAGTGCCACAAGGGTAAGAATTTTTGTCTATTTTATTCACTGTTGTATTCCCAGTGCTTTTCCAATAAGCTCAGTAAATATTTGTCTATTAAATGAATGAGCAGAAAAGAAGAAACTGAGCTGGCTCTTCTCTCTGGGGTACTTCTGCTTGGTAGAGAACTTAAGAATAGAGCCTTCTCTCATAGCCTGCAGTAGAAAGGTGCACTGTGAGAGACTGTAGCTGGAAAGTAATTGTGATTAACGATCCCCCAGACCATAGGAGAGAAGGCAGACAGGAATTTATGCTTCTTGCTCTCTGCGATCATCAGACATTCTTTGCTAAGTGTCAGAAGCTCTGCAGTTCTGCCATCCTCTATCTGTGCAATCACTGCTATATTATTATTAAAGCACTGGTGTTCTTCATGAGTTGTCAGGTAGGTGAGATGATAAAGTTTCAGATGATATACTGGGAAGTCAAGATCACATATGTGTGGTGTTCACAGTAGGTCAAGGGAGCTAACTGACCAACATTAGGGTAGCCACAGGGTAGCACAAGGACAGGAAGCTATAGGCTTATTCAGTGTGGCAAGTTGCCTATTGTAGGTTTAAAGAGCTATGTGAGCTTGATACGCCCTTCTCTCCCTCTCCCTTCAGATCCCCAGATAAATATTTTCTAGTTTATGATATATTTGATGTTAAATATATAGTGCTATTTTTAAACTGAAATTCTGGGATGCAATCCGCTGTGCTTTCTGTATTATCTCTCTCTGGTAACAAAAGAAACTTCATTAAACATGCTGGAATGCAGCCTCTTCATTAATTGATGTATTATTGTAGAAGTATTTGTTTCCTAATCAATTCTCAAGACTATGCTTTTAAATAGAATCACAACCTCCTCATAGAAAGTCTTTTGATTTTCTACTGTGTTTTTTAATACCTATAGGACATATGGGAGTTCCACTAGCTTGAAAAAATCTCAGAGCTGGCATTTCCATTAGCACAGACATTACTCTGAAAACAATAATTGCCACCTTATGTATATGACACTCCCGTTTCTACTCCAATGTCTTCCTAGAAGGGTCTCTTCTGCAAATGACCACAGTATTTCACCAGAGTTATAGATCATCCTCCTATGAATTCATGTGCCCTGCTACTGGTTCATCAACCACCTCCCTCAGCCGACCCGGATGAAGTAACGCCTTCTTTGCTGCTATGCTGCTTTCAGCCCCTAAACCATGCCCAAAGCTGTTAAGAATTGTAGCCTGACTTGGCCTGTTGATCCCTTAGATCCAGTCCTGACTTCAAGGCACCTTCTTTCTCTCAGTCTTCACCACACTGATTCAGATTCCTACCATACACACCACCGTTTTCAAGCAGAATAGCACACACAGGGCAGAAGAAAATGAGGTAGAGAGAGAAGGGAAGAGGAGTCTACAACTTTCAGGAACCTGAAAACTAAGAAGATATAGCTGGAAATGGGACCTCAGAAAGTTGAGGATGCTCGAGTTCCTTTCCTTTCCCCCTTCATGGCACTACCTCTTACCCTCCACTGAAAGTGTGTGTATACACATACTCATCCCTCCCTGGGACTTCCTAAAATCCCAGCTAAATTATGACTAGGACAAATCATGTAGTTTGCTTCATAATGGGCTCTTTGGACAGCATTTTCAGGATATTTTGGTTGCAGCAAATTAGAGTATATACTCTAGCTTAATCCAGTTAATTCACATAACTTTAGTTATATTCACACATAGCACTACGAATTTTCTCAAGAACGGATAATGGGGAAGGAGGAAGGATTTAACAGGACAAAAGAACAAAAAAAAGTTGGACAAAAAGGTCAGAAGAAAAATGCTAAAAGTAGATGAGCAGGTGGTGAGGCCAGACATTAACAAAGCAAGGGAGAATGTTGGGAGAAAGATGATTATGAAAGGAGTAAAAAGACCCCAAACAAAACTAAACTCAGTATTTGGTATCTATTACAGGCCTGGCATTGAAAAACAGGGGAAAAGCAGAGGGATGGTAAAGGGCAAGGAAGCAATATCATTTAAGTCCAAGAAGTTTTTAAAAAAAAAAACAACAAAAAACCAGCCCCCAAAACAAGTTATCGTCATGTCCAGGCCCTTAATTCAGAATATCTATGAGCTGCTTTTTTCTAGTAACACCGAACTTCTGGTAAGACAGAAAAGACACATTAAATGTATTAAACCAACTAGTTGGAATGAAAATTGATTCCCAAACCCAAGTAACACAAGAATTTACTAACTCTAAGCTCCAACATTTTAATATAAAATAGAATCAGTGTATTGTTTTCAATGACAGACTGTTACAGCACTTGTGATACTCCTGAATTTAGCAGAGTGACATCAGACCTAGGCTTACCTAACTATTCAAAAAACAAGATCTTAAATACCTGAGAGATCTGTGAATATAAAGATGATCTTAATATTTCCAATCCTGTGGTTTTAAAAACAATTTCCACCAGCCCTGATACACAAGTGGACAAATCAAATTAAATCAGTCTGTACCTGCGGAGTGATCTTAATCAGGAAGGGATTTAATGAAAAGCCTTAGCTTAGATGAATACTCTAATTATTATAGGCTAATATTTGCCCACAAAAAAAGAATTTGTGTCAGGATTAGACAGAGACCAGGAGAAGCCAGAGGCACCAATTCAATAATGGAAAACCTAATTAAACGATAATGAAATCCTAATTATAATATATTGCTTTGCCCACATATGATTTATTTAGTACATTGTTTTTCACACTGTTGATTAAGGAAACCTAAACAAAATGCAATTACTAAAAATAAAGGAGGAAGAAAATAGAATTGGTAAACTAAAAGTTTTTTTTTTTAATATGGAGAAAATCAGATGTAACAAAAAGTCTAATGATTTAAAAAGTCCTGCTGTAGAAGGTATGGCTATGTTTAATTAGTGTACGCAGAAACTGTATATTTTTGTCCCACATCCTTTATAAGTCACTCATTGCTCTTATGTGCTTACAATTATTTTAAAGACATGCATCCATCAAACCAAACGTACTGAGGAAGAGTTTAAACGCTCACTAAATCATGGTTATGATGACTCTAGGTCCTTTGCTAGCTACAGCTACCATGGGAGATTCAAAGACATGTAAGCAATCCTAGCCTTTGGGAAATTTATAATCTAGCTGAAATATAAGATATAAACATGTGAAAAGTTAAGTAGTAACACAGGAAATGAACAGAAGTTAATACAAAATTTTAAGAGAAGTGAAGTGAGTATAACAGAAAATGAGTGAGTTCAGAGGAGGACATCATTGTGGGCTGAAATGCCTAAACGGTCTGCAAGCAAGAAGGCTATTCTGATATAACATGAATGAACCAGTTCCTTGAGACTTAGAAAAAAACTGGGTCTTCGATATGGAAAATACATTGTTTTCCATAACCACTTGATTCTCTTACAAACATCAGATGCCTTTTTTAAAAGAAAAGGACAAAGACCAACTTTATAGAATAGAGTTCAAAGCCATTCTCATGAATATATGGGAACAATATACAATAAAGATAGCATCACAAATCAATGGGGAATTATGGATTGTTTAGGACAGAGTGTTGAAGAAAAATAAAACTGAATCCTCACCAAACAACACATTTAAAGGACTCCAGATAGATAAAAACTTTAATAAGTTAACCTTACCTTACCGTAACTTTTATTTTATACACTTTTAATTTTTTAAAACTTTTTGACTCTTTTATAACAACATTTAGCTAAAACACAAACATATTGTACAGTTGTAGAAAACCATTTTCTTTCTATCCTTATTCCAAAAGCTATTTTCTATTTTTGTAATTTATTTTTTCACTTTTTAAACTTTTTTTGTTAAAAACTCAGACACATACACATTAGCCTAGACCTACACAGGGTCAGGACCATCAATGTCACTGTCTTCCACCTCCACATCTTGTCCCACTGGAAGGTCTTCAGGGACAATAACACACATGGAGCTGTCATCTCCTACAATAACAACGCCTTCAGAAATACCTCCCGAAGGACCTGCCTAAGACTGTTTTACAGTTAACTTTATTTTTTTTTAATAAGTAGAAGGGATACACTCTAAAAAAGTAATTAAAAAGTATAGCATAGTAACTACATAGACCAGTAGCATAGTTGTTTATCATTATCAAGTATTATGTACTGTATATAATTTGATGTTATGTTTTTATATGACTAGTAGTGCAGTAAGTTTACACCAGCAACACCACAAACATTTGAGTAATGCGTTGTGCTACCATGTCACTAGATCACAGGAATTTTCCAGCTCCACTATGCTCTTATGGGATCACCATCATATATGTGGTCTGTCATTGACTGAAATGTTATGTTGTACGTGACTGTACATCTTAAAGGAATTCTTACACAAGTACATAAGAAGGCATCTATGAGGATATTCACAGTGACGCTTTTGTGATGGTGGGAGTTAGAGGCTATCTGAGTGTCTGTCTTTATGAGCCTGAATAAGTGAGATGTGGAAGGGACACAGCATGGAGAAAATAGTAGTCAGAAGCCAAGGATTAAATATGTGCATAACAACATGAATGTATCTTAAAAACAAAATGCTAAATGAAAAAGTGAGAAATAGAATGAGATATATAACAACCCTATTTGTGTAAATTAAAAAATATAGGAATATAAAACAAAACAAAATTTACAGGAACACAGAGAAGCAAAAAGATACAATATACATTAAACACGTATCAGAATGACTGCCTACTGAAGGAGGAAGAAAAGGGAGTATCATATAGGGATAAAAGGGAACAAGTAAAAATGAAATAAAAGAGAAGCCTTGCCCAAGACCAATAAGGATAATGTTCTGTAAAATGAGAAGTATGATTAACCTGAGGTCTTCGTTAAGTAATTAAAGGTATTCTTAAATAATTAATGGACCCTTGAAACACAAATCAAGTCCTTTAACAGCAGAAAAAAAAAAATAAAAGAGAAAATCTTTAAATTCGCTACCCTATCCCCTCAAATAATGGCATATTTAGAAAGGAAGAGCTAACAAACAATTTTCAAAGCAAGGACACAAAAGTCAAACCCCAATGCCATGGAACACTATAATTTTAATATACATCATGGAACGGAAAAAGAGGGGATGGTTTGTCTTGGCCGGTAAAACCTATTCTGGGGTGGAGTACTATAAATTCTGAGGACAATATTATTTAGATCTCTTTGGTTTCTGAGTCATCATTTTAGTTTGGGGTTGTAAAATATTTTTTAATATAAGACTATTAAATATTTTAAAAATATGTAAAATACCTTTTGAAAATAGGAACACCTTTGCTGTGACTTCTCAGCTCCCCTTACTTCTCACATATAAATCTATTATTTTATCCCCAAAGTCATTTAAACTCTAGGGTTTGATGATAAGATATACATGGTCTAGAATTCCACAGTTCTTTATATGGACTTCTCTTACAGAATTTACTGTTTTCCTAGTTTATATTAAGTGTTGCTATCAAACCCCATTTCTTGGACTGGATTATATATTCCTCAATGGCAGGCTGCATATCTTTCCCATCTTTACACTCTCCATGTTGTTTTGAACATATTATTCACAGAAGGAATGATTCCTTGGTATCATGAAGACTAAGGAAAAAGAAAAGAAACACACCGAATGACAAATAGTATGTTAGGTACTTTCTCACATTATTTTATTCAATACTCATAATAACCCCATGAAGTAGGTCTTGCTATTTGAGACTTAGGTTGAGTAATTTTTTCAAGGGTATAGAGCCACTAAGGGACAAGGAAAGGCCTGGTGGTTAGGGTCAAGAATTTAATATTGGCAGACAGTTCAGACTTTCTCATTTTCAGTTTCGTAAACTGGAGGTCAGTGAGATTAAGTGATTTTTCAAAGAGGTTTAGAGTTGGCTGAATAGAACAACTAAATTTAGAAGCCAGGTTTCCTTTCTCCCAGCTTCAGTTGGCTCTTTTCATTATATAAAAGGACTTGAGCAAAGTTCCCCTAATTGTACTTTGGTATTCTCAATAAGCACAATTTTTAAAAGTTAAAATCTGGAAGGATAAAATTGGTCTTTATCATTTAAAAAGTATCTTAAAATGTTGTTTGGCAGCAAAAGCCTTTTAGACAAACCTAAATATCTTTAATTTTATTACACTGCAAATCTAACTGAAATTCTTTCCATTTCTGAAACATATTACAAACAAAACATCAACTAATCAACATTTACCCACAGCAGAAGAAACACAATGTTCTCATTGAGCATGTGTCCAGTGGAAAAGCACTGGGCTACGGTATGTTTTCTTGCATGTGGTTCTGTATTGGAAACGTTTTCCATTACTCTTCTAGGTATGATTATGAATACCTAATTCTCTTTGAAAGAATTATAGCCCACATGTGAATTTTTAAGTGCTTCCTTCATTGACCTGTAATAAAATGAGAAATGGTATGATCTATCAGATTTCTAGGGTGAGCTACATTATCTTTTATGCCAGTGAATTCACATCACTTGGAGTAAATCTGCAACTTAATATGAATAACCTTTCTTCTAGTAAAAAAAAAAAAAATCTTTTATATCCAGCCTGAAAAAGAAAACTCAAGGTTTATAAGTGAGTAGGATGACTATACAAACTAATATTCTCTTGTGGTCCATTTATCTCTTTCTATAGTTTCATCTTTATGGTACTGGTTACATATCCACCACTCTTACGAAAATCCATCAATGACTCTTGGGGCAACATTTCCTTCTCTCTACACAGAAATAGAAATTTCTGTTGTAGCTGGTCAGCTAGAGTCCCAATATGATTTCAAATCTCTTTGACTTGATTCTCTTCACATCTCTTTCCAGATGTAGGCTCCAACTTTCTTAACCATAGGTATATATGTGAAAATATTGCCCATGCTGAGAAAATTGGGAAAGATACCTTGATAACAAAAAGTACATTCAATAAGACTCACTGAGAAACATTAGCTTGCACATTTAAAATGAAGGCTAAACTTACATTGTGGTGTACCTTTCATTCTAGAAAAACAGCTCAGTAATTCTTGGGCTATTCATTTCATATACTGCAGCAGCTGTAGCTGATCAGAGGCTCACTTAACAATGTGGGGAGGTGGGAGTGGGGTGGAGATCCTGCCCTAAATTCCAAGGTCAAAGTTGGTTTCATACTAAGTTGTCTCTGCTCCAGGTGGTCCTGAGAATGTCATTCTTGATCCTAGTAGTTTTTAAAATGGTTTAAAAGAAGTCATGAATCAGATGTAGCTCCCTATGAATATGCATACATGAGAACTAACACTTGAGACTGCCAAAAATTTTCACAGACCTAAGGAATTCATCATTGAATCGTATGAAAGCAGGAAGCTTTTAATCTTATAAGTTTTAAGATTTTTTTCTAAACTCATCAACTCAATAAAAAATTTTATTAGCTCAAACACATTCCTCAAGAGTAATTTTTGAGTATTACAGTATCTTTTTATGCTATACAGCATTTAGTTCAATGCTGACTTATTAGACATTTAGTAAATATCTGTTGAATGAGCGCATAAATGTCCTAACTGGCTTACTGAAAATGTCTCAATCTTATTAACAACCATTTTCACTGAAATATGAATAATATCAAACTATGTCTAAAAATAGTAACTTCTAAACTTATGTGGTACTCATGACTTATACGTCCCAGTCACATGGGACAATCAGTGGTAATGATATCAAACTGGCCAGAGAATTAGGTATTCCCTTTCCTTTTGCATCTGAAATATAGCTGGCCCTCCATATCCATGGAGGTTCCACATCTATGGATTCAACCAACAATGGATCAGAAATATTTGGAAAAAGAAAATGTATGGTTTGCATCTGAAATGAACATGTACAGACGTTTCTCTTGTCATTATTCCCTAAATATTACAATATATTAATAACTATGTAGCATTTACATTGTATTAGGTATTACAAGCAATCAAGATGATTTAAAGTATACAGGGGGATTTGCAACAGGTTATATGCAAATACCACACCATTTTATACAAGGGAATTGAGCATTCATGGATTTTGGTATACTCAGGGATCCTGGAACTTATCTCCCACAGAACCCCAGGCACTGTAATTGTCTGATTCTCAGTCATGTACCCAAGAGCTGCATAATCCACTCAACAAGGAAACAGAATAAAATGATACTCTCTAAACGCTTATTTAAAAATTTAACTTGGGCAAGTTTACGAGGAGTCTTCAAAAAGTTAATGGAAAATGCATATTATGAAAAAATTATGCATGGATTTCAAAAAATTCTTTGCACCAAAATAAATTCATATTAATTTGTTATAACACATCTATACAGGATCTACTTTGAGGCACTAAGAAGGATAGGACATCAATTTGAAAAGAGGTGAATTTTGAATTCTGCTAAAACTGAAAGAAGAATAAACATTAAATTTATGGTGAAGCTTGGGTGGAAGAATGGTGAAATCACTGATGTATTACAAAAAGTTTCTGTGGATGATGCCCCAAAGAAATCAGCAGTTTACAACTGGATAACTCATTTTAAGAAGGGACAAGAAGATGTTGAAGAAGAGGCCTAAAGCATCTTTATCAATTTGTGAGGAAAAAGTTCAATCTTGTCTGTGCCCTAATTGAAGAGGTTCAACAATTAACAGCAGAAACAATATTCAACACCACAGACATCTCAATTGGTTCAGCTTGCACAATTTTGACTGAAAAATTAAAAGTTGAGCAAACTTCCCATTCAATGGGTACGAAAACCATGGTGCCCAGGTCAGCTGCTGATAAGAGCAGAGCTTTCAATGGCAATTTTAGCAGGTGGGATCAAGATCCCGAAGCATTTCTTTGAAGAACTGTAACAGGAGATGAAACCTGGACTTATCACTATGATCCTGACACAAAGCACAATCAAATTAATGGCTACCAAGAGGTGGAAGTGGTCCAGTCAAAGCAAAAGTGGACAAGTCAAGAGCAAAGGTCACAGCAACAGGTTTTTGGGATGCTCAAGGCATTTTGCATGTTGACTTTCCGGAGGGCCAAAGAACAATAATATCTGCTTATTTTAAGAATGTTTTGAGAAAGTTAGCCAAAGCTTTAGCAGAAAAACACCTGGGAAAGCTTTACCAGAGAGTCTTTCTCAACCATGACAAAGTTCCTGCTCATTCCTCTCATCAAACAAAGGAAATTTCACGAGAGTTTCCTTGGAAAATCATTAGGCATCCACCTTACAGTCCTGATTTGGCTCCTTTTGACTTCTTTTTGTTTCCTAGTTTTAAAACATCTTTAAAGAGCTCTCTTCTATGCTAATGTAATGAATAAAAAAAAAATCTTTAAAGAGCACCCATTTTTCTTCAGTTATTAATGTAAAAACGACTGCACTGACATGCTTAAATTCCCAGGACCCTAAGTTCTTTGGGGATGGACTAAATGGCTAGAATTATCACTTACAAAAGTGTTTTGAACTTGATGGATCTTATGTTGAAAAATAAAGTTTATATTTTATTTTTATCTTTTAATTCCGTATTTCCACTTTTTGAAGTCCTTTCTTATTTATAGCCAATAAGCAGCTAAAAGTCCTGAGATGATAACTTGGGCCACCTTTCATCTTGAGAACAGAATAATTTCAGGACCCTATGGGAATTATTTTCATCTCGATAACGTCAAACGATTTAGAGCTTCCTGATCAACTTACACCTCCTCCTCATGTCAGGCAACATCACTCATTGCATGGTGGCTGTGGTGGAAGTTGAGGGTACATGACTGGGGGCTAATTATAACTTCATGGTGTCATTGTTTATGGGAACAGACTCTTACAGAGATCCTCGGGCTGAGAAGAACTTAAATCTATTGAATTGGTCAAGAACATGACAAATTTTTGCCATTCATTAAAATGAACACATGACCTCTTTGACTTTCTACATGAAATCTTTGTGAACCACTCCTGGAACACTTCTAGCTTGAGAGTACATAAGAATGGTGGCACTACTGAAGAGGAATGAAGAAACTGGAGAGAAAGTAAGGAGTTTGGTATTAGACATATGATGTTTGAGATGTCGGAGCAATATGTAAACAAAATTCTCCAACCCACTTACTGGAGACACAGATAGGGTCAGACCTCAGGAGATAGCTTAGTCAGAAGCACATATCTGGGAACCATTAGTAAACAGATGATAGTGACAGCCACAATCACAGAGGTATACTCTAAGGGAGGGACTCTACAGAGAGAAGAGTTGAAGGCAGATGACTGAACTTTGGGCAATGATTTTTACACAGGAGACCAGAAAAGGAAAGGAAGCCAGCAAAGGAGACCTAAAAGAAGAAAACAGTTAGAGAAAAACCAGTATTATGCAAAGATACTGGCAAATATGTGAACAGAAAGTATAAGATACTCACAAGGGTCCAGTCACACTAGAAGATTTTTATTAATATCTGGATTTCCTGTAGTGCAATCATCCTGGTTACTGCTCTGGGGGCACGGACTGGGACATCCTTTGTTTTTCTGTCAGGGTAGCAGCAGCCTTTTGGTTAGCTCCTTGGATTAACCACCCCTTATAAGAAATTAGTCAGAATTCAAGATTTTTAGGAGTTAAAAATGTAAACTTGGTATTTAAGTTGGCCCTTTTAAAACATAAAAGGACATTTAAAGGCCCTCACAGACATAAAAGATTTTGCTATCATTTCTCTATCAGGCACTGGATTTATTCTGATCATTCACTCCACTAAAACTGCTATTATACCCTTCTTTCTTTAAAGGTGCAGCTTCAGAGTTGTAGGGGGAAAAGGGATGTATATTTCACTCTTAGGAGTGAAAATTATATCATTGAGGAAATTGGCTGTCAGAATTCTTTTTAAATTTATTTTGCTAGGGTGAAATTGCCTTAATATTTTAAATATGTGAACACTTTTTAAACACTAAAGCAATTTCTAAGAATAGCAATACAAAGAGAAAATCTGAAGAAATAAACTAAAAACAACTTGCAAATTGGTCTGCCTTAGAATAAATCTGCATATAGTGTCCTGCAGTGGTACATTTTACAAAGGGAATTAAAGCCATGAAATTAACATTTTAATGAAGCAGACAGACTACTGACGTCAAGACTACTCACTGATTGCAGCTTCCAGGTGGCCTAATGAGATGAAAATGATGTTTATACCTTCAGCTAGTCTAAGCTAGAGCTGTTTGGAGATTATGATTGAATTTAAATTAGAAAATACTGCTGTGTGCAAACATGTTTAGGCTAGCAAGTAGTCTTTGCAAACCTTGGCACTATAAATGCTTAATTTAAAATACTTAAGGCAACACGCACACACATTTTGGTCTAACTTTTTCCCAAAGCACTGTCCTAAAACCCATGGGAAGTCACAGTACTTTGGAAAACATTAGAAAAGCTTTATCAGAAAGACCTATCTTAATTCTGTTACAGGGCCATGTAATGTAAGGATTAAAAGGGAGTTTAGAGGTCTAGTGCTACCTTCTACCTCTGAGTAAACATAGCAAGGACAGGGACTCCTTGAGGCAGCCTTTTATCATTGCTGGCAGCTCTAATTTGTAGAAATGTTCTCATTACCTGAGGAAATTTGCGGTTGAAATTTATCCCCTAGGGACTTTCAATTTTTAGGTTTAGTTTGCCTTCCAAAAACAGTATGATACTATTAACTTTTGTACCTAACAGTCCTTCAAATATTTAAAGCATGGGTCAGCAAAGTACAGCCCGTGGGCCAATTCCACTTCTTTTTGTACAGCCTGAGAGCTAAGAATGGTTTTTACATTTTTTAAACGACTGGGGAAAAGAAGTATAATTTTATTTCATGACATGTGAAAGTTCTATGAAATTCAAATTTCAGTGGCCATAAATAAAGTTTTATTGGAACACAGACTCATATTCATTTGCACTGCAACAGCAGAGTTAAGTAGTTGTGAAAATGACCATATGGCCTGCCCAGCCTAAAATACTATCTAGCCCACTACAGAAAAAGCTTGCCAACCCTGATTTAAAGACAGCTGTCAAATCTTCTCTTGGCCGCCTTTTCTCTAAGCTAAGATGTCATAGTTCTTAAGAACATAGCAAAGATTTCCAGACTACTGAAAAATTTGTCATTCCAAATTTGTCCGTGTCTTACCAAGTTGCTAAAGCATGGGAAGAGGGGGCTGAAGGGTCACACTGTTGTAGCCCAGAAATGACACACATGACTTCACTCTAGGGCCAGAACTACTTGTGCCCTGACTAACTGGAAGGGTACTTGGTCACGCATGCTTCAGCTTCCCCAGGAATGAGAGAAAAACTATATTCCCTCATAGTCCCAATGTAGATATAATTCTGGTAAGGTCATTATTTGGGTTTTATATTATAGAGCTAGGTAAATATTCAAAGTGGAATAGTATAGTAGAAATTACATTTCCTTTTTGTTCCACTAATCACTTTGCCCTGGAGTTAATAACTGTTTTCATTTTTCTCTTTGCTTCATTTTCTAGAGACTTGCCACTAGCTCATCTCCAAACGCTCTGCTAGAAATACAAATTCCTATATATTGTCTAATACATCAGATGATCTATCACTTTCGTCTTCTTGTGGGCATTCTTCCTGGAACCCTTCGTGCCCCTTCTCTCATCAAGACTGTGATCTGGACTATATTCTTCCAGGCCTACTGCACAGCTGTTGTCCTGGACCTGGACTTTCTTTCACTGTAATAATCCTGGAGATACCCTTCCTGTATTGTTTTCCCTGTTTCCTGAATCCTGTCTTGTCATCATTTTTGGTTTACTTTTTTTTTTTTTGTAGACTATATCCTTCAGTAACTCCCTGAGAAAAGTTCAAGGGAGGTTAATTTTATGGGATCTAGAATGTTTGAAAATGTAGATTCTATCCTTATACTTGATTGACAATTTGGGTATGTTCAGGATTCTTGTTGAAAACAATTTTCCTTCAAAAACTGAAGGCCTTCCTCCACTTTTTCTAACAGCGTTGCCTTGGACAATGTGGTACCATTCTAATTTTTGATCTTCTGGTTTATTTTTCCTTGTTGGAAGCTTTTAGGATCTTTGTTTTGGTGTTGGTGTTCTGAAATTTGATAAGGACTATGATTTTCTTTCATTGTATTATACCTCCATCTAGAAACTCATAGTCTTTTTTTAAATTCTAAGATCATTTCTTGAATAATTTCTTTGATAATTTATTCCCTGTGGCAAAAAATTTGACATTCAGTCAACAATTTTCTGAGTGTTTACTCAGTGCCAGGTACTGTGTCTTACATATTTTAAGTTTCTTATATATGTTGTATTATATATTAATGCTAAGTTTCTAATACAAATTATTTCACTGAAGCAGCACAATGAGCATGTTAGGTAAAGCTTTATTGTCCTCATTTACCAATGAGATGTTAACTATACTACCCAAGGTCACATAGCTAATAAGACATGGAATTATGATTCTAAATTCTTTCCAATTCCAAAGTCCCTGGTGTAAATTATTGTTTCACTGTCCCTGAAAGAAAATTGTACAATCCCATTTCTAGAGATCTTCTTACCTTTCTCTAAATTTATTTGCGGTTAATCTAAAGACAAGGGATGGGAAACAAGGGTGGAGCATATACTGAGCTAGTGTGAGTTGAAGAGCACTACTCAAAGGATCAAGGTGCTGTCAAATAACTTCCCAAGTAGGTGGTTATGATGTGTGAACTTTCTACCATTAGAACCACTCCTTTAAAGAATTAAAATAGAAGACTGAATCAGGATCCACACCTTTCACCTCTCACAAAAATCAACTCACGCTGGGTAACAGATTTAAACATAAGGAGTGAAACTATTAGAATTCTAGAGGAAGATGTTGGAAATATTCTTCTAGACATTGGCCTAGGCAAAGAATTTATGAAGAAGACCCCAAAGGCAATCACAGCAACAACCAAAATAGATGGGACTTGATCAAATTAAAAAGCTTCTGCACAGCCAAAGAAACGGTCACAAGAGCAAACAGACAACCTACAGAATGGGAGAGAATTTTTGCATGCTACAAATCTGATAAAGGGCTGATAACCAGAATCTACTTAGAATTCGGGAAAATCAACAAGAAAAAATCAAAAGACCCTATCAAAAAGTGGGCAAAGGACATGAACAGAAACTTTTCAAAAGAAGACAGAATAATGGTCAAAAAACATATGGAAAAATGCTCAACATCTCTAATCATCAGGGAAATGCAAATTAAAACCACAATGAGATATCACTTATCTCCAGTGAGACTGGCTTTTATCAAAAAGTCCCAAAACAATAAATGTTGGTGTGGATGCGGAGAGATAGGAACACTCATGCACTGTTGGTGGGATTGCAAACTAGTGCAACCTCTGTGGAAAGCAATATGGAGATATCTTAAAGAGATACAAGTAGAAGTACCATTCGATCCAGCAATCCCATTACTGGGCATTTACCCAAAAGACCAAATGATACTGTATAAGAAAGACACCTGCACCCAAATGTTTATAGCAGCACAATTCAAAATTGCAAAGATGTGGAAACAACCCAAGTGTCCATCAATACATGAGTGGATTAATAAAATGTGGTATATGTATACCATGGAGTACTATTCAGCTTTAAGAAACAATGGTGATATAGCACCTCTTGTATACTCCTGGATAGAGCTGGAACGCATTCTACTAAGTGAGGTATTCCAAGAATGGAAAGACAAGCACCACATGTACTCACCATCGAATTGGTATTAACTGATCAACACATAAATGCACATATAAGAATAACATCTATTGGATGTTGGGCAGGGGGACAGGGGAGGAGGGAGGAGGGGACGGGTATTTGCATACACAAAGAGTGCAATGCGCACCACCCGAAGGATGGACATATTTGAAACTCGGACTTGGGGGGGGGGGTAAGGGCAACATACGTAACCTAAATATCTGTACCCCCATAACATGCTGAAATAAAAAAAAAAATTAAAATAAAAGCTGATGTTGAATGTTCATAATATAGAGAGAGGAAGAAAAAAGACATTAGGGAGAAACAACTGATTAATCAGTTTGTGAAAAACTTTTAAAGAAATGAGACATAGAAGTGATGATTTTGGACAGGACAAAGTATAAAACAATTCCTGGTTCAGGTAGAAGTCTAAGATGGCTAAAGAACAGCAGGATCTCAGTCGATGATGGCAAGTATTGAAAGGGTAGGTAAGTGACCTCTGAAACAAACCTCACTTCTCAGCCATTTTACCAAAGACCCACTTCATGAAAGAACTTCTCCAAGGTCTCTTTAACTCTGGGAGTTGAAATACTGTAGACCTGGTAGTCTGGTGCAGAAGGAATCAACTATAATTATTCTGAGGAATATGCATTTTCCAACTTGCTGGTAAGATCCAGTAAGATACACAGTAGCAGAAAAGGTCTGTGGTTTTAAAAGCTCAGCAATATACTCTGCTGTACTGTTAACACAGCTACAAGCATAATCTTTCTCAAACACACTTATCAGCTCATTATTTGTCCGTGAAAGCTCTACAGGTCTTCCTTCCATTTGTTTATTTGATTAAATCTAACTACTGTGCCTGCCACCTGAAATCCTTTTCAGAAAAAAAGCTGAGTAGAAAACAACCAACCAGGCCAGGCACTGTGTAAAAATTTTACACGCCTATAATCCTAGCACTCTGGGAGTGCCAAAGTGGGAGGATTGCTTGAGCTCAGGAGTTCAAGACCAGCCTGAGCAAGAATTAGCCAGGCGTGGTGGCGTGCCCCTGTAATCCCAGCTACTCAGGAAGCTGAGGCAGGAGAATCCCTTGAGCCCAGGACTTTAAGGTTGCTGTGAAGCTAGGCTGATGCCACGGCACTCTAGCCCGGGTGACAGAGCGAGACTCTGTGTCAAAACAAACAAACAAAAAAACCAACCAACAAGCCTTCTACCCAGCAAAAGTGAAGTTCGCCAAATGCCTCTACCTCTCATCACATCCAAACAGCCCAATATTAGAGTTGGCCCCAAATCTGACCTGATTTCAACTTTATTCTATTCTTTTTTATGACAATTTTAAAAGTTTTTATAGTTTAACAATCATTTTATATTTATATGATATGCCAATTAAATTCTACTATTTATAAAGAACTTATATACATTTATTAATATATCACTTTATTGGCAAGTCTCTGGTACTGCATTTAAAAAAAAACTTTGCTAAATAACTTAAATGCTTTCATTAAAATTTCTGTATCTGTTATATATTCTATATATTTTCTGTATCTGTTAACCTTAGAATTTGAAGCTTGCACTGCTGACCATGATAAACGAATCTGTGCTTAAATAGTCATATTCATGTGAATACTAAAAGTATTTGTTGGTGAGAAATTAACTGGTCCACATAGGAATACAGGTACAATATTGGTCTTATTGGTCTTTAACCAAAGGAAATAATATACTGAAGTAAAGTTAGTGTTCTGCTTTGGTTGTTTTATCACTTCGATAATTATATTCACTAACAAAGCAAACGTAGTGTTGAAAATCATCCAGAAATATCACAACAGCTCTTGGCACGTAGCAGAAATAGTTGAAAAGTGATAGCATACCATATTCAAACTTAGAATCCCAAAATTCAGGCTCTCTTTTGGAAAACTATACAGACCTATTATTTTAAACCCTTGGTAGAAATATCACCTTGATATAAATAAACCTTTCTAATGTATTATTTTTCAATGTACCTATTAAGTTCAGCAAAAGCTCAAAGCAGCTGGGTACTGAGTGAGGGGTGCTGGTTAAGAATGAAATAGGAATGGTGAGAATGACATTGCAAACCAGGGCACATGATCCATTCGGGAATGGGCATAATGTGCTCAGAAGGCATTGAGAATCCAAGTTGAGCATAATGGAGATAATTTGGAGGCATCTTTGTAGCTTAAGTTTAGTGCATGACACATAATTGCACTTAAGATATTAGAATGAAGGACTAAAACCTAAGGGAAGAAAACTTCTGGGTCTACTATAAAAATCAAGAGGTCAGGCCTAAGAGAAAGACAAGGAATTGGGTAACCAGACAAGAAGGAAAGTGGTCAGGATAGCGGCTGTACACCAGTAACAATGAATTATAGAGCAGTCCTGAGAAAGAAAAGAAATAAAACATTGGAGAGTTTCAGTGAGAAGAAATGGGTGTGTATCAGACAACACAGTGAAAACTGATTATCTTTAAGTTTCAGAGAATAAAGGATACATAATTAATCTCTTATTTACAAAATGGCTACAATTAAAATTAATCTTTAAAGAGAAGGGAAAGAGGTAAAAGACAAAACCAGTAAAGTCAATAGGCAATCATTTCTGAAGACTAACAGAATTGGAAGAAATAGCTTTTAGGCTTGTGATTTATGGGGGCAATATAATATGCATAAATAGTGCTTATTTTATGCCTGATTAAAATATTTGAGCATAACACAGCAAGATTCCAATATGGCATAAACTTCATAGACATGTTTATCCAATAAAATCTGCTTTGTTTTTTCCTAGATAAGTATTAATTATGTACTGTTTCATTTCAATTAATGTGGAACTCTTGAGAGGACAGGAGTAGAAAACAGAGGGAGATTACAGCTTTATACATTGCACTGAGGAATAAGAGACCTTGCCACATGATGGTTAACCCAATAGTAGTAATTGGTCACTTTGGTGTAAATGCCTGGGAACTCTGGGTCTGAAAGAAATATGTGTATGCACACACATGTACATGTTCATAGGATTAAGGGAATCGTAGTCAAATAAGGCTAAATGAAATAGCAATACAACTTGATGCAAATTAAGAAAATAAGTAAGCCAAAAAAGGAATTCAAAATAGAGCTCTAATTAGGGATCACACTCAACTAATCAATTATCTAATAGAAATAGATATATGTTAAAGCAAGTAGAGTAAAATGCTTAGGGAAAACTCTGGTGGGTATAGGGATGTTCACTGTAAACATCTTTGAACTTTATGTTTGAATTTTTTCCATATTAAAATTTTGGGGAAAAACCCAACTAGATGAATCTGTAGGACTGAATATGAAGAAAAACGTGTTATAGCATGAACAAGTTTATGAAAATTTTTATTACATTTTCTTTAATTTTTATTAGCATAACACATAAAAATAACATAGATTAAAAAGTCAAATAGCACAAAAGGCTTATAATGAAAAATAATAGGCCTCTAACAAATCTCTGAATTTCCAGGCCCTAAAAACGCAAGTCTGAAACTATTAAATTTTTATTAAAATATAAAATCTGTATTACAGTTTTTATGTTTTTTTTTTTGAAAATGATTGTATGGGTAAAATAAAATGAATTGAGTCAATGGAATGAGAAAACTCTAGAGTTAAAATTTTACATATTCTAATGAAACTTGACAGGAGATTGTCTTCTAAAATGATTTCACAGAAATGTCTTCTGTATATAATTGGAGGGAGAAAGTGAAGAAATTACAGGGAAATACCGGGAGCCAAGCATGGCAGGGATTTCTTAGTGGTGCTGCTTACATCTTGGCCATGAGAAGAAAGCTCAGCAGATCAAGAAGTCAAAACAATTTAATTACAAAGACGTGAAAATTTATATTATTGTCCAACCCACTGATTAAAAGCCCACTGAGTGCTATACTCATGTGAGAGGACTGGATTAAATCTAAGACAAATATCAGGTAAAATATAAGGTGGATATGCCATTTTGCCAGTGGTCTTAGTCTGTTCAGGCTGCTATAACAAGTTACCATAGTCTTGGCAGCTTATAAACATAGAAATTTATTTCTCACAGTTCTGGAAGCTGGAAGTGTGAGATCAGGATGTCGGCATGTTGGGTTCTGATGAAGGTCCTCTTCCTGGTTTATAGATTGAGCTCTCCCATGTCAGAAGTGGTGGGGCTCCTTTTGGAGCCCTCCTTCCCAAGGGCACTTATTCCACTGATGAGGGCTCCACCCTCATGACCTAATTACCTCTCAAAGGCCATATCTCCTAATATCATCACATTGGGAGTTAGGATATCAACATATAAATTTCGAGGGAGGGAGCCCACAAACATTGAAACAATAGCACCCAGATATAAAAAAATTTTTCATATGGAGTTTGCAGACATACTAAGATTTAAGTAATATTATGTTCAAATTCTTGATTATCTGGCTTAAGACACTCTTCTAAAAAAGTGAAGTAAGATTCTAATTCATTCTCCCAATAGTTAAATGAGCAATTTACTAAGCACAAAAAAGATATTTTCTTGGATGTGACATTCTTTTGAAAGGCAAAATATAATCAAATATTTTACTGATGGGTCAGTATAATAGTCTCTTAATAGTGTTGGTACACCCTCTTAACAGTTTTAAGATTTATTAATTTCATTTTATCTTAGGTAATTTGGACAACTTGAAATAGCATTGGATTTTCTGGTTTTTACCTTCTATGAACTGAAAGAGTTAAAGCAGATTGAAAGGCAGATAAAGAGATGACGAATTGGCAGGTAGACTGATATGCAGGTAAATAATACTAGTAAAAATCTAAGGTACAAAATAGATTCTAACTCTTAATTTTTTTATTCTATCCAACCTTCTCACATAACAAACTCCTTTTGAGTATAAATGTAAAATACATCTTAGTTTTCAAATAATAAATATGGTATACTGGGAAAAACTTATGTGAGACTTAGAACATTACCAAAAAAATTTAATTTTGCTATAAAGAATCATAGAAAGGTCAGTCTGGGAAAAAGTGAAACAAAAATCGGTGTAAGTAGTAAGTGTAAATATTTTTCCTAAAGGAGACTTAGACTAAATCATAATTTAGATTTAGCTTCATCTCACAAAAAGTGGATTTTCAAGTGTTGAGAATAATTATAGGAAAAAGAAATAGTTTTATGAGATAGATTTACTAAGATCCTTATAGTTAAAGTTAACCACCAGTGAATGCTTTATCATAAATATAGAACAGTGGTTCTGAAGGGCTCTTTGGAACTCAAGATCCATATGCCGGAATATACTGATACAATGGATTTGATCTGAAATTAGGATAGTCTTTCTAACTATGCCTTTATTCTATAGCCACTCAACACTGGGGATAGGAAGTTTGAGAGCTCTTTAACTTGGATTAATTGGGAAGAAGAGGAACTATTTTCTGGTTCAGACTTTTTCCAGAATTGTATTTTTTGTTGCTTCCAGTATAGTTTGTTAAAGAAAACTGCTAGTAGTACTACCCAAAGTGATCTACAGATTAAATACAATCTCTATCAAAATACCAATAACATTCCTCATAGAAATAGAAAAAATACTAAAATTCTCATGGAACCACTAAAGGCCCCCAAATAGCTAAAGCAATCTTGAGCAAAAAGAACAAAGCTGGGAACACTATACCACCTGATTTCAAATTATACTACAAAGCTATAGTAACCAAAACAGCAAGGAACTGGCATTAAAAAACAGACACATAGGCCAGTGGAATAGAATGGAGAACCCAGAATAAATCCATGCATTTACAGTCAATTCATTTTCAAAAAAGGTGCCAAGAACAGACAATGAGGAGAGGAAAGGACAGTCTCTTCAATGGATGGTGCTGGGAAAACTGGATATCCACATGCAGAAGAATGAAACTAGATCCCCATCTTTCACTATATAAAAACAGATTAAAGACTTAAATCTAAGACCTGAAACTATGAAACTACTAAAGGAAAACATTGGGGAAATGCTATAGTTTTTTGGGGTAAGACCTCAAAAGCACAGGCAACAAAAGCAAAAATTGACAAATGGGATTACATCAAGCTAAAATTAACATCTACACAGCAAAGGAAACAACAAAGTGAAGAGACAACCTATAGAATGAGAGAAAATATCTGCAAACTATCCATCTAAAAGCAGTTAAGAACTAAAATATATAAGGAACCCAATTCAATAGCAAAAAAAAAAAAAAATCTGATTAAAAAATGGGCAAAAGCCCTTAACAGACATTTCTCAAGACTCATAAATGGCTAACAGATATATGAAAAAAAATGCTCAACATCACTAATTATAAGGAAAATGCAAATTAAAACCACAATAAGATATTATCTCATCTCAGTTAGAATAGCTATTATCAAAAAGACAAAAAATATCATGTTTGTAATCCTAGCACTCTGGGAGGCTGAGGCAGGAGGATCACTTCAGCTCAGGTGTTTGCGACCAGCCTGAGCAAGAGCAAGACCCCATCTCTATACAAAAAATAGAAAAATTAGCTGGGTGTTGTGGCACACACCTGTAGTCCCAGCTACTTGGGAGGCTGAGGCAAGAGGATCACTTGAGTCCAGGAGTTTGAGCTTGCAGTGAGCATTATGACACCACTGCACTCCAGCTGGGGCAACAGAGTGAGCCTGTCTCTTAAAAAGAAAAAAAAAAAAAGAAAATCTGGTGAGGACGTGGAGAAATGAAACCACTCATACACTGTTGATGAAATGTAGTACAGCCATTACGGAAAACGGTATGGCCATTTTTCAAAAAAAAAAACTAAAAACAGAACTGTGACATGATCCAGCAATCTTACTGCTGGGTATATACCCAAAAGAAAGGAAACCAGTATACTGAAGAGAGATCTGCACTCTCATGTTTACTGTAGCACTATTAACAATAGTCAAGATATGGAATCAACCCAACTGTCCATAACATATAAATAAAATGTGATATATATATACACACACACACACACACACATATACACATACACACACACATACATACACACACACATACAATGGAATATTATCCAGCCACAAAAAGAATGAAATCCTGTTAATTGCAGCAACATGGATGGAACTGGAGGTCATTATGTGAAGCAAAATAAGCCAGACACAGACAAATATCACATGTTCTCACTCTTATGTGGGAGCTTAAAAAGTGGAGCTCATGGAGGGAGGGAGCAGAATGGTGGATACTAGAGGCTGACAAGAGGGGAGAGAGAGATGCAAAAAAGTTGGTTAAGGGGTAAAAAAAAAAAAAAAAAAAATGAGTCAGAGAGAAGAAATAAGTTCTAGTATTCGATAGTAAGGTAGGGAAATTATAGTCAACAATAATATTGTATATGTCAAAGTAGCTAGAAGAGAAGAATTGTAATATTCCCAAGATAAAGATAAATGTTTGAGGTGATGATTATCCCAATTACTATGATTTGATTATACACTGTGTACAGATATCAAAATATGACATATACCCCCCCAAATATGTACATCTACTATATATCAATAACAAAATTTTTAGAAGTACTAGTAGCAGGTCGGTAAATAATAGGTCCCATTGAACCTACTTTAATAAATAGGTGATTATTATTTTTAATTAATGTAATAACTGAATATACTTAAATAGATGCTACTAAAATGTATGCAATGGATTAAACAATGTTACTCTGCTTAGGAACCCGTCTTCAAACATGAAATAATGCTATATCTCAGTCCAGTTCTATGAACAATATAATTCATTTTGAATTAAGAATGTCACATTAATAGGGTTTTACTACACATGAATATAACAAGTTAAAGAAGAATAATGCTTTCTCTTCAAATTAATTTTTCAATATTCCTTTCTATATCTGAGTTTTGGTTCATTTCTTTGATGTTCCATCACTGTTTTTTAAAGGTGGATGTTTGAATATAGGAAAGGGACTGGAGATGAAAACAGGGTAGATAGTATCCATTCATCCACATTTATGTAGTACTTAGTAGGTGCCAAGTCTTGTGCTGCGATCACAAAAATGAATGATAACTCTCATGATGTTAGCAGTCTGGTAGGAGAGATAGGCATGTAAATAAATTATTACACTGTGTGATAAAGACAATGATGTAAAAACGTAGAAGATACAGGGACATTCAAAGGAAGGAGTAAATAACTCCATGGTGGACGGGGTGAGACAAGGAAGTTTCTAAGAAAAACAATAGCCAAGCCCAATTTTCAAGGTGTATGAATGTTCAGCTCTGCACTAGGTGGGGTATTCAAGGCAAAGAGAAAGGCAAAGAAAGTTGAAATAGTGTAGTATGTTATTAATTGTTCACATGACTGCCTATGGGCTTTAGTCTATTAGGGGCTAAGGTCTATGTTTTATCAACTTTTGTATTTTCAGAGCCTGGTTATATAGCAGGTGAGCAATAAAAATTTTTCTAAGATTACTTCTTCTATTAGTTACCATTACATGCAAACCTCAGAGCTCAGCAGCTGAAAATAATGCTTGGACAGATAATTAGGAATAATTATGATGATGTGTTAAGGAACACTAAGTGTGGTCAAGGTACTGAGCTAAGCTATTTACACAGATATCATTTGTTCCTGACAATAATACAGTGAGGCAGGTATCTTCACTTTACAGATGTGATGAGGATAGTTTAGCAAGTTGATTGTCACCTTCTACTCTGGGAAGGAACTCAACCATTCTTTCCCTCAGTAGCTACAATATTTACATTTCCAATTTCAGTTATCCCAACTGTTTTTACAATGTCCTAAATTGTAAAAGTAGCACTCATTTATCTGCTGATTGACAAACACAAAGCAAACTACATATCAGCTATTCAATTTTACCTCTAAGCTGAAGGACTAAAGAGGGGAAAACTTTAGAACATCACAGCAGCTCTGATGTTACAAATCATACATGTATTTCACTTCATTTGTGATATGCAGACAAGTAATAGGTGGCATATTAGCCTTGGCTAGCCACTTCCCTGCTGGTTTATTAGTATTTACTATTTTTTCTTATTTTAATATGATATTTGGCAACATTTATTTAACCTTGTTTTATTTGTGTAAAAATAAACTGGCTTTTTTGCATGCACAAGTATCTGAGTTTTCTATGTATATTTAATATATTTCCATGCTACTACTTGCTGCTAGAGAATTAGTTTCTGAAACTTGCTGAGTTTCTAACAGTGAAACGTAAGACGATCTGTTTAATGTCAAGTTCCCATCCCAAAGTAAATATGTAATTTGTTTATTCATTTCCATCTTTCATGTAAAAGCCATTACTCATCACTCCCAGGATATATATTAGGCCCACCTTCACATACAAATGGGTAATAAATAGCCTGCCTCTTGGTAGGGTAAATCAAATCTTTCATTCTTTCTAATTCATTTTTCACTTCTTAGAAATCAGGTGATTTCCCTGCCACCTATAAAGTTGCTTCAGCTAAGGAATAAGCAACTATTCCTCCTATTTCAAAAGAAATCTATCAAAATCCCTAGTTAGAGTATTTTAAGGTATGATAGTATTTTAAGGTATGATAGAAGTTTAAAATAAATAGCTGGCAAAAATTATTTGTAAGCGATGTTTCAAGTCACACCTTCTTCACCCACAAATGTTCTAGAATTGCCAAAAGTTTATTTGGGTGAAGGCCTTTCCTTTACAGAAGGATCCAGAATTTTCGTAGACACAACGTTTTCTAAAAATCTTCTCTAGATAAAAAGTCGAAGATTAGAATGACTATGTACATGAAATCAAATGTACTGGAAAGGCAACACTAAAGGCAGATGTCCTTGACCTCTCTTGCTCATGAGGAGACATAATTATTACCTCTCTTTCAAAACAAAATAATTCCACAGAATAAAATTTAAAATGCCATATGGAAGGCAGAAAAACATAGTTTGAATCATCTCTTGGATGCCGGGTTTTATTACAAGATACCATTTTCAAACACTAGATAAATGGCAAGAAAGAATCCTGGCCTATTACTAAATATTTGTCATAGACAACAAATGAGACACAAAGGCTTGCAGGAGCAGCAGCAGATCCAAAGGGAACTAACTACAAAATTACTGAGTAAAAGTTTACCCCTCATAGTTGGATACTTTAACATGCTTTGAATAGCAAAGATAAAATAGACACAATTATAAATAAAAGCTATCTGTGTGTATACGCTTATATATTTTCTTTTGTTTGCTTTTAAAGAAGACACTCAGTGAACTAAGAATTCAATTCACTCCAGTAATACATTTAAAGAACAGACATCTCATCAATAGTTTTACAATTTAGGAATTAGATGAACAGGAGAAAAACATATTCAGTTGTATGTCTAACTTACATCTTCAGCAGACAAGTGTCCCTCCAAATGATGGCAATACACTGCCCCTTTTCTCTACTTTTTTCTCCTCAACATGGAAACTTTAGTCACTCCCCTGGCTTAGGATAAACACATATTCCAGTTATCACCCTTTCCTCAAGTCATCCAACTGAGAATAAACAAAAACAAGGTCAGCATCCAGCTATGTTGGAGAGTACTCTAAGGCTACATCCAGTAAGAACTATTGTAATTGTGTTTTATCCAAGAACTATTGTAATTGTGTTGCAATCCTCCAGAGATGACAACATTTTGTTCTCAATAAAACTAAACGTGGAACAATATTTCAATCAGAAGACATTATTTAATATTTAAAAGTGTTTCTGAAGTTCACTGTCATGAAAGAATTATGGCGGAAGGAAGCCCCAAGTGAACCTAACTGGAGTTTAATATCTGATGAAATGGAAAGCAAGCCAATTTGCTAAAGGATCAATCTGCCAAATAACCAATTTGTGGAATTTACAAAATGTACTGTTTACCAAAATCTTGTCTAACTATCAAGTTTGCAGTAATTCATAATGGAAAACAAAGACTTTTTCTAAAAACAAATTTTAAAGACTTACGCAGTTTTATTTGACTGGATTTCATTGGGTCTTTTATTAATTTGCTACAGCTCGACAAAACTGAGGCAGAGAGAGAAGAGGAGACTTAAGGGTAAGGGGAGTTTTGAGGCCTCAGAGTCCTGGAGTTCTGGCTCCCAACTGCTATAACAGCGTCTAAAATATGAATTTTCATCCACTCTCCTGCCCTCTCCAACCCCCATTTTACGTGCATGAATGATATGGCAGTGGGCAAGAGGCCTCTGAAGAGACTAGGGACACAAGCATAGGAGCAGAAATTGTAAAAAGGACAGAGGAAGAAAACAAGGTGTTTCCCCCTAAATTAGGTGTGAGTCCCAGAGAGGGAGAAGATGCTAATTAAAAGCTGAAAGCACTTTCGAGGAGGGACTTCTTCAGGACATTGAAAGTACAGAACCACCTGGCCCTTGGGGGGCGGGAGGTGGCAATTTGGGGAGCACATAGAGCCATCCCTAGTCAGCGAAGCAGTGTCTCATGGCCTATACCAGCTTGTTCAACTGTGAGACGACCTGATCAACGTGGCTTCCTCATATGAATTGCAGGCCTTCTCCCAGAAGGCTGCAGCCTATGAGACAGAAGTACTTGGAAATTATTGTTGGACACTTGGAGAGAGATGCCGAGATTTGGTAGCTAGGCTGAAGGAGGCTCCAAGACAGGACTTTTTTGGTGTTAATATAATTTCATCTGTCTCTTTAGGCTAGAAAACTTGGGCACACTTGGAATGACTATAACAACTAAAAGACTGGTCAATTATCTTTTAATCACTGATTTTGGATAAAAATCAAATGGCTCCACTTCTAATGGAGTCCAGTTATTTGTCTAAAAGGAGAGCTGTTGAAAAAAAATGTTTGCCATAAACTGAGTTCTTTATACTACAGATATTGTAAGGAGAGGGAGGAAATTATAAACTATTCAAGTTTTGCTTAACTTTTACATACTTAATTTCTACTTCCTCTTATATGACTACTTCACTATCCTACTTTCTTAGAAAAATCAAGTTAGATAATCCTATTTTTATAAATATAAAAACGTTACAACATTACAAGAGGACTTCTCAAACTTCAGAACTTCAAAAGGTTAACTCAATACATCAAAGTCTATATCTTCAGATCTTAGGATTTTAAATTCAGTACAGCTAATTTCTATTTAAAGTTTCCCTAGAGTGCTTTTCTGTTTCTGAGAAATTTTACAATAACAAATAGTTACTAAAAATAATCTCTTTGAAATTACAGTAACTGCATGAGAAAGATGAATTCTGTCATTTCAACTTTATAAAAAAGCACTACCATGTTTAAATAACCACAAATGGCCTAGAAGTTTTATAAGCAAAGAGAAATAAAGATTCCTGAAATCTCAGAAAATCATCACATCTTAGTATTAATATTAAAAGAGATCTCAGGCTGGGCGCGGTGGCTCATGCCTGTAATCCTAGCTCTCTGGGAGGCCGAGGCGGGTGGATTGTTTGAGCTCAGGAGTTCGAAACCAGCCTGAGCAAGAGCGAGACCCCGTCTCCACTAAAATTAGAAAGAAATTAATTGGACAACTAAAAATATACACACAAAAAAATTAGCCGGGCATGGTGGCGCATGCCTGTAGTCCCAGATACTCAGGAGGCTGAGGCAGGAGGATCGCTTGAGCCCAGGAGTTTGAGGTTGCTGTGAGCTAGGCTGACGCCACGGCACTCTAGCCCGGGCAACACAGTGAGACTCTGTCTCAAAAAAAAAAACTAAACAAACAAAAACAAACAAACAAACAAAAAGAGATCTCAGAAGTCTTCTAGTTCTATCCACCTCTTCATCAATTTTCCCTGAACTACTCAAGGCAAAGAATCTTTCTAGAGAAGAAGAATGTCCATCAGGATCAAGTGTTAGTGACAGGGCAAGAAAGGACAAGGTCTGGGATTTACAACAACGTGGTCACTTGAGAGATTGTTTATGTTCAGTGGAATCTAGGAGGTCAAGACTGACCACAAAGAATTGTGAAGTTATCGGGATAAGGATGTGGTGACAGCTGACAGCTCTTCCAAGAAGCTTGCATCTGAAGGGAAGAAAGGTTGGGTGGCAGCTAAAGTAGGGGTGAGTGGTGCATGGAGTTATTGTAGTTGTATGGTTTTTTAAATTTTTTCTTTTTAAAGACATTTGAATGACATTCAAGGCTGAAGATAAGGAACCATTAGTAAGTTAGAGCTTAAAGATACAGTAAAGGTGGGGGGTGGTGTTGAGGATGGGCAAGAAAGGCTTGAAATTGCTATTAATACTTAAGAGAATGGAACAGTTGATCAGGGAAACAGAAAAATGGTCAGCCAGCATTAAGGGTCCTGTTGAGATCACCAACTGTACTGGGCTGCATACTGTCCTCCAAAATTCATGTCCAGTGGAACTTCAGAATATGACCTTATTTGGAAATAGGTTCTTTGCAGATGTAGTTAGTTAGGTCACAATGAGGTTATAGTGGATTAGGATGGGTATCACAAGCTGTATCCTTAAAAGAAGAGAAAAGACCTGGGGCAGAAGGCCATATGAAGCTGGAGGCAGAGGCTGGAATTATGCAATAATCAGCTAAATAGAAGCAAGAAAGGATACTTCCCTAGAGCCTTCAGAGGAGGCACGGCTCTATCGATATCTTGATTTCAGGTTTCTAGCTTCCAGACTATAAGAGAATAAATTTCTGTTGTTTTAAGCAACCCAGTTTATGGTAATCTGTTACAGCAGCCCTAAAAGACGAACACACCAACCAAGAATTTACTTTGGCAGTAATCTGCATGGTTTGGGATATTTTCTCCAGCAGAGCTCAAAGCCAGTGCAGGTGTAGAAAAGGCGAGCAGCTGGCAAGACCCAGGATTACACCTCTGCCAAGGATGTGCCACCCAAGGGCAATAGGGGAACGTGTAGAAGACAGTGGCAAGAGTGTAATTCAGAGGATGGACCACAGAGTATAAATGAGAGAGAAAGCATGAAGGCAGGAAAATGATTATGAATAGTGAAAAAAGTACAAGGGCATTAAGGGAAAAGAGATGTTAACGAGAGTTAAGAACAGCCATAAAGGGAGTAACTTATTGACAGCTGGGAATATATGAGACTGTGTTAGAGAGTGAGAGTGTTAGAGAGTGTTTCAATTTAATGCTTAACAAGTAGAGCAGTTTCAAAGACAAGATTCAAACTATGAAGCAGCCTGGATAATGGAGCAATCAAGAAACTGGGCTAAATGGGTTGTCGTGCAGATGGTGAAGATATCTAAGAGGGTGGCCAGACCAGGGATGGAATGGAAGACTGAGAGCCAGGTGCTAAGCCTCCTCTATCCAGTGAAATGAACACTGAGGCAGAGGATGAAGGGTTGACTGATATCTGCAAGGGATAAACACTGCTGTTATATAGATGACAAAAGGCTAGAAAAAAAATCACAATTTTATTCTAAACTCTAGAGTGGGTAAGTCAGAGGTGAATTAACAACATCTTAAGGTAGTGAGATATGAGAGAATGAACAGCCTTCACTTGAGAGGGCAACAGGGAAGAACCATGGGGTTAGGAGAGGGCTATGTTTTAATGAAGGCAATAAAGTAGCCTGGTCAACACATAGGTAGATGTCTGAAAAACAAGTCCCATCACCCTCATGATCCAGAGTATTTCTCATTAACCCCATATTTACGTTTTAGAGATTATAACTTGGCTATTATTACAAATCACCCTGATACCTAAAACTTTACCTTTATTCACATCCTTTAAGGAAGCCCAGAGTTTTTTCAAGTATAGTAATATTGGTTCCTTATCAGGACAGCTACTAGTTCTTCCTTTGGTAAATTTTTCCAATCCCCCAAATCATTATGTACCAAAGAACATTGTTGGAAAGATCATTGGTGCTTTATGATGTGTTTGAGAAGTAAAGCGCATCACTGAAGACACAAGACCTTTATATTCGAGTTTAGAATAAAGTTAGTTCTATGGATTCTAAATACAGAATTCTGATGGCCTTAAAAAAGATAAAGGCTTGATCAATTGCCATCATGGAAAGTTTTTTTCCTAAATTGCATCAGCAACTACAACCAAATTCTGCTACTTAGTAAACACGCTGTCTGATCATACACAGCCAGTGACTTAGAAAGAATTATAGCAAGAAATCCAGAGAACTTTCCAGGATACAGTCAGAGTATGTCCATATTCCATCAAGCTCTACACCATACACAGCAAAAACATTCTTTATCCTTCTTTAAGACTGTGATGACATCTGTATCTATCATACATATTATATCTTGAATGAATTTATTAAGTTGCTCTACTCATTTTGAATGCGACGGCCACACAGCACATATGCTCACCCAGTGGTGTCTAGCACCCTACTGATTAGTACAGTGAAGCTGTCATTGTTCACGCATGCACATTACAGTCCACTCTCGTTGGCCGCCAGGTTACACTGATGTCACAAAACCATTCTCGTTATATTAACTGTGGCTGGATACGTTCTGGACAGACTTTGTATACTAAGGAGCCTGAAAAATCCAGTGGGTGGAAATTTAACAGTATGGCAGAGGCTTGCCACAGAAATGATGACAGCTGGTTTGATAAGATTTCTTCTTTTCTTTCCATTTTATTCATTTCATTTGATAATACACTGGCCTGACAGACACACCTGAAAATGGAGGATTTTATCTTTTCTAATCACCCTTCCCCAGGGTGAGAGTATAATGTCTTAGCATTATAATGTCTTAGCGTTGCCAGAGACCGCACTGGGGGGTAAGGTGGGAAATCTGAATACAAGTGGATGGACGGGCATCACTGAAACAAGAAAAAAAAAATCAAGTACACGCTCTTTAGGCCTTGGGTAGGGACAATGGCAGCCAAAGTATACTGCTGTTGCAGTGATGTACAAGACTATTTTAGATGGCACTTCAGTGAAACAATAAAGCCCATAATCTTGAGTTTACGGAAATGGAATGAGTTATAATTGCTATCTGTATTTGTAAATCCAAGATGGCAAAAGAGGTATTAGAAGCATTTGAGAAACTTCTGGTTTAGTTCCTCAAATGAATGCCAGACAAAATTCTGTAAATGCAAATTAAGATCTAAATACTGAGTTTTATTTTAACAATAAGCACAATAACATCCTTTTAATTAATACTCAATAAATAGCTAGTTATATCTGTTAGCTAATTTAGCTTATCTTAAATTTGTGTGGGCCAACACTTTAGAGAAAAACATCAAAGAGCTAATTAAGGTATAAAATAAAATGAACTAGTTCATAAGGCAGAAAAATGGTCAGCAGAATACAAAGAACTGAATTATTAAAAATTTAGTCATAAAAGAGGATGACCTTTATAAGAGAATAGCGATCTGCTCCAATTTATGGAAATGGTATGGGCTATTAGCCAATCGGACTTAAGGCTGCATAAAAGTTAAGAATTCTCAGGCATGTTCCATCAAACTTTGTGACATCTAACATTCCCATTTGCTGTAATTGCTGCCTCTTTGATATTTTCATTTTGAGTTTTCCTCTCCTAGCCAAACCTTGCAGGGCCAACGGCATAAGATGCTGCAATTGGTACACAAAGTTTCAAGATAGCACAGTGAGTCACTGAGCGAGAAATACACTAAAAGAAATCTTAAAGAGCAGACTACTAGGAAAAAATTCAAAAATTATGGCATTTGCAGTCTAACTATTAGAAAAGCCAAGGTAAAAGCTACATAATAAGCAAAGCTGGACACAATAGAGATTGTGCTTGGAGTAAGCTACTAATGGCTAGAAGAATGCAAATAAGCTAAATACTAAACACCTTGAGCCACCAAGTTAGGATAATCACCAACAAATATATTTCACTGCTATTGTGAAAAGGACATTATATATCTACATAAAATAATATTCTCCAAAGTGATGTCTGTGGGTTATTAGTCTGACAAAAAATTCTGATATACTTTACTTTCCTATAAAAGTTCACTTCTCTCTTAATACAGTTTGGTTGTAGTGGGTTTGCTTCATTCATTAATTTATTCATTCAGTATTTACTAAACAATTTGGCACTGCCCTGGAGTAGGGAGAGAGGTGAGGAGAGGGAGGAAATGGGGGAAGGGGTAAAAATAGAGTCACAGACAGATACAAGATTCTTGTCCCAAAGGAAATTATAATCTAGTAAGGAAGATAAAACACATATGCAAATTATGTGATTATTTTTGCTTTTATTATTAATTGACACAATAATTGTACATATTTGGGTGCAGTGTGATGTTTCAATACATACATAAAACGTCTAATGATTAAATCAGGGTGATTAGTATGTCCATCACCCTAAGCATTTATCATGTCTTTGTGTTGGGAATATTCAAAATCCACTTCCCTAGCTATCTGAAAATATGCAATAAATTATTGTTAATTATAGTCACCCTATAGTGCTATAGAACACTAGAACATATATCTCCCATCGAGCTGTACTTTTGTATCCATTAACCAACCTTTAGCTATCTTCCCTCTGTTTCCCTCCATTTCCCTACCTCTAGTAACCACTATTCTACTCTCTACTTCTATGGGATCAACTTTTTAAGCTTTCACGTATGAGTGAGAACAGGTAGTATTTGTCTTTCTGTGCCTGGCTTATTTCACTTAACATGATGTCCTCCAAGCTTACCCATGTTGCCATGAATGACAGAATTTAATTCTTTTTTATGGCTGAATAATATTCCATTGTGTATATATACCACATTTTCTTTCTTCGTTCATCTGTTGATAGACACTTAGGTTGATTCCATATCTTGGCTATCATGCATAGATAGTGTTGAAATAAACACAGGACTGCATATATCTCTTTGATATACTGATTTTTTTTTCCTTTGGATGTATACCCAGAAATTATGTGATTCTTAAGATGGGTTCAACTGTTGTAGAAAGGGGACTGATAGGACTTCCAGCTGAAGAGATCAAGAAATGATCTTCCTGAGCTAGGCATCTGATCAAAGGCAGAAAAGACGGGAGTATTGCAGGTGGTGGGACGGAGTGGGGCCTGTGTGGGAAATGTGAAGTCATCACCTTGAATGGAGCTTAAAGTGGAGGGGGGAGCTCAGACTGCACCTGTAGCCTGAGGTTAGAGGGCTCAGCAACACTTTTACTTGGTTTTGGTCAGCTTCCTTTTCTCATTTACCACAACAACTCTTCTAAACTCTCATTAATCACCTCCATCCCCTACCTACCCCACTGTCATCAGCTTACCTAACCTCAGATCTGAGAGAGAAAACAGACCCTGACAGCAAAGCATCCCTTACTTTCTCACCACCTAATCCCCAAACTAAAGTATACATTCATGCTCAACCTTGCCTCCTGCCTTAGAAAATGAGAAATTCTCTGAACTTTAATCTTTTCCCTATCCTCTTCTGATTTCTCAGAAGATTGTTCCATCATTAATCCTCTTATCTTCAGCTTTTCCCCTATTGAATCTTCTTAGCCTTTAAAAATACTCAACTCCCTTCTTCATTCATCCTTGACATGGCTTCCCCTTCTGTTACTACTCCTCTCTTTTCTTCATCAGCAAACTCACTACAGGAGTCATCTAAACGGCTGTCTCCACTTACATCAATCTTCACTCCACTCAAATGTGGCTTCTGTCACCCCCATTCCTGTAATCTGTTCTCTCTTTAAGGTTACTGAATACATTGTAGCCACTGTACCCTAAAGGACTCTTCTCATACTTTGTGTCCAAAGATGTTATTGGTACCTAGAATCCAGATAAATTGCTGCTATCTTGGAGAATGTATATCCATTAAAGTCTGTGAGCATCCAACCTTGCAAATAGGCCAACTGCTGCTGGAAAAGATTGATTCAGATCAAATCAAGATTTGTGAGTATAAAATTATGACCATTTAAAGCCACATACAGAAAAGACAAAATTTTTTTTAAGTCTCAAAATGATTTATAAAGACATAAATAAGACATTTCTTCAGTGATTTGTTCCTAGGAAACATTTTTGTAATTGGGATGAATCATACTCTCTTTCTACTATACACCATCATATAGTCCATAAATATCTCACTCATGGATGAAAGGAGATGTAAAAAACATGAAGTGTAATTACTTCTACTGAGTCTCCTTTAAAATGAACATAATTAATGCAGAAATCTCAAAATAAGACACTATTTTGAGATAACTATGATGATGATAAAGCCAACAGATTTTATTTTATCTGAGAACAAGTAGTAAACTGCTTAGGAAAATAATAAACTGTCTTAGAATACTAAGAAGGGAACAATTTACTCACCAGTCTTGGAGTATTTAGAAAGTCATAAATACTACTTTCACAATTCCCACTATTTCTGATTCCTTTTATTTTCTACTTTGTTAGAAGTGATACTTCATGACAACTAAGAATAACTCTCTAACTTAGCTCTTGCCACTTAAAAAGATGAACTCTGCACTCTGACCAGGCCAGTCTCCACTGCTGAATAGCTAACCCTGACAGTACCCTCCCAATTTCTTCACCAATTCAAATCCTACCTTCCTCAAGATCTAAGTCAAAGTCCAGTTCCCTAAGCTCTGTCTCTTACTCTGCTAGCCACTATGGCTTTTCTTTACTCTTCATTTGTATATTATTTCTAAGCACTGGTTCATACACTAACTTTCAAAATGTGTGCATCACAAATTTTTACTCTGATACTGTCACCAGTATACTTTGATCAGATGATATTAACCATAAGACTTGGGCCTTACCTAAGATTCAGATTATATGGATTTACAACAAAAATATTTTCTTTAGAATATTTAAATATAAATATCTTTAATATATAAAAATTTCAAGATAATACATACAGGACAAGCCTTTTATAACATGTTTCCCTTTGCCTAAACTCTTCATCCATCAAGTCTAAGCAAAAGTCACAGTGTTTCCTATTAAGTCTTTCCTAATTATTTCGGTTCTTACCAATGTCCATCCCCCTGAAGTTTTAAGATATAAGGATTTATTAAAACTGATTTAGGCATATGAGTTACTATAGTCTACTTCAATTACTAAAGTAACTAATAATGGAACCAACATGTTAAAGATGCTTTTTACTGATCAGAAAGGTTATTACTAATTTCTATAACTAAAATTAATTGGTAAACTTTGGAAACTTCATTCGGATTGAACATTATGAACCCGTTGTGGTCACTAAGACAACATTCTGGATGAAAATAAGTAAATTTCATGACCTAGGAAAAAAATGGTCAATTCTTTTTTAGGCACTATGGGTTATAGATTATGAGTAATTTCCATGTACTCACACCAGGAACAGTATGAAGTTCCTCTCCTGAGTAGAAGCATATCACAGCCAAGTTGGTAGATGTTAATAATAATGACATCTAAGATCAGTCTGCAAAAATAGGAATGGTCTGTTGTCTAGTTTTGAGGAATGCTGGTTAACTGAACTCAGTCAGATTTGCTACCAAAGAGGAGCCATAACTATGTCTGGAAAAGGCATTTGACTAACACTTCTTCCACTGTTAGTTAGCCCTTGCCATTGTAAATCGCCAAGATCTTAATGCAATGAGAAAAATACAGGAAGGCCCCTTATGCCTTGCCTTCTCAGAAGGTCAGTGCTAAGGTTTATGTTTGGCTAGAGCAGCTTTCCTTTAGCTTGGATAATAACATGCCTTCCCCTCAAGCCCTATTCACACATATACTTTATTACCTGACTTTGGCACTTTGGGCCATGTTTCATTTATTTTATCTTCTGCTAAAGGCCATTTGAAATTCTATGAGGAAACAAGGAAGATATAAGTCATAAATAAACTGCGAATATAGGATTTTTAAACTTTTGCACAACAGCCCCAAAGTTCTGCAAAACCCCAAACTGCTTTCAGGCTACATTTATAGAATGAAAAATTAATCCAAACAATTGAGAGTTTTTGGAGACAAAATCTATCACTTCAAAGAAAGTGGTTGTGAACCTACAGATAAGACAAGGAACTCTCAACACAAATTTCTCACATTTACTGTCTAAGAAATTGTGTGGCACCCTCACACTATCAAGGGCTAGTTGTTTAAAAGCTCACAAATACCCATGTACTGCAGATTATTTTAAAATGTTATATATGCTAAGTAATAAATAATAAGGAATCACAGATGTTAACAGTATTCAGATATTAAAGAAAAGCATTTTAGGCATCACAATTAGGCATGTAACATTAACAACAGAAATAATGGTCACAGTCAAAGACAAGAATGGCACAAACATGAAGCTGGTTGTCAAGAGATTTAAGATAGCTATTTTTTTCAAGTAAAATATTGAATGAAAAGGATCCAACAAATTGTAGATTACTATTTGTTCATTATAATCAAATAAGACTACAACTGGAAAGGGTACTGTATAAAACAAAAATTGAGAAAGAAATGTAAATTAGTGGTTTCATTATTTTAATTTCTCTTTCAATTACCATTCTGTATTAAAAAGAGATGAATGAACCACTATTGTTTGGATTAAGTTACTAATTATCACAAAATAAAAAACACTGAAGTACATATTTTGTGATACATGTATTTTCTGACAGCTTCTTGAAGTCAATAATCTTACCAAGTAGGATAATCCTTGGAATTTATTCCAGGTAGTCAAATGTAATACTCTTGCATGAAGGGAATGAATACCATTGAGGACACACATGCTTTACTCTCCCATATAACTTAATTAGGGAAAGGCAGTAGAATTAGAAAATTACTGACATCCTTTCAACATCTTACACTTTATGCAGTCCAGAGCAGCCAGCTTATGTAACAGCACCCGAACTAGTTTCAGCCCAGACTCTACAACAAAATGAGTTTGGGTGCTTTTGGCAGTCAGATAAGTATAGGAAGCCTATGTGGCAAAGT
>NW_012149618.1:6114193-6119179 GCF_000956105.1 Propithecus coquereli | reverse complement strand
GAAAAGGTCCTAATAACTAGAAAAAACACAGAAAGAATATTTTGAATAAGGAAGAAAAAAATCTATAAAGTTAAAAGAGAAAAAGCCCAACCTTGATAAATAAGGAAGTAGACACATGTCCAGAATAAAAGAGGAACAAGAAAAACCTTTTTTGGACAAACCCAAAAAAATATTATACATTCATAATGAAATTCCATACTGTATAAAACCAAAAGGCAAGCATAAGCTCCTGTTAAGATGAATTTCTGGATTCAAGGGTCCACAGTGTTTAGATTTAGGCCAAAATCACCTTCACTGAGAATAAATTTTGATTTTCATATGAACAGGAAGCTAAAGTATATTGTTACATACATTTTGCATATTCACCTGAAACTCTTATATATCTTGCTCTGAACAACGTTCTAGAGACATAAACATGCAGTGCACATCTGCCACACAGTGAGTTAATAGCATCGTGATGGCACAGCTATTCACATTCTCTACTGTTTCTTATCTTTCACTTTTGCCCTCATTGGGAAAACTGACAGAACATTTCAACGTATGTAACAATATTCTTTATGGTCAGCGTATGGTCTACAGAAAGTTATCACTCAAAGGCAATTCCACAAAGTTTACTTACAAAAGCTTCTTCCACAATTCTGAATTTTAAAATAAACATATTTTGTAAATGTCACTGTTAGCATTTTTCAGTATGTTACTCTTAAATAATATAAACGCAACATGACACCAATATTTAGACACAGATATGCCTTTTGAATGAGTAAAATACAACATGTATATAATTTTCACTCATCCATGAAAATGATATTCTAACTAATAAAAACATATATTTTGAAAGTATTTTTATTAATGGTGCCATAAGACATGCCGTCATTATAACCTAGGCCTGCCTTTACAATAGTAGGTATTTATTACAGGTGGCTGGCATTAAAGAAACAGTATATAACCCCAGAACAAAATGCTTCTCCTATGGAAGTGGTATAGAGCGGCACGGGCTGCAATAACTGTCTCTTTGGCACCACCTCAGAATATGAAACTCAATGAGATACCAATAAATCATGGAAACATTTAATTAAGAGCCATATTTCCACATTGAATTTTACATGATCAAATGCCAAGACCTTACTTGTTTATTTCTCTTTTAAAGATGTACATAATCTAAAAATAAATAAATAAATAATTCACCTCTTCATCCTTTACTAGTTAAAAAAAAAAAGAGGAGAGTATCTTAAGATAGTTATTACCCACTATGCATCTGCCTCGGGTGACCCTCTGGCACTGCCATAAATCTCACCTCTGTTGCAATGAAGGGGCCCTACATAAATTTGTATCTTAATTGTCTGATCTCTAGACCGAAGGTGGTAGGGGGTATTACTAATCAGATGTGCAAATGTGTGTGTGAGTCACTGAAAATAGATCTATAAAAATTTGTACAAAACCATAAATTTACTGAGTACCTGAAATATTCATGGCATTATATTAGATACAAAACACACAAGACACAGTATCTATCCTAATGGAGCTCAAAGTCCAATGAGAGAGAGAGAGAACGAGAACAAAAAATAAAATCATGGGTTACAAAAGAGTATGAAAAAAGTGATTAAGATAAATGCATAGAGTATGATGAGAGTAAGAAGAAGAAACCCCAATAATCTGGAGAGGTCAGGAAATTATTTGAAGTGGAAAAGGGATTTCAACAGTCTTTAGCGTTGGGAACTGTTTAGGAGATGAAATAGCATGAGAAAAGTGAGTCCCATTTAGCTGGTCTGAAGAGAGGGCATGGAGTCATAGCAAGAAACAAGACCAACAAGGCCACACAGACCAGGACCTGAACTTTGAGCAATGTTCCACTTACTGTGTAAGGCACTATTTTGTTAAGCATTGTAGAAGAGACAAAAAATGCATAAATCCCAATTGCTTTCTGAGGAACATACTGGCAAACCTGTTTAGAGGTAGGGCGGCCTTCAATTTATGTGTGAAATCTCATTAGGCTCTTTAACTTCCCTAAGAGAATCCTACTCCCAGCTCCACCTACTACTAAAGCCCTTGGCTCTGAACTTAATTCATGATATAAAATATGTGTAGAGCAGATGTTTTACAAAGAGTAATCAAACTTAGTGTGAACTGATTCTCATCCAAACCTCAGTGAGCAAAATACTTTTTATGGAGAATGGTTTGAAGGAAATGCAGTCTATCTATACTTTTAGAGTTGAGACCCTATAAATCCATATAGAGTCTCAATGTTTTGACCCTTTATGAGATTGCTTTTTCTCATTATGCCATTAGCCAACATGGACAAACACTACTATGAGGCTATGTGGAATAACCCTAAAATTTTTGTTATATTTCACATAAAGACAGTGTTGAGGATCTTAGTCATGACAATGTACAATGTCCTCTTTGTGAAGAACCATGGGAGAAATTTCTCTAAAGTCTTTCAGAAATGCTTTTTCTGAGCATCTGGTTTGCTTTAATCTTATGGACCTTGTCAATGATACCATTCAGTTTCCCTCTATAAAAGGAAAACTCAGAAAATTCAGCCAGTTTTTAGACTCATATTTTATAGGAATATAGAAACTTATATGTTTTGTATACTAAACTCACATCTGGTCTTTAAAATTTTTACCCTTATTTTCCCTTTACCTTGATTTCTTCTCTTGTGTTTTGCTGCTATTATTATATCATATATATTTGTCAGTTTAAGTCTTTACTGGAACATAGCAGGGTATAAAATTAGTTTGACCAATTAGTTGATTGGCTCAAAAAGTTTACACAGTATCTATTATATGTCAGGCCCTGTGCTGAAGGCCACAGATAAAAAGTCAGTGAAATAGATTTGATTCTTATGGTCAGGAAACGGAGAGTTAACAGATGAAATAGACAATTAAACTAGCAATAATACAGTAAGAAAAACTTACATAAGTCAAATACAGTAGGAAACGCATCCATATAGGGAACATAAAGCAAGACACCTATCTAAACCTAGGACAGCTGGGAAGGCTTCTCAAATGAAATGTCTACCTTAGGTGACACCTACAGGCTGAGGAGGAGGAGGAGCTATGGCTATTAATGGAGAAGGCTCAGAGCAGAGTACTGTGCACTCTAGGAAAGGAGTGTGGTTCAGTAAGGTTAGAACAAATGGTACAATTAGGGAGATGGGAGATGAGACCAGAGAGGTAGGTCATAGAGGGCCTGGTAAATCATGTTAAAGTAATTTAACCTTGGAGTACCGTGAAACCTAGAGAGGGTTTCGGCCAGGAGATCACATAATCAGATTTGCACTGTAGCATTTACTGAGTGCTTACTATTTTTCCAGGCACTGTACTAAGTACTTTATGTACATGATTTTAATGAATCCTCACAAGAGCCCTATGAAGTCACATGAAGTAAGTACTGTTATTATTAGCATTTTACAGATAATAAAGCTAAGGCTGAGGGAAAGTAACCCGACCAATTACACTGCTAATCCTGGTGAAACTGGGAGTCTAACCCAGGTCTTTTGACTCCAGCACCTGAGCATCTTAGTGTGCTGCCAGCCCCCTTTCATAAAAAGGCTTGATGCTCCAGCTATAATGTGGAGACAGGAATGGTTAAGGCAAGAGCAGAATTGGAAAGACCAGCTGAGCAGCTGTATGATAATTCAGGGGGAGATACAATAGATGCCCAGACCAGAATGCCATTGAGAATGAAAAGAATTAACTTGAGAAAGATTTAAGAGGTAGAATCAAAAGGCCTTGTTAGGGATTTCGCTCTATGTGAGAAGGCAGAGGGAGGTGAGCCAAAAATGACTTCCAGGTTTCTGGCTTGAGCAACTGAGTCAGTGATACACAGTGGTTCAGACAAAGGCTTTAGAGATAGACTCCCAGCTCTGCCACTTAAAAGCTGAATGATCCTGGACTATTTAACTTCTCTGTATCTCAGTTTCCTCGTGCATAGAATGGAGATGACAATACTTCCTTCCAAAATTAAATGAACTAATTCATGTGAAGCACTTAGAATAATCCTGGCACATAAGCTAAGCACTCAATGTTAGCCATAATTATTATCATCAGCACCATGGCATGGGGAATATAGAAGGAAAAGCAGTTTAGGGAGAAATGACAAATTTGACGTTGGACATATTGAAGCTGAAGTACCTGCAGAACCTCCTAGTAGGAAAAGGGTGAACATATGGCTCTGAACTAAGAAAGAGCTTTTGGATTTACGATTTAGACTTAGGAGTCATGAGCACATGGGTAAAAACTTAAGCCACCAACCTCAATGACATGCCCAGGGAGAATGTGTGGAATGAGAGAAGAAAGGAATCTAGGAGAGCCTTATGAGGAACAAAGACATTCAAGGGACAGATAGATAAAAAGAAACTGCAAAGGAATCTGAGAAGTGGCCAGAGAAGCAGGAGAAAAAAATGAAAAGCCAATGAAAGAGTATATATCAAGAAAAATCAATAGTGCCAAATGTTGCTAAGAGCGGAAATAAAGGTAGAAAACATTCATTGGATTTAGAAATAAAAATCTTTGTTCTTAATGATCAAGGTCATATGCCCTTCGTTGTCGTTTTAGGAGGGTAAAATTTATTAAAGTAGCTATTAACAAAGGTCTACTGTGCTAAGAGTCCTATTACTTTAACTCAGTAATTAGACTTGGAAATTTATCCTAAGGAAATAATCACTGAGATTTATACATACTTTGGTATTATTCATAAGGGTGGAAAATTGCAAATTACTTTAATTTTGAACAATGGAGACTAGTTAACTAAATAGTGGTCCCTCTGGTAGAATAACGTGCATACATTAACATTATCATGCTTAGAAAAAATTATGTAAGAAAGAGGAGAAAATGTTCACACTATACTAAGTTAAAAAAACAACTTTACAAAACAAAATATCTAATGTAACTCTAATTTTGTTTAATATATGTGTGCACATGTTGAAAAACAGAAGAATACTATATGTTAAAAGATTTACACTGAATATTTCTGAGAAGTGAT
>NW_012149618.1:6097589-6099993 GCF_000956105.1 Propithecus coquereli | reverse complement strand
AAATTGAAATACTAAAATATAAAATGCTAATAAAGTAAAACTAAAAACTAATAAAATATAAGGATCTAGGCATCCAGAAGAAATAAGTAGCAATCAAATATATCAGATCAACATTTTTTAAAAACCCAATAATTTAGGCCTTCAATGCAAAGTAAACCTGCCTTGCTCAGACACAGAGCATGCTAGTATTACTAACCAAAACCACTCCACAACAGAATAGGCACATGATTAGCACATCATGTACAAACATCTGAACATGGTTTGGCTGAATATAGAGTCAAATATATGTTCTAATTGTTGGCAAAAACTTTTTTCCATTCCATGAGGTAACTTTGCAAGTTCCAAGAAGAACCAAACCCATTATTCAGCAAATACATTTGGAAAAAGTAAAGTGTTCAGAAATTTGGCCTCAACTCCTGGGAGAGATCATGAAATACCTTCTGATTACAGCAGATGTTAGAACCTACAATCTTCAGCTGTATCCTGAATTTATAAACTATTATTCCAAGTCGCAAGAAAAATACCTATATAAACACAATTTTACCAGGAGTAAATTTAAGAACACTGAGTCCTCAAACCCTCTAAAAACCACAGATGCATTCCGTAACACTAAATATTCAAAGAACACTCCTACAGAAGGTATTATATCATTTTATAGGAGAGGAATGGAGTCAAAGAATAAATACTCATAGATCTCCAGGCAAGTCAAAAGTAAAGGCCCTAAACATAAAAAGTAATAAGCTCCTCACACATTCATTCAAGCATATCCTGGACATGGGACTACAAAACAATATTTATATTATATTGAGCTGACAGTACTTTAAATGAGATTAGGAAGCCCAGAGACACCACAAAGACGAGTAGTAACTACTCTTTAGTTTGCTCTTCTAGTTTGTCAGAGACGCTAGGGATTCTGAAGACAAAACTGAACTGCCGTAGAATGTGAATACACGTGTAAATAGTTCTAAAACAAACAGTCACAACGTGGGAAAGTAAAAATAATCAGAGACACTGAGAGATTAGAGATGCAGATTCTTCCCTCCACCAGCACTTCATCTAGCCATGCCCAAACTCTGTTACTATTACCAACTACACTAGCATCCCACTTTCCAACCACAACCTCCTGTCTTGTCAGCTCACTCCCTGTAACTCTCCCACTCAGGCACTCCTTCCACCCCACAGGATTTCTGGCCAATCTGCTGTTCTCAAACCAGCTGGGCATGTTCCCACCTCAGGGTCTGTGCAGTTGCTGCTCTTCCCTTTGCCCAGAATGACTTTCATCCATACAGCTGCATGGTCTTCCGCTTTGTTCATTTAGACCCTACTTAATAGAGAGGCTTTCCCTAACTACCTTAAATATTAATAGCGCCCAACGCCCCTTCTAATACTATCTTGTTATCTTGTCTTATTTTTCTGCAGAGCATTTGTGACAACCTGACATATTGTTACTAACTTATTAGTTTATTTTATTAGTTTATTATCTATCTTTCCTTATAGATTATAAGCTTCATAAAAGTAGGAACTTTGTTTCGTATATAAAGCTCCAGGCACTCAGTCACTAAAGAAGTTTGATCTATAAGGGTGTTAAATTGTATGTGATATATTTGTTACAACCTAGAAACAGCTTTTCTTTCCAAATCAGGGAAATGTAACTCAAAATTATGGTATACCAACTGTGATTGTTAATTTTATGTGTCAACTTGAGTAGGCCACAGAACGTAGGTATTTGGTCAAATGTTATTCTAGATTTTTTTGTGTAGGTACTTTTTTTTTTAGAGGAGACTAATATTTAAATTAGTAGACTGAGTAAATCAGATTACCCTTCATAATGTGAGTAGGCCTCATCCAATCAGATGAAGACCTTAACAGAAAGAAGTGCCCTCTTCTTCACCATAAGGAATAAGGAATTCTGCCTCCAGACTGCCTTTGGACTTGAACTGCAACTCTTCTGTGAATTCCACTCTGCAGATTTCAAATTTGCCAAGCCTCCACAATTGGAAGACCTAATTCCTTAAAATAAATCTCAGTCCCTCTCTCTATATACATATCATGTTGGTTCTATTTCTCTGGAGAACCCTAAATAATATACCCATATAATAGGAAACTACCTAATCTTGAAGATACGTTTTCAAAGAATAATGATGTGAAAGATTACAATCTAACATTAATTAAAAAAGGAAAACTGTGATATCAATTTTTGTAAGATTATATACATGTGCATATGCACACACATATATTAATATATCCTTATGTATGTGTGCATGTATATGCATGTGACTAAATGACCAAAAAGAAATGGACCAAAATTAGAACAATGTTCATTTGTGAGCAGTGGGATTATAGCAATTTTTGTGCATACTTCTATGTTTCTAAATTTCCCCAAATTAATATATATTACTTCCAT
>NW_012149618.1:6095694-6097539 GCF_000956105.1 Propithecus coquereli | reverse complement strand
AGATATATCCTTTATCCTCTATGAAATAATCTCTCGATTACCCTGCTTACATTTAGGAATATATTTATTAGCAAAAGATGTACACTTTAGCATATTTTGTTAACAGAGAAATCTAGTAGGTGAATGTGTTCCATTATGTCAGAAATACCTTTAAAGAAATCACTAAATACCATAAAATAGAAAACACTCAAGTGAGAAGGGTTGAGTCTAAAGTAGATGCCACAGTAAATGGTATCACATTTTTTTAAAAAGGTGTCACCACTTTGTCTTGGTGCCTCTCCACTCCACAGACACGAAGAACTGTGTTCACCATGAGCTTCTGTGGGCAGATGGACACTCACTAATCATGTACAATGTGACAAGCCCACAAGTCCATGTCATATTAGTTGTAACCTTGGAATTTCAAAAGCTAGTCAAACTAATAGGAACGACACTTTTGGCATACCGTGCCATGTGATTTTAGATTGACTGTGTATAGTTCTTTAAAATCATGGGTACTTAGTTGTAAAAAAGCTTCATTTTGGCAGGTTACACTTTGTATCTTATAGCACATTAAACCCTAAAGGAACCAAGGGTGATACCATTTAGGGAAAGAAGTAAGAACGTTATACCTTTTCTTAGATAATGGTTCAAGACCTTTCATGTTAGGCACAAATAGTTTTATAACAATGTATGAATTACCAGATGAAGGTGTTGATTAGTCCTGGACATCACCATTATATGATATGGCTAGCTAGAAATCAGCGGAGAGCACAAATTATAAACAAGATTCTTCTACTAGGTGACTCTAGGCTTTGAAATGTTCTTAAAAATAAACACTTTGTTATGTATGGATATATAAACATATAAATATGCAGAACTACAATAAAAAGTACAATTGGATTTTTACATACCAAAACTATCAAAACATAAACATTTAAATGGGTGTGATACCATCAATGGAGTAACCTTGTCTTCATATGCCCTTTAATAGACATGGCCTGAAAAAGGGGTGAGGTGGTAGTATGAGCCACAACCAGGAAGCAGAATCACGAGGCTCTGTCCTGGACTTGCGTGACCTGTGGAAATTTACTTACCACGTCGGACGCCAGTTCTATTTATCTATAAAATGGAGGTAGCAGTACTTGCCTTCCTACCAACCAGAGTTACTTGGTAAAGTGAGTGGATTAATCAATGTAAAATTACTTTTTAAGCTATGAAGAACTATAATCTGAAATAATGAGAAAATTATATATTCTCAAATCCTAAGAGCCAAATATTTGGTTGGTATAAGTGTTAAGACATTTTTATGACAGTTTTGTTGCTTTGAGAAATATTTAAAAATGGAATTATAGTCTAATTCTATCTGTTCCAAAAACAGGGAAAAGATTTCACGAATATATTTCTAAAGAATATACAGCAAAATATTCTATTATAGTATGTGGGATCAACTTAGGATAAAAATACAGCATCTCATTTCTTGAGATGAAGTATATATAAAGCTTAGCAATGTCTGCCACTTTCACAAAAAGTACATTTTGAGATGGGTGCTTACCTTCTCTTAATTGGTCTACCACAAAAGTAAAGCCTGTAGTTCTTGGATGTAAAACATATTCATATTTCTGAAGTCCATTCTTTTCAGCAAAATCATTACTTCGAGCCTTGCTGTTTTCTAAACAAAATAATAGAGCATTAGAAGCCATAAAATAAAAAGAGATAAGTGAGGCAAGGGAAGAAGGGCAGAATTTCTTTGATAAAGATGGCAGTTAATTGTTCTGTAATTACTGAATACAGTACACTGAGTCAAATGAGAAGACGCAAACATTTTAGAAGGACACTTACAAAGATCCCAGATCTACTTATTGG
>NW_012149618.1:6093722-6095644 GCF_000956105.1 Propithecus coquereli | reverse complement strand
CAGGAATTAAGTTTTTAAAATTAATAATGGCTCCAAACAATCTTCCTAAATATTGTCTGTTATTTTACAACCCCAATCTTCAGCTCAATCAGGTAGACTTTTCCTGGCTTACTGCTCAGGTCCATACTGGCCCTAACTCTGTGCCCTTTTTTGTATTTTCCTCAGTCATATGCATTTTTTCTGACTATCCAAATCACATACAATCTCTAATGTCCAAGTGAAATGCAGCTTTCTTCAAGAAGCCTTACCTGGGCATTTCAATACTACATGATCTCTTGTTACTGAATACTCTTGTAATTATTCAGCATATCTATATATTATATACCATAAGGCTGCAGTCCCCATGGTATTGTTCTGTGGCCTATTAGGAAAACAGGGCCAGGAATCACTGCCTGAGCTCTGCCTACCCACATCTCCCCTCCACAGACTCATGGAAAAATTCCTTCCATGAAACTGGTCCTTGGTATCAAAAAGGTTGGGGACTGCTGCCATAAAATATAGCACTTACCTGTCTTGTCTTATACTATTTTTTAGGGTTTTCCATGTGTATTATCTATCCATATAGACTGTAAATTTCTTGAAGACAGGGTTATATCTTAAACAGGATACACCCTGACAAATACATAGTATTTTATCCCCCACCTCCAACTACTCTAACCTAATCTCTAGTTATTTCAAATGTGAATACATGTGCTGCCTAATGGTTAATTATTGCATGGATACAACTCAGTAACTGACATACAAAATGTTTAAGAAAATCAAATAATGAGTGGACTAAATCATTATTTTTGTTTGAAATCAAAGAGTTATTGTTAAAAATGAATGAACATAAATAATTTTGGTGCAATGACTTAAAGGTTTAAAACTATGTGATAAATGTATTATAGTTGTGTAATTAAAATAACGAAAAAAAAAAGAAAAGCCGTCCTCATGTGAAAGCTTCTTTCCTCTAAGTTAGCAACTTCCTTTTGAGTTAGGATTATTCTAGAACTGAAAAAAAAAAAATTATGTAATCACATATTGAAAGGTTCTGTGGTTAAGAGGTACATATGAAATAAATCATCCATGGCAACTATCTACCAGGGTAATACATAATACTCTGAGAAGAACATGCTCGGATGACTATGTTGTCGGTCTTTTCAGATGCAAGAAAAAAATATTCAACTCAACTAATACCGATTGAGGCTTTATTATGTGCTGGGCATTCCATATCCTCAAAAAGAGTTGGTAAAGCAAGTATAAATATGGTAGAAATCAGGATAAATTTTTTGTAGTTATTATTACAGAAACAACATATTTGTGTAATGTTACATATTTGGTGTTATATTTTGGATAGGTATGTGTTTTCCAGGTGTTTTTAATCTTGGTGAAATATATTCTAAACAGAAGCACAGAAACTACTTTTCATTTATTCAATACTTTCTGGTAAGACTTTATCCTAAACTTGATGTTCTGAACTTCTTATTTGCCCATTTGTGCCACCTGCCCAATAGATGGCAGCAACACTGAGTTCAGTTGTAAGTATGAACAGTAGAGATGTTGCTTTGTGGTACTTTAATATGCGGTCTCCAGGATTCCACTGGAATATTTATTTACAATGGTCGTCTGTTTTAACAGCAAGCTTCCTTTTCACACAATTTATTGTCAAAAGCAGATTAAAGGTCTAAAGATCAGAAAGCTACACTAAGCCCTTTTCTGAGTCATAGATTCCTTTTCTAAAGAGGCATTCTGGACTAGATGACCTCCAAGATCCTCTTCACCTCTGATCCTTAATGAAACTTTTGACCCCTGCCCAGCAATCAGAATTGCCCTCTACTCCCCTACTGATGCCTTCTTAGCCTCTGCTTCCTCCCCCTGTCATCTTAGGCAGCATCATGACCATCATCCTTCTGTAATCTGATCATTTAGCCTCTTTTTTTTTT
>NW_012149618.1:6092931-6093672 GCF_000956105.1 Propithecus coquereli | reverse complement strand
AACTTATTACACAGTGGAAAAGAACATGGGATTTGGCATCAGATAAACCTGAGTGTTAATTATGGTACCTCCACTCAGCAGCTGTATGACCCTCGAGTGAGCCATTCTCCGTAGGTACAGCACATGGCAAACTACTACCAAGCTCAGGTAGAAAAATTAAGTGATTTGTCTGAGAATAGTTTAAGGGGGTAGCTATAAGCCCAGGTCCCCAACATCAGACTGATTCAGCAGGTCTGAGTTTGGACCAGATTATCTGTGTTTTTAAAAATCTCCATGGTTTCTTCTACTGCATGGGCAAGGTAAAGATACATGTACACAACTCAATGCCTGGCACATTGTAGATACTTGATAAAAGTTAGATGGTTGTTTTTATGTAAAATAAGGTTTCTATCATTTTTCATTAAGGTTGTCATATGACTTTTTTCACTAAGCACAATGACAGGATCTGTCCTAAATGAGCAGCTCAGATTTTTTGCTATTGAGGGTGGGGAAGGAGGAGGACTAAAATGAAAACAATATAATTACCCTTTATGATCTAGAGCAATACCATGGCATTTGAAGATTCAACACGAAGAGACCCCAAAGGTCTCTGACATATGGTAATGTATAATTTTGCTGAGGCAAATTCGATTAATTTCTGCTTCATGGTGAGTAAGTCATCAGGTCACTTAGGTGATCCGTGTGCTTACCAACTCATCAGTATCCAAATCTCATTTAGGTTTTATTGTACTTTATTTATCA
>NW_012149618.1:6070741-6080546 GCF_000956105.1 Propithecus coquereli | reverse complement strand
CTAAATTTCCCCAAATTAATATATATTACTTCCATAAAAGAGAAAAAAGTTATTGCCAACAATAATATATGAAGATAGAATGTATGTATATAGTTATATTTAAATGCACTAATTTGAAAATGTGCAAGCAAGCTGGATTCAGAACTTAAAGTAAGTTATAAAACATTCTCTCAGGTTGAAAAATCCAAGTTTAAAGTTAACTGTTGTAACTAAATACACTTTTTAATTAACAGATACTTTATCCAAATTGGAGATATTTTCTTAGCCCATTTTTTTAAAAGCTTTTTTCCCAACTAAATAAAATTATCTGTATAATACTGTTTAAAAAAAGTTTTAAAGCTTCAGGATCAGTCTGGTTTCTCTATTTGGCAAATAGTCTGGCTTTTGTCAGTTGGCCTTAAAATGTAAATACCATTTGAACTTAAAAAAAATATGCTACTACATCGTGTAACGGTGAGCACTCTGGACTCCAAAAATATGCAACTAGATGTAAAGTTCATTGTCTATAAAAGAAACCTGAGAAAAAATATAGAATGAAAAGGTTTTGCATATATATTTTGTAGACTTTATAAGTCTAATGTATGAACACATTAACACCTAGTGTACCGGAGTAGCAGCAACATATGATCTCTTTTTCCATTAGCTTTTATTTACTCAATAACTTTCAAAGTTGCCATTCTTTAGTGTATGTTTTGGTATTCACAGATATAAATACATCATTTCAGTAAATGGCTTGCTACGCTCTATATTTATTAAATGAAGCTGATGTTTCAATATCCAAACTTAAGTATTGTACATTCTAAGTATTATAAAATTTAAATATGGCTATCCATTATAATGATAGTTCAGTTCTGGGAATCAATCAACTTACAATGATATATATTCAAGGTTAAATAAAAGGCAGCCAATATTATTTTCAGTATTATCCTCTTTGATACAACTACTTTTGGAATTTTAATCATAAAACAAACATATACTACACAGTAAGCATCTATTTTAGAGATTTGCCTAGTATATCAAAATTGCCACATTTCATTTAGCTCCTTTCTATGTGCAATAGATGAGTTAAAAATCTTTTTGTTGGTATCTGTGGTAAAAGTTTAACACCTTAATTTCCCTTATCAGCCTATTATGACTCAGTCGCCCATTCACTTATTTAAGTATTTGTATAATTTGTATTTTTCATCTTGAATTCTTTTTGGGTAGTGGTTTTCATAAATTACTATGTCCACAGTGTGAATTAGGATGTTCATTTACCTGTTCTCCTCTTTTAAATTCTAAGGGTTGTCTTTTTCAGTCTATTATCAAGAATTTGGAAGAGAAGTTCATGTTCCACCTCTCCATACTGCTTGTGATTTGTAGACTTCAGTTCTATCCTGCTTTAGTCTCTATTCCCTCATGTGGAAGACCTCGATCCTTCTCTCAAATTCTGCTGTATCCTTCTTGAAGTTATCGGGGTTTTAAAGGTAAATTTTGCTCTTCTGAGTCCAAGGATTCTACAGAACTGCTTCTTGTCTAATTTATTCCCTCCATCTCTCCCAGTATCAATCAGAGCACTCCTACTTTTATCTATCTTATCTTACATCCTAAGTAGGAGGCTTCATTTGCAAAAAATGACCTGTGGTTTAAAAAAGTATGAAAGCTATTGATTTAGTAAGGATGACAAACTGTACAATATTTTTGTTTTTAGTCTTTGTAAGAATTCCTTGAAATCCTTTGCATTTTTGGCCTATATGGTTTACTATCTGGGCAGACAGAAAAGTTATAAACATGCTCTCCTGTGCCCTTTCTACAACTCAGATTTTCTTCAGGAAAGGACAAAGCCTTTCCTGCCTATAGTAGGCATAAGGCTTAGATACCAGGAGAAAGCTAACGTTAACTTAAATCACCAATAGTTGAAATTAGTTCCCATCAGTAATTTTTCTTATAAGGAAGAACTTGAAAAAGGGTCTAATAGATAAATAAATACCTTGGAAGAGGACAAGAGAATATATAGAACATGCTGGACAAACTTTACCTAAAACATAATTTTATTTTATTTATTTATTTTTTTAGAGATAGGGTCTCACTCTATTCCCCAGGCTGGAATGTAGTGGCATGATCACGGCTCACTGCAGCCTCAAACTCAAGTAATACTCCTGCCTTAGCCTTCTGAGTAGCTGGGACTACAGGTGCATGACACCATGACTGGCTAATTTTTTTTCTTATTTTTTCAGAGATTGGGTCTTGCTATGTTGCCCCAGGCTGGTCTCGAAATCCTAGCCTCAAGTGATCCTCCAGCCTCAGCCTCCCAAATCACTGGGATTATAGGCATGAGCCACTGTACCCAACCTAAAACCTGATTTTAAAACTAGGCTTGTAAAAATGAAAGGCTAATATTTTAAAATATATTCTGAGGCTTACAAATATAAAGCTCTAAGATAGCAAGTTGTGAATAATAATGATCTCTTGGGATTGACTATTATAAATTCAATAGGCTGGAAACCAGGAGTTCTGTGTCCTGATGTGCTACTGTTATCTGAGTGACCTTAGGTGTGAGCCATTAATCTTACTGGTGCTCAGTTACTTCTTGTGAGGAATAAGAAATTTAGATTAGATGATTTATAAGTTCCTTCATGTTTTAAAATTTTGTGATCCAAACCCAGGCTACCTTACCTGTGAGATCAGTCCCTTCTGGAAATATGAGGAGTTGAAGTGGTTCACGGATATCACAAAAATAATCAATCATGTCTTCAAAATGGCTCTTGTCATCCTTCCATTTCCTATGAATGAAGATATAGGCAGCAGCCTGCATGGCCCAACCTAGAATCAATTTAACAAGTATTTACATTCGATTTTACTGCCAATATCCACATATTATTGAATATTTCAGCATTTTTGGTTTTACTATAAATTATTTATCATAATAAGCATCTCATGATAAATTCAGCACTAATCTTGAGTTAAATAAATAACACATATACCAGAGAATATTGTGAAAGGGGTTTGATAATCTTCAGGTTTGCAAAATCCTCAAAACATCTTTTCAAGTCAAAATTAGCTATTAAAATATCAACGAAGAAACTTTCTGTAATTCTTACAACTAACTCATCCAAGATTTTAACAATCCTAACTAAACAGACATTTTAACCAACTTAGCTACAAGAACTAAAATATGTGTTGTCAGGCTTCCAGAGCAGTAAGCAAAGGATTGTCCTCAGTTCATGAGTATCAGCATTCTCTTTAATATCTCCTTTTCTATACTACTCAATTTCTAAATGCAACTGCCATTTTCAATGCTAGCCATGTTTGATTTTATTTAAAAGAAATAAAAGCCTTGGCTGCTAACCACATTAACTGCAGTGTACACTGTGACTACATTCCTTTTCCCTACGGCAAATTAACCTTGTTACTGAAGAGGTAGACCTAAATGAGTCATGTTTTAGATTACTGGCCATCTCCTGCTGGCCACAGACAACTAGAACTACTGTGGTAGATACCTGACTCAAGGCAGCCAATCCATAGTGTGTTCAAGAGCCCAAGAAGCAAGAAAAGCTTGGGCCAAACATAGTAAATATCTAGGCTAACCAAATGTTCTCCCTCACAAATTTCACCTGGGACCACGGAGAAAGCAAACAAGCTGATACTATAAAGTCAAACGGATGACCAAAGAGCAGTGGTATCTGAGGCAAGATAAAGATGACATATGGGAACGAAGGTCAAAAACTCTAGATGCTGAGCTGAGCTGACTAAAGCTGATTTCGATTCATAACAAAGGGCAGTTTTAATCTCCACAAGTCCTGGCCAGTCCATGGATCCACCTCTTGGATATCTATGAGAGTTCAGGTCTCTTATTGCCACGCATATCTTTGTAATATACACTCATTATTTCAGCTGGCAGGGATGTGCGGTGCTTCCTTATAAACAAAGAACACAACTAAAACAATAGCTATCATCATTCAGTCAATACAATGGTACCAAGAGAATATGCAAAATGATCACCATTATGCAGTGATGTCATAATTTGCTGCAGCCTCCAACTCCTGGGCTAAAGTGATCCTCCTGCCTCAGCCTCCTGAGTAGCTGAGACTACAGACACATGCCACCATGCCCAGCTAATTTTTCTATTTTTTTTGTAGAAACAGGGTCTACGTATTTTGTAAAAGTACCAACCATATACGTAACAAACTTTTTAGAAGTAGAAGAATTCACATCAAATTATTAACCGTGATTAACAAAAAACAGATTATGATTGGTGGAGTAGGATTGAAGGTAGTGGTAGTCATAAAGGAGGACTTTGATGTTTCATTCTATTTTGTATTATTTGACATCTTTTTATAGCAATATGTATTTATTTTGTAATACTTTTAAAATATTTTGTTATTTAAATTAACAATTTTGGTCTTTTTAATAAATAGTATCAGTCAATTGAATATTTATACAGAGAAAAGGACTTTTAATTTCTATCTCATATAATACACAAAAATTCATTTGAGATGGATTATAGACTAAAATGTGAAAGTTAAAACACTAAGTCCAGGCACAATGGCTCACACCCGTAATCCTAGCACTTTGGAAGGCCAAAGGCAGGAGGCTTACTTGAGGCCAGGAGTTCGAGACCAGCCTGAGCAACATAGACCCTGTTTTGTTTTAAATTTAAGTTTAAATTTCTTAAAATAGTAATACAAAAAAACTATGCCTTGTCTTGTCTTACAAGATTTGTAGAAATCATCCAATAGTTCAAAAAATTGCTGTTATTACTATATTACTATAATATAAAGCAATTGCATAATAATTATTAATTATTATTAAACTAACACATTCCTAAAACTTCACATTTTTAGAAACATTTTTAGTTATTTACACTTAACCTTAAAATTGCTCCCTTTACTCATCATTTCTTGTAGCCTATGTGCTTCTGTTCTCCTCAAAAAAAAATTTTTTTTAAATGTTTTGAGTCTTTGCATTCCTGAAAGGTATTTTGTTTTGTTCACAATTTTGGAGGCTAGTTTGGCTAAAAATAGCATTTGGGGTTCCAAATCATTTTTCCCTCAGAATTTCAAAGCTATTTTCCACAGTCTTCTATCGTTTAATATGACTAGTAAGATATCTAGCTACACAAATTTACGCAGATAACCTAATTTTTCCTAATGAGATAATATACTTCTTTCTCTAGACCCTTTTATGATTTTCTCTTTACCCATGGTTTTACAGAATTTCTCATTTGACATTGTATTCAAGGAAAATCTCTTGGAATGATCATCCAACTCACTAATTTGATCTTCAGCTGCATCTGTCCTATTAATTGAGTTCATTTCAACAATCATATTTTTCATCTTCAAGATTTATAATTGGTCCATTTTCATAGCAGCCAATTTTTATGAATAAATAATATAATTAAAATAAAAATGTTTATTTAATGTTTACTATATTTCTGGTATTGTTCTAAGCATTTTTCATTCAATTAATTCTCAAGAAAAATCTATGAATTAGGTAAAATTAATATCCCTACTTAATAGATGAAGAAACTGAGGGACATTGAGGCCCAAAGAACTGGTAAGTGGTAAAACTGGGTTTCAAACACAGGCAGTCTAACCCCACAGCTCATGTTTTAAATCACTATACTGAACAGCCTCTCTGCATATACACTTGAATCTCTCTAAGGATATTCATTACACATAGTTTAAGTTCTCCTCAGAGAATTATTAAATATTCTTCAGAGATTAGACTTTCCAATTCTTAGTACTAGACTCTCTTTAAACATGTGCATTTTTCTTGAATCTTTATTAATTCTACACTGTCTTCATATTTGTAAAGGATGTTCTAGACTGAATAATACTGATAGATAGAATGTATTTCTCCATTCCAAATGATAATATCTGTTGCTCCCTTGAGGGAAGGAAGCAATTTTGCTAAAAAAAATTTTCTAATATTCTGTATACTTGCAGAAATTTCAGACCAATGCTTTTGAATCTCTTTTACTTCCTTTAGTTTAAATGTCCTTCTCTATTTCCCATTTAAAAAAAAAAAAAATCACAGGAACAGTCTGCCAGGGCTTTCCCCCCCTTTCACTGTCATCAGTGCATATTTTATCTGTGTCTAAAGAAAACTCAATTTTTCTTAATGTTCTTGAGACCCTCAAAACACACATTTTATGACATTTACTTCATATTTCTATGAGCTGATTAATGACAGTGTAATTTATATCTTTAAAATTAGTCTACATAACTTGTCTTTTTCATACTTTTCCACCATAGGACAATCTGTCTTTAACCTGAATTTCTCACACAAGGGCTATGAGTCTGGCAGGTTTATAAAGATAAAATCTGTGCATACTGGCATAGCTCTGCTACCACTATCTTCTTTCTAAAACCCCATTTACGTTATCAGTACTGCCTTCTTAAAGCAGATGTGAGTAATCCCTGAACATACACTATTGTCCAAACCTAGTTTTCTTTGACTTACATTCCCTTTTATCAAGTTTTAGAGTTGGCTGGGGGGTGGGGGGGACCCTACTTACTGGAATGTATTTTTAACATCATGCATTCCTTCTCAATAAAACATAAGGCTTTTCACCATTTTTTTCTTTTTTCATTTTAGAGTAGATGGATATAGTTAAGGGAATCATAAAAACATCTGCACTACTCACCTACTGCTCTAAAAATTGAACCTCAAAGATAGGTTAAAATTTATCACTGTTATCCATGTATTCATTATGATATCTATTGTGGCACAATGAATGTGACACCAGAAATAAAAGCAATGTGGAAGAGACAGACAACTGTTCCCTTCAACACTATTTTCAGTCCTAAATAAAGGATGTGGATGCAACCACGGCAATGCTACCCACAGGTCTCTATTAAATAAGAATAAATAATATGGACAGATGCTAATTTTGTGTAAACATATCACCAAGATAAGAAAATACTATATTTACTGAGTGTGTACTTGTGTATAACAATAGTAGTTATCCAAATAAATCCAGAATTAACAAGTAGTTATATTTCTCAAAATTTCAACTTCTGTCAGGGTGCTAAATGCTATATAGACAAAGTTAGGGAAGACCTATTTACCCTGAGCTCACATTACAAATTAGGTAATGTTCTCCACATCCCTCTTCTAAGATTATTTCCATGAAGGTTCTGGCTTTTAAAAACATTGAATGGAGGCAGACAATTTTATGACCTTTTTCCAGCAATGATCCTATTACAGTACGCTGTATCATTAGGTTTCAAATGTGCCTGCGCTAAAAATACAAGATAGAAATCAAAGTATAAAATGAGCAAGCAATTAAATAATACTCTAAAGCAAACTTAATTCTAAATATAATTTCAAACTTGAATCACAAAAAGGAGAAAAATGGAGAAAACCACCCTTTCTGCAAATTTCATTGCACTCTATAAAGGTAGAAATTATCATATAATACCTACAGATTGTAGAAATTCTTGCTTGACATTGAGGACATACGTATTTATTGATGGCTTTTGGTTGGCAAGATAAGGCTTCTTGGTTGTGATTACAATTTGGGGATTCATGCTAACATGGGACCAAAACATTTATCTTTCATACTGTTTGAGATTTGCCATTTGATCAATTTTCTAGATGAGCCACCATCTGAGCTAGCACCTCCTGTTACAAAACTGATTCCTAAACTAAGTACACTACTAGCTCTACACACTGAGAGGACCTATATGCAAAGACATCCCAGCAGCAATTGGCCTGTGATAGGCAGAATAATCACATGCCTTTCACCCCCAAGATGTCCACATCCTAATTCTTATAACTGTGAATGTGTTAGGTTTATACAGCAAAGGAGAATCAACGCTGCTAATTAGGTGAATTTAGGACAGGGAGATTATCCTAGATTATTCCGACGGACCCAATATAATCACAAGTGTCCTTAAAAGAGGAAGGCAGAAAATGGCCCAGTATTGATGTGAAGACTCGACCAGCCATTGCTGACTGTGAAAATGGAGGAAGGAGCCATAAGCCAGGGAATGTCCACTAGAAGCTGGAAAACAAAAGGAACCAGATTCCACACAGCGCCTACAAAAAGGAATCAGTCCTGCCAATGCCTGATTTTAGCCCAGTGGAACTCACATCAGACTTTTGACCTCAAGAACTGTAATGTAATTAACTTGTGTCATCTAAGCCACTCTATTTGTGGTACAAGCAGTAATAGGAAACTAATACAGAGTACGACCATTACCCAGATTTTACTTTCTAATACCACTACTCAAGAAAAGGAACTAGGGCTCCTCAGAGAAATGCTGAGTTCTAGGGCTGGGGCAGGGAAAATAAAAGATGAACTTGCCGCATCTTGTAGTGCCTTAAAATAAGTGGTTAGAAGGAAAAAAAACAGGGGTATGTCAAAAAGACAAAAGAGCCTATCTTCAAGAACTTCCAATGGCCAAAGCTGGAACATTTACAGCAACAAGATAAACAAGGATAGTATCAGATTATAACCTAAAGACTAAAATAAATATTGATGAATCCATATTGGTATAATTAAATAAATAAATGGTGGGCAAATCTTCTTTATAGAATTGCAAATAATATATATAGATAACTCTCCATTCCTGGAGGTAGAGCTTAATCTCCCCAATACCCCTAACCCTTGAGTGCGGGCTGTTCTTAGCAGACAGAGTATGTAAATGGGAAAACAGTAACTTTACAGTGGAGAAACCAGATACCACCTCAACCAAGGAATTAAGATTAACATCACCAGTGTTAAGTCATGTCGATATCATGAACCTCTCTGACATAATGAGATGAGAAGGGCACTTCACCTCTGCAGAATTCTTCCCTCAAACCCATAACTCCAGTCTAACATGAGAAAACATCAGGTAAACCCAAATTGAAGGACATTCTAGAAAATGTTCAACCAATACCATGAAAAGCAAGGACAGACCCACAAAATGAAGGAAAACTAAGGAGACATAATGACTAAAACAATGCAGTATTCTCAATTAGATCTTAGAACAGAAAGGACATTAGTGGAAAAACTGGTGAAATCTGAATAACGTCTACTGTTAATAGTATTGGACAAAGTTAATTTCTTGTTTGACAAACATATCATGGCTATGTGAGATGTTAACATCAGGGGAAGCTGGGTGAAAAAGGCAAATTCTCCGTACTGTTTTTGCAAATTTTCAATAAACCTAAAATTTTAGAACTGTGGCCCCCAACGCCCTAGGCCATGGTCTGGTACCGGTCTATTAGGAAACGGGCTGTGCATCACCACCTGAGGTCTGCACCACACCCCACCCCATGACACCTCATCCCCCAACTCCCGGTTCATGGATAAATTGTCTTCCGTGAAACTAGTCCCCGGTGCCAAAAAGGTTGGGGACTACTGCTATAGAACATTTATTTGCTGATGCAAACTTCTGCTTAATTAAAAATACAAATAATGGCCACCTTCCATTTTAAAATCAAGTCCTAAATATTCTTATTTGGAATTCACTTCCTATACCATAATACTGGATTGTAATAGTTGAAGATTATGGGTAATATTCCTAAGATACAGTTTTGACATTTTATTCATTTTGGAAGAACATTTTTAATTCTTGGCTACATAATATGTCCCTGCCTGGTATTCATTACACAATGATGTAACACTCAGAAACATCTGATTTCAAACATAAGGAAAATATTTTCTGTTAGATTTATCATGATAAGAAATACACATGTCCATGAAACAGTATGGACAGGGAAGAAAAAAAAAAAAAGAAATACACAAGGGAAAAAAGCCACATGGCTTCTTAAAAAAGATAATGACATATAAATAAATACAACATATTGTATTTTTTATTTTTGTTTATTA
>NW_012149618.1:6063843-6067201 GCF_000956105.1 Propithecus coquereli | reverse complement strand
TAGAATTACTAAGATGAAATGATCCATTATGTATCCAAAAATAAACAGAGACGTATGTGTGCCTTGTAGGCAGTAAAACTAAAATGTTTAATATACTCTACTATACTTCATCTGATGGTTTTCATAAAAATCTTCATTCATGATAAGCATTTAATAAAATTTACTGAATGAGTAAATCCATGGATACTTTTCTTTATAACTTTGTGAAATGGGGGAAAGCAAGTTACATCAGGATACTTTTGGCTATAAATAACAGAATATCAATCTAAAAGTCATATAAACAACCTGGTTTTATGTTTCTCGCATGAATAAAGTCTGGCCCCATGGCTGATTCTTCAGAAGCCAGGATCTCCCATTCTACTCTGCCATCCTCTTGATATCTAAGGACATCCTCTCCTGGAGGGAATGCTTATAGAAGTTCCAAGCATCATGTGCTTGAACAATAATGTCCAAAAGTAGAAACGAAGCAACATAGTCCCTTCATCCATCTTTTCATCTTATTAAGGAGGAAAATCTTTCCCAGAGCCTCCAACAGACTCCTCCCGTATGCCCCTTTGGTCAAGCTGGTTCAAACAGTTGTTTGACAGGAAGTTGAGAAAGCCAGTATCCAGTATTTTCATCCTCTGTCATGGGATGTGTACATCACAGAGGTTCATTGTTAAAATTAGTAAAACACCATCTCTGGTCTTTAGTTGTTTAGTAATAAATGGCACAACACAGGGAAGAAGTCTGTGAAACTTTGTATGATTTAAATATAATAGGAAACCATAAACTAATCAATTCACTAAAGAAGGCCAGGCCACCAGAAAGTTTGCCTGTGAGAATTACAACTACAATATAGTTATAAGTAATAAATATCTCAAATAGAAAGACATCCATTCTTTGTGCTTAATATACTATAGAAAATAAAATTAAGTGACTTTAATAAATTTAGTATTTCTTAAAACTATGTGTTAGCAATGACATCTTTATTTATGTAAATTTATACTAACACTTATAAATACATAAATGAACTATAGATAAAACTGAAAATCTGACCACAAAAAATGGATTTTTCCAATCCACATATAATCCCTGTACTGAAGCACTTTCATATTTAATAGCAGCATGCCTTATAATATAATCATGTTTCCTTAGTGTACTGACAAGGTGTACAAAATATTTTAACTCAGTTGTTTTTACTCATGATCTTTAAAAAGAAATATGCATATAAAAATACCAAATGCATTTAAAGTAAAATTCTAGTCACTTCTATAAGTGAGATTTGACCAAAAAAATTCTTTAATATTTTGGCAGACTGTTGATATTCTGAGAGGCTGAACTTAAGAGTAGCTTCCTACATGGTTTCAATTATCCTGTGAGAGCAGACCACCACAGGAGCTTCTGAGCTACTCACAGTCTTTCCATGTCTTAAAAAACTGAGAATGGATGAAAGCATTCATCAGAGGTCAAGCTGTTCCTGATGACTTCTCTCTGATCTTATTCTGAACAATCTAGATATATCACAATTTGTGATTTTCCTAGTTTTCACCGTTACATTACATTACAATTTTAGAATTCCATAATCATATGACAATTTGAAATAATTAATTTGAAATCACAAGATCACCTCAGGAAAATTTTCAGTTTAATACATGACTTGGCCAGTTTTTAAATCACTATCTCTTTAATACTACTCTTTTTTTTATGCTTCCTAAAAGCCTCAAACTGTTTTGGACTCAAGTGTGATTAATGAATGATCCCATGAAACCAAGAAGCCACGGATTGGGTAGCTACAATTGGCATGTGCGTTTCCTGGCACAAAATCACCAGGCAAATGGACTTTTTATGACACTTTCAAATTTAATATTTCATTTCACTAGTTATTATTAAGTGGTCATAAAGTTGGCTAAAAGTAAAAATCAATGTGTATACCACCATTAAAAACAGCTGAAATCTATAGAATATTTTTTTTTTCTTAAAATCTAATATCACATATCTCAGCAAACTCTAAACAGTTTAGTTAATTTACCAAAATTCTTTATAACTCGACCTGGAACCTAAATACAAATAATTAGGATTTCTTTCCTAGCCTGTTACATAAGTATGTTACTTTTATACTTAATTTAAGAAGACAACTTTCTAATTCCAAACTCTCATCCATCCTCTAACCTGGCACTACAGGTGTATTATTTTCCTTTAGTCATTTGTAATCAAACTAAATAGACCAGATAATTATATTCTAAACATCTGGTATGCAAACACTTATTTGGAAATAATTGTGAATAGCAATCTTAAATATTCCCTAAAACCACACCAAATTGTCAACAAGCTAAACTGAGTATAGTCTTTAGCAGTATATAGCTGACCACTATGATGCATCCATTCTTTTCCCTTTCTCTCATTTCCTCTTACAAACTCCAACTTTCCTTCCTTCCTTAACTATCCTTCGCAAACATGCTGTTTTGTTTGCTGTCTACACTTATGCCTTGCTTAATTTACTTTGTACTTATTTGCTTTAAAGGTTCTAAAATCTTTTTTTCTCCAATTTGAAATCTGTTCCCATTAATATTTTCATTTTCATGAAATCTTAGCAAGCTTACAAATAATCACGAAGCTACAATGTATAAGACACTCTGTAAGAAACTTACAACTCATGGGGAGAAAGAAAATAGGCAAATGAAAAAGTTAAGAATGAAATATTTAAATGGGAAATGTAAGACGAATTTTCCTCTTGTCTTGCGGGAGGACAGGTTTGCAATGATAAACATATATTCCAGTGCAGAGTAGGAGCAATCAAGAGTGGGTGGCCAAGGAAAGAGAATACGGGTCTGGGAGACACTGCAAAAACGCTAAGCCTAATATGCAACTCCGTAAGGCAAGGAGTAGGAGAGTGTATCCACCTTCTACAAACCAATATCCAACTGGGCCTTGGGATAGAAAAGAATAATCCCTTATGCACAGGGCTCACATCAGGCATTCACAGTTTATACAGATAATACACAGAGGGGAAGTGGGAAGGACTCTACCCCTAGTGAATATTTAAGGTGAAACTGCAAAGGAAGAGGAAGAAGGCTGATGAATCAAAGGATCATGCAATCAGGAGCTCAGCTGCAAACTAGAAGTCACTAACAGCATAATAGAAAACAGGGCATTTTTATATTTAGCAAGAAACTGGATTTGATAACTAATTAAAAAAGAAAGGAATGAGTCAGAGATGATCCCTGCATTGCATAGAGAAGAATTAAATAATGTCTAAATTCTGTGCCAATTCTAAAATCCTATGTTCAGGGAATCATTTTCTTAATAGTTAAAAATATTATAAATGCTTAAGAGGAAAAGGTTTCCACTGTCCAGCATAATGGAGTAAGACCATACC
>NW_012149618.1:6059010-6059843 GCF_000956105.1 Propithecus coquereli | reverse complement strand
AGTCTAGAAATAGGCCCTAAAAGCAAACGGGAATTTGGAATAAAATGAAATATGATAAAATGTGACATTTCAAACTAGTCAAGAAAAGTTTAATTATTCAGTAAAGAGTACTGGGCTGAATAGCTATCTGGGGGTATAAAAAAGAAGTTCCTTTTTCCTAGCTTACACGAAAATAAGTATGACAAACCATGAAAGCATGATGGAAAAGCTGTTTGCTATAAAATCCAAATGGCACAAAAAAATGATCAGTTTGACTGCATAAAAACAATATTTCCACATAGGAAATAACACCCTAAATAACAAAAAGGGACAAGAGACAGAAAGAATATTTACAACCTATCATAGACAAAATGCTAATATTTCTGCTAGGAATTTGTATAATCTAACATTTGATAAAGACCAACATTCTAATAGAAAAAGTGTCCAACCTCACTTATAAGATAAATCAATGTAAACCTACACTGAAATATCTTTTTTATCCAACTATAAGTTTGACAAAGACCCAAATATTTCATAGCGTTATGTTGATGAGATTGTAATGAAAGAGTCTTATGTATTGCCGTGTGAAGTATAAATTGCTTCAATTCCTATAAACAGAACCTCTCATACTCTCAACTAGATTTAAATTCTTACTGATAAATTCAGTCTTATGTGAAATGCTGCACAAAGAAAATCACTACAACATTATTAGTAATTGCGGAAGATTGGAAAAGACTTAAATAGGGGACAGGTTAAAAATATGTATCCCTACAAAAGAATACTAAGGAGACTATTTAAAAATAAGGCAGCTATAGTACTAACATGGAATAATTTCTAAGATACATTGCTAAATA
>NW_012149618.1:6055631-6057104 GCF_000956105.1 Propithecus coquereli | reverse complement strand
TTTTTTTTTTACTTCACCACCATACTTCCACGGGGAGCTATCCCTTCTCTAACATATCTGATTCCCACTCAAAAACAATGCTTCTTTTCGGCTACCACTTTTGGTCTCACCGTCTTTCAAATAATTTCCCTATATCTTCTGCTGTGAACTATGATGTTCCAACATCGTTCAGTATTTTGGCATTTAGTATTTGACTTTCTCTTTCTGGGGATAAATTTTTTTGTGCTTCTTCTAAGTTGCTCATGCCCCTCTAATTTTTTTTTTTCAATTGACACATAATAATTGTACATATTTATGGGGTATAGAGCAATATTTTGATACATACATACAAGATATAATAAAATTGGCTTAATTAGAATAGATTTATCATTTCTTTGTGTAGGAAACATTCAAAATCATTTCTTCTAGCTATTTGAAAATATACAGTAAATTGTTAACTGTAGTCACTCTACAATGCTATGGAACACTAGAACTTATTTCTCATGTCTAGCTGTTAATTTTGTAATCTGTTAAGCAATCTTTCCCTATCTTTCCCAGCCTAATAACCACAATTCTATTCTTGACTTCCAAGAACTCAACATTTTTCCCTTTTTTCATTTTATTTTTTTAATTGACACATATAATTGCAAATATTTATACATAGTGATATTTTGATACACATAATATATAGTGATCAGATCGGGGTAACGATTAATAGTATATTCAATATCTCAAACATTTATCATTTCTTTGTGTTAAGAACACTCAATATCCTCCTTTTAGCCATTTTGAAACCATATATTCTTGTTAACTATAGTCATCTTAGAGTGGTATAGAACACTAGAACTTATTCCTCCTATCCAGCTGTAATTTTGTATCCTTTAACAAATCTCTACCTATCCCTCACTTCCCCCTACACCCTTCCTAACATCTAGTATCTTCTGTTCTACTTACTACGTCTATGACATCAACTTTATCAGCTTCCATCTATCAGTGAGAACATACAGTGTTTTAACTTTCTGTTCCTGGCTTATTTAACATAATGTCCTCCACTTCAATCCATATTGCTGTGAATGACAAGACTTTATTTTTTATGGATGAATAATATTCCACATTTATTTATATACCAAATGTGATTTATCCATTCACATGTTATTAGACACTTAGGTTGATTCCATATCTTGGCTACTGTGAATAGTCCTGCAATAAACATGGGGTGCAGATATCTCTTCAACATAGTCACTTCCTTTTCTTTGGATAAATGACAAGTAGTGGTATTGCTGAATCATATAGTTGGTTGTTCTATTTGTAGTTTTTTGAGGCTATACTAGTTTACATTCCCACCAATGGTGTATAATAGCTTCCTTTTCTCCACATCCACACCAGCATTTGTTATTTTTTGTTTTTGATAACAGTCATACTAACTATGGTGAGATGATATCTCACTGGGGTTTTGATTTGCATTTCCCTGATGATTAGAGATGTTCAGCATTT